>NC_061486.1:18052528-18382945 GCF_022539355.2 Hippoglossus stenolepis
ATTGGGTTGCTCAGAAATACACACTGTGAATGGAAATGAGCAAGTGAGCAAGACTGAGGCTGTCCGAACTAAATGGCCTGTGGATGAGGTTGTCATGTTTAAAATGTGCTTCTCCTTTCAAAAATAAAAGCATTGTCTCAAGACAGGAAGTAGTGTAGTTTTTGACATATTAAAAAGGTTCAGTGTGTCAGTTTTAGGTGAAAGGGATCTATTGGCAGAAATTAAATATAAAATAACCCTAGTGATGTTTTCACTAGTGTGTGATCTTCTAAATTGTAGAAATTGTTGTTTTCTTTACCCTAGAATGGGCCCTTTATATTTAAATACTTTATATTTACATCCGGAGCAGGTCCTCTCTATGGAGGCCGCCATGTTTTTTACTTTAGTCCAAACTGGAAAAACTAAACACCTTTTGACTTTTTATGGAAACTGAAGGCTACAACAGGTTCTCTTTTATGTTTGAAGAGGAGGGTGAATTGAGGGGTATTCAGCTGTAGCATGGAATTTTACCACTAGATGTCACTAAATTCTACACACTGAACCTTTAAGAGTAAAGAATCTGAAATATATAAATGTACAGGATTGTACACTGTCCTGTTTTACCATCAATCTAACAATTCCAGCAACTGTCTATCTGTGGCTCCCATATCATGAGAACCATGCAATTTGGACATGTGATAAGTTCAATATTAATACAAATTGAATAAGCAGGCGACCAGCGTTCTGCAGCAGTGACGGCCATGACAACAACTTTTTCATGACAACTGATTCTCCAGTTCTGAGTCAAGCTTCATTGAACTTTAGAAAAAAACAAGGGAACAAAGGGTTGTGTGGACTGAGTCCCGAAGCTGTTTTTTACTTGCCACAGCTCAATCAGCACAGGTCACTTCTACAGTTAAAGAAAGCTGCAACCAGCGTTACCACAGGCCAAACAGATTGCCCGTTACAAACAGGCAATTTTAAAATGGTCGCTGCACTGTCTGCTTTAAAAGAAGAATATCTGCAGAGATAAGCCCAACCACAACTTGGCGCAGTAAAGAACTAGAAGCCAAGATGATGCCCAGTGATGCAGGCAGAGATAATTATGCCAGTAACATGGGAGCTGTTAGATCTTACAGGAGAGATTGGAGTGGAGGCCGCCCTGCAGATGACATTACACTGTCATTATCCAGACTGCGGTCACAGCCCCTCTTACAGACAGCAGTGGCATACCTGACACTGTAGTATCGGGGAGGATAGAAAGGCACCCTCTGTGGTGAAGTCCCTAATTAATTCAAACATGTTCCCCTCACATTCTGATTACTGTAATTTAAACAGCCATTATTGATTAATTAAGGAGCTCAACATTTTTCTACAGGGGTTATACACAATGACATGAACAGCTGTCTAATCTAATGTAATGTGGTCCAGTACAACCGCCCTGAAACCAATACTTTGAGAAGCATATTATGTGAAATGACTGTTGACACTAGCGGAGAGATGTTTGCTCAGCCTCATGGTAATTATTCAGGGTGTTTATAAAGTTTTTATTAGATTACATTACACTGCACCACGTAAGGTGTGTTTGGGACTTTCTCTCACCTGTTGTCTAGTGTTTGCTCTTCACCCAGCAGGAAGAGTGGAGGAGCTGTCTCTTCTCCCTGAGCCTCGTTCACATCCCACGATTTGCAGCCCAATTTTCTGGTCCCAGATAAGGTTTGGAAGTGGCAGACAAAAGCCCCACGTTGGAGCCAAATCTCTGTTCAATCTGCAGTCGCCAACCGCTACATTTGGACTCAGATTTAGATTTGACGGGCTCAACGACACGTTGCAGACACAGATTAGATTTCTGGCAGGCTCAATATCTTGATGAATCTGTAACAACTCCAACCAATCAGAATGCAGGATGTGGTGAAGGTACATGTCGTGGTGAGGTGCCCCCCCCCTGACTTTTCTATGTTAAGTATAGAAATAAATTTAGTCACAGGCTAAGTTTGAGTATGAACCACATAAAGTAAAACAAATAAATGTTTTAGTTGCTCTTCCAGAGTTATAAAAAAAGTTATTAACTTGTTAGTGGCAAAGTTGAGAATAATAACTATAATTTGATATTCCTACACAGCTTGGATGTTACATCCACTGAACCATTTCAGCTGCTCCAGCTGCTCGTGTCATTCTGTGAGCATGATGACACAGAAGAGCAGGGAGATCAGTTGGACTCAGCCCGTCTCTTCTCGCATGTGTTTCAGTGATCAAACATAGTTTGTGAAACAGTCGGGGGTCTCTCCTTGTGAAGACTGGTTAGTGTGTGATGCCCTGTTGACAGTGTATTATGAGCTCACAGCAAATGCAAGACTCCTGATCACAAAACAGGAAGATGTGTCGTGTGAACTACACAGTTTTCTGACTTTTAAAGTCACCTCACCTGAATTTAGCATTAGTGTAAAAACAAGTGTTAACATAGAAGCAGGTGGAGTTGGCCCTAAGACTAACACATCAGTGCTTTATCGCTGGAGGGTATCCGATGCACCTCCATCACTGTTCCTGTCCCGCCATTGACGTAGCACGGCTGTGTCTGCAGTCTCACAGTATCATGCTAGTGGCTGAAGACAATCTGATGAGGATCAATGACAATTCACAGCGTGTCACACATGCTGCAGACTATTTTGTAGTCTCACAATTGAAAAAAGAAAGGTTGGGTTCAGTTTCTTTTGCAATCACAAACTATAACTTAAAATTGCAGTGTGTATAATTTAGTGACATCTAGTGGTGAAGTTGCATGTTGCAGCTGAATACCCCTCACCTCATCCTCCCCTTCCAAACACAAAAGAGAACCTGTGGTAACCTTCAGTTTTCAAAAAACTCAAAGGGTGTTTAGTTTGTCCAGTTTGAACTACTGTAAAAAAAAAACATGGCAGCCTCCGTAGAGAGGACCCGCTCCTGATGTAAATATAAAGTAGTTAAATATAAAGGCCCATTCTAGGGGTCAAGAAAACAAAAATTTGTATAATTTAGATGAAACACACTCGTGAAAACATCACTAGGATATTTTATATTAAATTTCTGTCAATAGATCCCTTTCACCTAAATCTTACACACTGAACCTTTAATTACTTCTAAAACACAAAGGCGTTCGAATCCACAATATACTGATGGTCTGATCAGTTTTGTATCAATTTTGTCAAGGTCATTAATACTCACAGTTCAAAGTGTTCCCTCATTTATTCCTCTTGTTTGCTACAGAATGGTGCTTTAATGGAAATATCTTAGTAATCTGAGATTAATCACTGAGTCATTAAACCAAGATGAAAAGATTTACCACATATTTATTCAGTCATGAAATCTTAATGAAGCCGGGCTGAAATTCTCATCTGGAGCCCCGTTCCCCCAGTAGGAGAGGCTCTTCAGTCCGGATCAGCATGCTAATAAACCAATCAGGTTCTCATTTGGTGGTAATCATCCAATCAAAGTATTTGTTCCTCTCGCCTATTACATGCTGGGATCATGCCTGGCAGAGTGGTGACTGATGGGCTAGAGGGATGTTTCTGTGTGTGTTCACAGACTTTAGATATTTTTAATAAGAATTTGAGAAGTAGGAGACAAGGCAAAGTGATGATATAAACTAACTATGATTAACGACACACTGCTGCATGCTGAAAGTCCAATAGAGGGGGCCAATCAGATTCTGCGAGGGGCCTGTGCTACCTCCTGTGCTACCTCTAGCCCTTTACCTGTGAACATCTCTGTCACAAAGGCTAATTTCCTTAACAGAGTCCACCACTATCAGTTGTCCCATCTGACCCATGCCCTCACCCCCTCCCACGTCTCCCTGTAGGGTCATTAGTGGTCCATTAAAGCACTGGGAAACAGTCTGTAGGTTATAGCTCCTGATGGTCCCTGAGCTGCCACCAATCAACCCGCTAACAACTGGAAGTGCTTCTCCTCACACTGCCCAAAATGTCTTGTTCAGTGGAAGTACAGGCACGGATTCTTATCCTGTAATAACCTCCACAAAGGGGGGGTTATATTTTGTTTTTTAATTTGTTTATTAGTAAGTTTATTAGTAAGGAGGATTACACAAAACCTAAGAAACGGCTTATTACACAACTTAACAAAAGGCTGTGGTATGGGTCAGGGAAAAACTTGGATCCAGATCAATTCCTGTATAATTTTGAGGTCAGATGTTTTTCAACATTTTCTTTGATGTCCCAGAATAATTCATGGATCTTGATGAAGACTGTTGCCTCAGTGGAAGTATACGTTCTACTGAGTGCCAGTATAATTTCAGTGCTTCCACCTCCACCAGCCCTCCCAAGGTTTTGATGCTGGACCTAGCAGTTAACTTCCAGCTGTAGCCCTGTTGGCAGTGGTTTTCCCAGCTGCCTCTGCAGAGGTGCTGGATGGAAACAGTCACATAAAATAAAATGTACATAAAATTCTGGGGATCAATACAAGCATCAATATCTTAATAAGATCAATATAATAAAATGATAATGCTGTAGACTAATATTCAGTCTGATCTGTTCAAACAGCGTGATGGCTGAATGGGTGACTGTGTGTGGCTCCACGGAGAGAGATCAGTGTCGTTTAACTGCTTTTAACCTGCAAGTGACCTTCCAGCTTTAATGTACCTCTACAGACTTTCATGTCTGTTGGTGAGGTAACATGGGCCGAAGCCAAAAGTCCTAAAAGTCCCCCATAAATCCTGGTGTTAAACCCAGTCAAAACTCTGTTCTGTAATGAAGCAAAACAAACCATGAAGGTCAACCAATCCAAACACCCAGCAAATTACAACAGAGGGACGTAATTGCCCAGCAAGTCTCATAGGCTGCCACAAAGGATTCTGGGATTGCTGCACAATCAGGTAATTAAGTTTTTTATTAAGGTGATGGAAATAGGGGTTAGCAATGTTTTGATTAAATCAAACACGGTAATGAAATGTTGAGGAAAATAATATACTGAACTGCAAGTCAAGGAAGGCTATTAAAATGTTTTATTATTTGTTGTAACAACAAAGAAGTAACCCACCACATACACCATAAAATATGTCTCTTTTTTTTTGCCAGCATTATTTTCTCATAAAAAAGCCTAAATGTTTCAAGTATCACCTGGAACATTATTATTCTTGACATCTTTCACTCTCAAAGGAAGCCTTGGCTGGATTGTCGAGTGGACCCATCATTAGTATCCTTCTTTTTACCAATGTCTTCACATTGAGTAAAGCACAATTGAGCCATCTGTTCCAGAGGCAGAATTATCAATATCACAACCTTCAACTTCCCTGTCAGCCAACCCACACTCATTGGCTGAGAAAGTCCCAGCAGGCGCTGAGTAACACACTCCTATCATGCAACCAAAGTAGAAAGTGTGTGTGAGAAAGAAGGGAAGACAGATGCTAGAAGGAGGAGGAAGGAGTGAGGGCTGAGAATGACTGTTTACACGCAGCTGAGTTGAATACCATCCATCGCTGGCTCACTGACAAAACGTGGCAAGGACGGATTTATGGATAGACCATACATCCCCGAATGTATGTGAGTGAGTCAGTGAGTGACATTTATGATGAAGTCATTTTTGGCGGTTGACACTATCGGGAGTTTCCCCATTGGCTGTTGCTCTTTTTTTAACTGAATAGGAACCAACAATTTCTATTATCGATTTGATTTGAAAATAGTGATAAATCTAGTGGCTTTCTTGACAAACCGTTGTTATTTTCTAGTGAAGACAGTCGCCAGCACTGCTCTGCGAGTGAGAACTCAGCTCTCTTGGTCTCTACTCAGTTCAGAAGGTGGCAGATAGGCGGAGCAGCAGTTTGTTACTCAGACAGAGGCTGTGCACAGAACAAAAACTGCTCTGCGACATGAACTGCAACCGTAAACGAGGAGACGTATGTGAGAACACAACATTAAACGGACTTTACCCTGTGGGCTAAAACTTGCAGAATCTTGACAGAATGGAAATATGATGCTATGGCATCATGAATATATTAGCTAGCATCGTTTCACAGCGGCAGAATAGGGACAAAGGAGTCAAGTAGTTCATTTAAAGGTTGTTTATTGCCTGCAACAGAAGCAAAACAACTTCAGAGAGAGCCTAACCAAACTAACAAACAAAACTCATCCCTAACTAGAACTAAACATACTTCTGTCTAACAAAAATAAAAGTACAAAAACTGAACCTCCCTGGCAGCACTTAAACAGGAGAAAACTGTGTTGAAACAAAATGGCTACTCTCCCCTACAGCTTCCTGGCCAAATGTCTAATAAAGAATCCCAAAACTAACAATAGCAGTTAAGGAATAACAAAAAGTTCACTTTTACGAGCGGGCAAACAGCTCAACAAGAACATACACACAGGCAGTGGATTTAGCAAGGCAGCCGACAACAGCAGAGCTAGCAGCGAGCAGAGCAGGAGGCAGAGGGGGACTGAAGAGAAGCTCCTCACTTGTATACTCTCCAGCTTGATTCGGGCTCCAGGTGTACAGAGGCTCCACCCACCGCAGAGGCGGAGCTGAGGATCTGGAGCAGCACAAACACAACAGCATCAGAAACAACATTTATATTCCTCAGGGGAATGTAACAATGTTATTCTGCTCTTTTATGTAAAAACCCTCTGACCTTCAAAATGCACTGAGTGACTGGACAAGTCAGTAAAAGAGCAAAAATCTAAACAGGACAAAGCAGAACAGAACAGGGAGGTTGAGGGAGATTTAAAACAATATATCGCAGATATATATTTGTAATTGTTCCAATGTGCTTACAGCCACCAACTTCGTCAGGGTATCTGTGATGCCTGTTGCTATGCACACCAGCCAATTGAATAGAGGTTGTCTAGTTACTTTGAAAGCTACTACAATGACATGTAAACTAAAAGTGAACATCTTGGCTACAGGTGTTTTTCAAATTCATGTGTGTCGCTGTGATTTAAGTAATATTCCGCTATTATACTTCTCATCGAATTCAATATTTTACTTTACCTTTAAGTTACCAAAGAAATATGCAGTAAAAATGTCAAATATACAAATAAAGATATGGCTTAAAGTTTCATCATATCTTATCATCAAAATTTAACAGGGAACTTTATGTTGTAATGGTGATGCCTGTACAGCACATGACTCTGTGTTCCAGACTTGCTGACAGCACCTGCACTTTCTTGGTCTATCTGCAGAACATGCCCCAAACGGGGCAACATACATATACTGGTGTTAAACTTGACCATACTAATACCATGAGGAAGAAAGGTACTTGCATCCCTTTGCATTCATGTGTGCACACCAGAACCAGCTGAGAAAATAAGATGCCTGATCGAAAGTAATTTTCAAGAGAGGTGCAAGAACGGCCCTTAATGGCCTTTACAGCTCAAATCCCAGCCGCCCTGATGTAACTCAGTCTGAGCTCTGCTGTCATAATTAAATCAGACATGTGTGATGTTTATGATACAACACCTGTATGGTCCTAAGGAAGAGGTGTCTGTGGGAATCACAGATTGAAAACAGGTTCTGCTAATAGCTTCTGGGCAGTGAATTTAGAGTGAGGTGTTTGTATGGCTACCTGCCTCAGGTGTTGTTTTGATTTGTGTCATGTAGGGTTGTACCAGAGCCTGTGAAACAACAGGTCCTGCACAAGAGTGTGAACTAACTAAGACTTCAGGGCCCTTTAGTATCTTGGAGACACTTAACTTTTCTCGTATACAGAGAGAAAATCCTTTGGAGACAGCCCACTGAAGATCAAGTTTGAGCAGGATTTTTTTTAAATAACATTACATTTCATTAGAACAAATAATACAATTTCAAATACAAGGTTTAGAGATTTCTGAGTAGAATAAATACTGGGCTGACGATGTTTGAACTACAACACAACTGATTTCACAACTGAGAAGTGGTGAAACTGGATGATACAATAATTTAAAGGAAGAAATCGTTTGTCTTTTTCAGTTTTTTATTTTTAAGTGCTTAATGCTCAGTTTTGTAAAATATGGATTTTGTAAATATGGATCATGTGCAAAGATTGTTAGTTGTTTACACATGAAATGTATAAATTATCTATCTGGAGAACCTAGGAAACGAGATAAAGGCTCTTTATCAAGTTCATTTATATATATGTAATAGATCTGTAAGTGTAAGTTCATTTGGAATTTATTTATATTTTTATTTTTTTGTGTATGTCTCTTCTTTCTTCTGGTTTTCCATATTTTATAAATTAAATGATAGAAGATGTATGTTTTGGTAAATTATACATGTCTTGTAATCCCAAGAAGGGATTGGCCAATTTGGCAAGCCAGAAAACATATATATGTTTGCATACTACAGTATATACTAATAAATGTGCCAATAGAATAAACAGTTTTCAATATTTACATCAAAGGAGTTTCTAAGATGTGTCTCATGTAAATGTGCCCTACTGCTACTAGAATTAAATCTATCAGTCATCTATCTGACTGGAAAACTGTCTTTGACAATTTATCTCATAAACTCAGGCTCTAATATTATTTGTATTTATTTGAACCAGAGGAACATATTGTTTGTCTGCACATCGCAGATCACATACACAACTATGAGCATCAAAAACAGAAAATATAAACACCACAGTGTAAATACCAAGAAGCCGCTTTGCAACGGCAATAAATCTAATTTTATAAACGTCTAGCAACCGAGCAAATCTGGATTTAGAGATTTTCTCAATTCTTTCCTGCATCTCATATCTTCACTCACCTGAACAGTCCTGAGGGAATTCACAGCTACCTAATCAAGTTCTGCTCCGGTGAGAAAGATTAACTCATACCTAAGATTTAATTATAGAAACAGCTCTTTTCTGTCATCCACACATAAAGATATGAAGAATGGCCTGATACAGGTGCTGCCCTAGACATCAATATTGCAGTATTTTCTCTTCTTCATTATTGTAGCTTTTAGAACAAGTAAGAGTTGATTTATGACCATGTAGATGAAAACATCAATACAACACAATGTGGTTATTTGTGCACACTGAAATGGAAAATTAAATAATGGTTTGAATAGTTCCAAATGAATTGAACTCACCTAATTTCAGAGGAGGGCAAATTTATTGGGTGGATTGAACGTACCAATTATCTTGATTTTGGCATGGCTGTGGCACTGGAGGTAGAGAGGGTTGTCCACTAAGCTGAATGTCTGTGGTTTGATCCCCGCCTCCTCCATTCTGTTCTGAAATGTCCTTGGGGCAAGATACTGAACCCTGGTTTTGGGTGAATGTGATACTGTCAAGCAGGAAATACAGCCAATACAACACTTAGATATTATTTTATAGTAGTTAGTCTTTTTTTTCACCTATTTACATTTTAAATAAAACCAACACACACGTACAGAACTTTCAAAACTGGTCTGCTCTCAGGCTTTTGCCTTAAATTAACTTGAATGTAACATAGTCCAAATCAATATTTCTCTCATTACAAGTTGCAGTATTTGAAATACTCAGCAAGTTAAATTCATTCTAGATGAGTGGGTGTTTAAATATGTGTCTGCTCTTTCTATCAAGTATATCCTTTGTTTCTGTAACTCACATAGTGAAGCACAGTCTGCGTCAGGTCAAAGGAACACACTGTCAGTTTTTCTGATGATGTTTAAATAGGGAAAAAAAATATCGAGCAAATTATAAAGGAATGAAATGGTGTTGAAGAATTAAAGAAGAGGTGTCAGTCTTTCAAATTTCAGCAGCTTTTTAAACCACTCATTAAATAACGGGATCTTTGTAAAGCTATGAAGCACAAGCATAAAATAATTATTTTGATTTTAAGTATTCTATTCATCCTGAAATCTGGCATGTTTCTCGTTAAAGCATCAGGGTTTTTCTTTTCTCTCTTTTCTTCTATAATTCTTCTTCTGTTAAATACATTCACTCATCATTGGAAACTCTTCCCACATATTCAAACCAGTTGATTACAATTCTGTTATTGATTTATTGTACTGTTCTACTTTAAGTTCATCGATCCAGTTACTCGCCAAACTTCATTTAATCCAAAAATCACAGTGCATAAAATGTGTGAACAAAATCATTATATAAAAACTATTCAAATGGCAGCAGTCACATTCATAACTAAAGTTGGGGTCGATCCATTATCCTTGTCTGGTGGAGATACTGATGTAAATAAATAATTGGATATCAAACAGTAAGACTGATCGGCAATTTGCACTCCTACACACCCGTTTGTGAAGCCTACTTAACCTACAGCTCAAACGGTTTCGGAATGAATTCATATTAATGAATGTGTTAAGGAGCTTTTAACACACAGTATCAGCAACACAGTATAAGTGAGGGGAAAAAAGATCTCTGGTATCACTTCCAATATCGGCACATTCCCAAATTCAGGTAATGTATTCGAAATATAGGTGGAAAATATGGATTGATGCATCTGTAGTTAAAATAAGTAACTGAAACAATAGAAATGTATATTCCCACAGTTTTGATGTTTTAAAAAGACTGGCGTGCCCCCAGTCTAGGGAAGCAATGCCATGAACATATCATTCTTTGCTAAATAACTTTTGTGAGAGAGATAGCTCACAGTTCACACCGTTATTTGTAGCTTTTCCTTCTAGCTTGCTTTAGAGGAAATGTATCTGACCTTTAACATGTTAACACGTGGAATGTATTTTCTTTAAGAATGTACTTTCTTTAAGAATGTACTCTCTCTGTATTGTCTGCATTTACACCCTGAGAAGCAATTAGCAAGCGAGCCTGACCACCTCCGAAGGTGACATGACCGATGCAATTCTCATCATTTACACCCTTGCATGAACATGTATTAACTTATGTGGATAATGCATCGGATAAAAATGTAATTAAATTAGACCTGCATACCTAGTGTTCTCTTCAACATCTACCTTCTCTGTTGAGTTTTCTTTCCTGCACCTTCACATATTGTGGATGTGTGGTCCTACTCCTTAAAACTCATTTTGTGGAAGCTCTAACAAATAGGTTGAATGGGGATGGTAGATGATTTTATGCCTCAGGGCAAGGACCCTAGACAAGAAAGAGAAAGTAAATTCAAAAGGGTTTTGTGCAGAGTATCCGCTTGCCACTGTGTGTGTGTGTGTGTGTGAGAGAGAAAGAGAGAGAGACACTCACAAAGTCCATTAAAGGGATTATGAAGATGTGTGTAGATTCTCTAAATCTTTCAGTGCTGCAGTCCAGATTATTGTGGTAGCCATTGTCACCTTACACATTAGCCCCCACGGTAAATAATAAACAGCATTTGATGCCTCGTCTCGCAACACACCACTGCCCATTAGGAGCAACATGGACGGCTGCTAATGGACTGTCACTCATTATAAAAGAACTGAGGCAAATGACGGGAAAAATATTATGCATGCAGAACATACCAAACACTAACAAAACCTCTCTCATTAGAAAGTATGGGCCAAAGATAAATGTCATATGAGTCACGACGAATGGTGCCAAGAACGAACAAAACATGAAAATGAACAGGGCTGACACGAGAAGTTCAAAGGAGATTAGACAAACATTAACTGAGCGTTCTGCATACAGAACAGCACGCTACTGAAAAGTAACAGAATTTCATGTCGTTTAGGGGAGTACATGCAATCACATACAGTATTAGACACAATGAGCTGAATACGAATGAGTAGCATTATGAATAAATGAAGGACTACGGCTCAAACTTCATGTGTGAAAAACACATGAAAAGTCTCGGATGTAATGTCACATAAGCAATAATAACAGTGTCTATCACACAAGAAGAATATAGCATAGTAGAATAGCCTAATATGGAAACTGCATAACAAAGCCTTGGGGTAACAAACAAGTCAGAACATATTACAAAGCCCACATGTAAATGCACTTTTGGGTGGGCATGGGCCAAAACAAGGAGCTGAACTTTCTTCATGCTCCTCTTCATCACACATTATTACAGGACGTTGCACATAAACAACAGGGCAGCCCAATGCTAAGTGGATGTCACACATTATGCAAAGCCATGGCTGAGATAAAACGCATCATCGTATCAGAGACAATTTGCCCGCCCCGGCTGCAGCACGTTGCCTCATTTCTCGGAGAACGGAGCATCGGACAGTGAACGAAGCCAAGTCAAAACAGCCGACTCCAATGTCGGAACAGCTAGGCAGCATCCTCGCCAGGAGTTTTCCAGGCAACAAGGCAGAGCAGAGCCTCTTAATGAGAGTGTGACGCAGTGGAAAACCTCGCTAACGGGATCCCGTAAACACGCTGAACATCGTTAAGACCAAGTAGATGAAAAGTGACATGAAAGAGGTAAATGGCTCGTGTGAAAGGAGCGCTTGCAAAAAAATGCAGTTACATAAAATCTAAATGGATGTGTTCAGGGATCAGCCACACTGCAGAGACGTGTCTTTGTCCCTATTCTGCCGCTGTGGCCTTCAGCTGAAGCAGGAGAGACAGAAAACTCCAAGAGGGGAGGGTTTGAACAGGTTGTGCAGATTGTGGCGAGAGAGGGTAAAGAGAGTGATGGATGGAAAAGGAGAGGAGCAGGGTAATGAAACCGGAAAGGCAAAAAAGCCTGGGCTTAACTGGTTTGTAAGTAATTGTTTGTCTGCTTACCATTTTAATCCAGGAGGTAATTATTTGATTACACCAATTAAATGTTATCAGATTACACTTGCTTACTATTGTACTCCACACAATGGCAAATTAAGTCAGGACGGACTTAACTTTCAGTTTTAATCAGTTTCTATAAGAGAAGATCAGGGGGAAAGAGTCAATGGGGAAGAAGAGAGGAGGCAAACACAACCAGGGATGTGGCGTTTGCATGTCAACTATTTAAATGCGTTTGATTTCATGCTGCATGCCTTTGTTCAATTTCTAGCACTAACCGCTCTTCCCCTCCCCTGAAGTCAAGCTGTTTATAATTTGTGCTTAACATGATTCATATTCTATCTGAATGAATTAATCGTGAACACATTGTTAAACACGCTGCGCCCAGTAGGATTGCAACCCTGAATACTCAACTGAAGGCATGTTCCGAGTGTAAACCACGACGGAGCCGGGGGCAGAATCAAATAGAAACCTTCTTTGATATATCAGCATATTCTAATAACTTTGGTTAAATCATTAACTCCTGTGAAAAATGTTAATCACAAACACTGATAATCCACTGATCTACAATATGCAATACTGTATATTTTTATGAATTTCTGATATGCTGCCTTTGATAAACAAGAACACAACCTGTTTCTGAATACTCAACCTAGTTTTACTCTTCTGCATCAAATTCTATTCCAGTCCAACCGCTTTAGTGCTGAGCAGCATGTTAATTATCTTGGAACCCATTCAATTCTCGTTTCAAGGATTCAATTAAATTGTTAATTGTCACCATACTCAGGTACAATGAAATTGTAAGAGGCTTCTCTCTCCAAGAAATTACTAAATACAGGTGTAGAAAAATATCTAGAAACATAATGTGAAAACAACTGAATTAGCAGCATCAGCAAATATGATGCCAACAGAAAGAGAGAATGTGCTGCAGGGAGACACACACGGTAGATTATCAAATAATCTTCACTGTAGCCAAAGTCTTTACGTTGTAGTATCAACGTTTCTTATTTGTTCTGCTCATCAGGTTCTTAGGAGAATCAAGCAGCTTCAGTCTCCCACAAACTGCATGACAGAGCGTCATGTTTCAGTGGTCGAAGGTCAAAGGTCACAGTGACCTTTATATGAATCTGCAAAGAAAGTATGTAGAAATATATACACAGAAATGACACTGGTTTGGCGGAGGCATACAACTGCAGTGTGGTAATTCTAGTTGATAATGTTCTCTTAAAAATCTTCAAAGCTTCAACTTGTTTTCTATCAGGAATTACTCAGTCAATTATGTCTCTCATTCTCACAATGTGACAAGTGATGTGTGAGGTAGAATCTCCAAGGTCCAGTCTCCTCTGATGGTGAATACATGAGTAAGATGCATTTTTCCACATTGTCATTGATGTCTCAGAGAGTACTTCGTGGATCTGGATGAAAAAAAAAATCAAGGATGAGAACTGATATTTATAAATGTGTGCAATTTGATGCGGATCCAAATAAAAACGTGGATCTATTGAAATTAAATGTGGTTTTATAATGGGACTGTTGGGCGTTGGCAGGTGTATGAACTCTACTGGCTACCACGGTTGATTTTTGTTCCTCTCAGCTGTCAGAGTGAACCTTGCTGGCCCAGGGCTCCTCATCACCAAAAGGACTTTCACACTAAATTAATCATGATGATATGTTAACTCCCATTGTCGACTCAAAGTCGGAATCAAGCGACATATTCAAATATAGAAAGACACAAAACCAATGCTGTAATACTGTAGTGACTGATAGGGGCCATGAATCCTGTGTGTATGAGGCAGATCCATATTGATATAGCTACATGGCATTTTCATTGTCAGGTATTTAAGAAGCAGGAGGATCAAAAAATGCAGAACAAAAAAGTGTCATTTAATTCAGGGAAAATCCACAAACAACAGGTGGATACAGGTGAAACACATGAGGAACAGGTGCAGACAAACACAAGGGCGGGAAACGGGACAAAGAGAGGAAGTAGGAAACACACAAGGAGCAAAAAACTACAAAATAAAACAGGAAACTGAAAACTCAGGGAGAACACCAATCCAAACACAAGGAAAACACAGGTACAGGAAACAACAAATCCAAAGTACGGTTAGTAAAAGAGGCAAAGTCCATGTAATGAGTCCATAGAACAAATGGCATTCATCAATATAAGAACACAGACGTGGAAAAACACATCATGAATCTGATGTAGCTTTTTTCTTGTTCATATTAACTCTCACCATTTGCTATTGTCTAATGCGAGAGGGAATCTGTGTGTGTGTGTGTGTGTGTGTGGGGGGGGGCAGCTGATACTGCTAACCTTAGCTTGTTTTTTTAAAGCAACCCCTATGTTACCTCAATCTTGCCCTGCACCCACACACACACACACACACACACACACACGGACAGAGTCGTATTTCTTCATTCTTATTTTGAGTCCGCAGCAGCCCACACAAATACACAATTGCCAGCCATTTTGCCTACAGCTTACACTCCTTTAATTGCTAATTAGTTACACTAGATTTAGAAGGATCACTACAGCTGAAATACATCACACGTGTACATTAGCATCCATGTTTGTGTTTTCAGTCGGCATGTTTCTCTGCAGTGCTGTGTGTACTTGTTTGTGTTTGCGTGCATGTGTGTTTTTGTGTAAGAGACAGACAGGTCTAGTGCCGTGGGCGATCACAGTCCTGAAACATTTATATCTCATTACCCTGAGAGGGGGCCGCAGACGGAATGAGAGAGGAGCGGGGTGAGAGTGACAGATAAATAGACGGTGAGAGGGAAACAGAGTGGAGAGGAGACGGACAGACCAAAAGGAAGGAGAAACAGAAGGGGAGAGACAAAAGAGGAAAACAAAGACGGGAAGAGAAGAAGGCTTTTGTTTTGTTGAGATGATGAAGAAAATGTGAGATATGAAGACATTAATAAAATTGAATATAATGTAATGACATTAAGACTGTGTGTGTGTGTGTGTGTGTGTTCCTTTATCTTTTTGAGGACCATTAAAGCATAGGCCCTACAGAGTGAGGACATTTTTGGAAGGTGAGGACATTTTGACCAGTCTTCATTTTGTTTAATGGGTTGTTTGAAGGTTAAGACTTAGTTTTAGATTTAGGGTTAGAATTAGGTTAAGGTTAGGCATTTAGTTTGGATGGTTTAGGTTAGGGTAAGGGGCCTTAGGGGATGTATTATCCCAATGAGTGTCCTCACTAAGATAGAAGTACAAACATGTGTGTGTGTGTGCTGCATATACCGTAGTATTTTGTAGTCAATAACAGGTGTAGTTTCATTTCATGTATTTCATGTATGTGTTTTTAATACTGTGAAGTCTGGGTCTCTTCTAAATGAAATGAGTCATAATGGCTTCCCTGGTAAAGGTCAGCTCCCATTTGTGACTTCAATAATATGAATTTTGTTTTTGTCTGTTCTGAGTAGTTCTGAGTGTTAAATTGTGTTTTTGTTTAGTTTTTTTCACTTTCTGGTCACAGATGATTTTAATTAAACTAAATTGCATGGTTCATAGGCAGGTATATTCAGTGAAGTATCCGTTGCAGGCTACCCCTCAGGCTTAGAAAATACCTCTTGCAGACAATTGATGGATTATTTATGTATTCAGGTTTAGCATTATTAACACTTGTCCGGCTTTATAATTAAACAAGTGCCTGTTCTGCTCCAGCTCTTTAATTAATGGGGGAATTAGATAATTATAGTAGATCATGACAGAGTAATTATTTCAAACATTGCAGTGCGATATATACAGTATGGTTAAAAACACTGGGGATGCATTATGGGGGTAACTACATAGACCCACACATCATATTCATGGATGACAAAACAACCAGATTATCAACAAACAAAACAGAGCCAAATCATCTGGATCGCCCCCTAGTGGCTGGTTGCAGTTTAGTCATGAATCTCGCTTCTTCTGTGTTTGCAGTTCAAAGTAAAAAGTCAAAGCACACATCAAATATTTTTCCTAAAATGGTTATTGTCATTTTAGGTAGTTCTTATCATACTTGATTATGTCTAAGTGTTCATTTTTCTGGTAAGTTTGGTTTAAATGTTCTATTTGATGCTGTAAAACAGACTCATGATTGGTCAATTGTGTTTGTATAAGCGGGACTTTGATACTGCAGGTCCGCACTACAATCACTACTGCAGAGAGTCTTGCTCTAAATGGCATCAAACCCCAAATGTGCCAACACAACAAATAGTACATGAGCAGCAGATCATGCTAGGTGCAGGAGCCTTGCAGTTCTTTTGAGTCCCAACACATGAGATGAGAGCTCTACAGGCAAAGTGACAGAAATAATAACCATATTTTCTATGTGGTTGTGTTTCCCTGTGATATATAATTTAGAAATACCCACATAAAACCTTTGCAATGAGGGCACTCTCACGGCGGTTATTTGTAGTGAGGCTGTGGTGTAATTTGTTTTATCTATTTTCCACTAGTTATCCTCTCAGGTTTAGTTAACCCAAGTGTTTCCATCTGTATTTTCATTATTAATGTGATATCTAACCCCAAATTCCTCTCTATAGCATCATATCATCATATATTCATCCCGTATGCCCTTGAAAATGGGCCATTAAAACCTGGAAGTTGGGCTAAACTGCTGCTTTGTGGCTCACCAGTGCAACAAAATAAACACGAGTTATACGTGACAAATACATTTGTTTGCAGGAATATTAACAGCTAGCCATTCAAACTTTTTAGTCATATTTTGTGATGTTTAGGAAATATGAGATAAGGTGCAGTTACACCATTGTTAAAGGGCCTATATTGTGTCAAATACATTTTCTGGGCTTTTACTATCCGTAATTACTTGAGGGGGTCAGTAGGGACCCTCAAAGTATGAAAACAGTCACTCCGCGGACTTTTTCACTCCATTTTTCGTCCATTCTAAGAAATATGTTATTGAAACGTCTCGTTTCATACTTCCTCCCCCGTATGAGTCATTCGGGATCGCACTCGTCTCTCAGCCCCACCCAGCCTCCGAACCCACCTCCCCCGCTCCCCACCCCTCCACACCGAACGCGACACCAAGCAGACATGTTGCTGAGCTAGCAGCTTGTTAGCTACCACAGGCTAACCACAACAAACAACACTGAAGAAACACTGCAGCGTGGCGGGATGCAAGGAAGAAAATGTGTCCGTGCACATTCCTCCTAAGAATGTTAGTGTTCGAGACCAGTGGTTACGCTTTATTTCTTCTGACGTGCTGTGTCGTTGTGCTCAGTACGTAGTGACGCAGACGTTACTCCGTATTGAAACTCGGGACGTTACTCCTACATTGGCCGACTGTCCTGCTAAAACTTGAACAAACATGGGGACGGTGTAACTTACCGTTCAGAAACATCCTGTTTTAACCGACTGTAAATATGTGGCTGGTCTTCTATAGGGGTATCCAAACATAACGTGACTTTCAGCTGTGTTTACCAGATTGAATGCGCGAGAATGAGACCGGTGATAGGCCTGGTCGCGTGTCACTCAAAGTGCAGCCAGCCAATCAGAGGAGGGGGTCAAGAGGCTGCCAAGCCTGTTCTGTCTGCAGCTCCAGAGAGACGCAGAGGAGAAGACATGGAAATACACATTGCAGCAGTTTATTTAACTTTTAACCACTAATATATCATCTTAGGGGCACTAATACCTCAAATTAAATCCCAGAAAGGTGTAAAATATGGGCCCTTTAACAGGTTGAGTTGTCTGTACCCGCCGATACAACCAGAGGTGGAGTCCTGGAGTGCATCAATCATGTGCATGCATGTGGTTGTACATTATTTGAAAGGTTCTATAACCACTGTTGGTTGGTTTGTCAGCAGGGTCTAGATTTTTTAATTTTTCCACCAAATAATTTATTTCCAAAATGAATATTGACAAAGTATAACTACAAATTGAGTTTGTTTTTCTATTAATCGCAACGAGAATATTCAACAACGTTAGACAATTCCTTTCCATATCATGAAATGCGCTGCTTGATACCTTGCAAGAAAGGAATCAGGTGCCGCCCCCTTTGAAATTTAATTGGTTCTTTCTTGGCCTATGGCAGGATGGAAAAAAATATGTTCATTCTATTTAGTATATACGACCTCTTCGCTATATGGGGAGGGAAGTTAATTAGTACTTGCATGATGAGGTGGTGTGTCAGCATTGCTTTATGCATTTGACAAAACCAGTAACCAATGAGTTCTGTCTCTCTGTTAAGGATGGTCTCATACAAAATGTCTTGTGAGCTAAATCACAATACATTTCCAATCACTCGCAGTGAATTCAGTGCGATGAAATGATTGCAGGCTTTACTTCTGCGCTGATGCGGGCAATCGGCTTCCGGGCTGCTGCCCGGCTTTGATTAGATGCAACATCATTGCCTTTGTGGCTCGTTATATGGTCCTAATTTTCATCAAACTGATTATCAGCTCTTGTTCTTTGGCTCTGAAGCGAACAACGTGTTTCTTTGCAGCGTTTTCCGCCCCCACTGAATCTGCATTGTGCATTCCTTTATAATAATGGGATTTTGCTTTAACATTTTGCCGCCATGTAGGAAGATTTAATTAAGGCAACTACACTGAAGAGTGCACACAGTAATTGCACAGTGCTCCGAACATGCACAGCACATCCCTCAGATTAAAAGAAGCAGACTGATGCATGCTGATGCGGCACACTGTTGCAACAGTGTCCAGCCAAAAATGGCACCAGTTACATGTGTTTTTGTTACTTTACACATGTGGGACATTTATAAGAGTTCTCTTGATGGGTCACTGAGAAATTCATCATCCCCACGGGGTGCTGGAATTTCAAAACATTAATTATTAGATGCCAAAAGGGGGTGCTCTACCTGATTAGCCCCCCCAAAGGAGCACGACATAATGGCACAGCATCGAGGCTGTTTAATTCCCACTGCTCTTCTTCCTCCCTGACAGTCACCTTCTGTATTTAATGACTATATTAGAAAGTTAATCTCACCTACATCTCTCTACGAGCCTCACTGTCCATCTCTCTCTGTCTCCTTCCCAGTCAGTTTTTTATAGTTGATCTCTCTCTCTCTCTCTCTCTCTCCCTCCCTGTTTTCCTCAGCCTCTCAAGTCTTTTATAGCTGTTGTAACAGCCACCTGACCTTTCCTCTTGGTGATTACTTTATAATGAGACCACAACTCCCTCCTTCTCTCTCGCTCCCTTCTTCCTGCCCACCACCTTCCACGTCCCTCTTCATGACTGTACATGTGTCATTTCTCTTTTTTCCAGACTACATCACAGTAGAGACTGGCATTAAGTAGACGACTGATAAAAGAGTACGGAGCCCCCTAGGGTCAGGTGGGAGAAAAAAAAGTTAACTATGCCCTCGGATTATTAATCTGTGCCCGCGGATGTGTAAACTGTGAACTGTGCGCACGGTTTTGCAATCCGTGGAGACAGATTCATAAACTGTCTCTCATTTGATATATATTTCTCTTCATGATGTCTCTGACTATGCTCATATCAAATTCCATGTCCCTTTACTGCACATGACTGATCAAATTAAGGGAAAGTCTGCAAAGATGGCCCAACATATTAACAGAACCAAATAGCTAAAGTATAGTACACTATACACACAGTCAGCAAGGCTGTCATATTAAATGAACATTAATTTAATACTCACTTCAGTTTTGTCTGCATGCATGAACAAAATGGGCCGTTCAACCATACTCTTTAGTAATTGTTTTGACGATGATGAATAGTTAGTCCCTCCTGCTACCATGGCAACCACCCCAATAATGTAATTACTCAGATTAACGGAGCCGTTGATACAGAGTGGTGAAGCCGTGTGTCTTTTTCTTATGTCAGGAGGTAGTGTCATTTGCTAATCCTTTCACTTAAAGACTTTAGGTTCCACTCTAATGTGTTAAGTGGAATCATGGGACCATTGATGCTAAACTGACCAACAGACAGATCCAGGACAAAGATAAGAACAGAACACCTCAACAATTATTCAAAGAATTATTTCAATTCTAAACAGATTAATTTGACTGATGGGATTAATTTAGACAAAGGTAGTTCGGCAAGAATAAATTCCTAAATTCCCTATACTATTCCAAATGTTGGACAGGCCTGTTGGGATAGCTGAATGGGGCAACTTGGTGTGCCACAGACGGTATGAAAAGATGGACGACACGGCTGGAAAAAGTGAAGCCCAACAAAACGTAATGTCGCCAAATAAGGGTTTAAAATATACAGAGCGTAGGAGAAGAACCAAGGTAGTTTTTCCGTAACCTCGTTGTTCCACCATAGACTGTATATTAAGGTGGGCAAAATGACTAACCACCAAAGGTGGAGCCTAAGCGTCTTGATTGCCACCCGCTGGCAGGCTGCAGTATAGGTTATAAAGCCTACCTCCTACATGTCAGTGGATGGGTCATAGACCAAAATAAAAAGTCAAAGTACACATCAAATAAATTGTTTCTGTCCTTTTTGGTCGTTCTTATAAACGTATGTATTTTCAAGTGTTCATTCTTCCAGTAAGAGGTTTTCAATTAGTTGCTTTATGCTATAAAGACGAGGTGAAACGTCAACTGACCCGAGCACATGCATCTACTGGACCTCACTATCGCCGCTGCATTGCTCAGTCACTACTGTTCAGACAGCATCCGTATCCACTATATTTTGGATTCATCACTGGATTGTGGGAGAAAGTTCGTCCATCTTTATACAGTCTCTATGTGGTTCTCCGGGTGTTCGGAAAACAACACTTGAATATTAAGTACACTGAGAAGTAGCAAACTCGCCTCAGAAAAACTTCACGAAAACAGCATGTGGAAATCTTCAGGCAGACACGCACACAAACACAATCAGCAGACGTGGTGTATGTCAGAGTCATTGAGAGACATAGTTTTGCGTGTGTTGACCCCCCTCACCCTCTCTACTTGATTGCCTTCAATCAAGTAGAGAGGATGTGTCTCCACAGGGGGGACAGACGGAAAGAAACACAGAGAGACAATAAAGAGAGGGAAGAAAAGATGGAGACAACAAAATGAGAGAGAAATGGAAATAGATTAAGAAATACAGAGGCAGAGAGAGAACAGGAATCAGACAGACAAATATCTGTGTAGAGAAAACCTGTCTAAAGTCCTGATGTTATTTATGAGATTATTGATCATGGTTTGCCTTTCAACTATACTATTCCTCTTCTTTTTTTGCTTTTATCTTTATCCCTTGCCTTTGTAATTTGATTTGAACACTGCACCGTTTCCATTCAGACCCATTCAAGGGTTTTTTCTTTCAAACTGCTTTTGAATCCTGGCATTTCAGTCAAACACTTTTTCCTACTGTCACGTTCTGTATATTCATGCATTCTTTTGTTTTTCTAAAATACTTGGAGAGATGAAAACCGATTTTTAAGCAGACCTGTGACAGGTTTGTCCTTTGATTTTCTCTTTGCTTTGTTCTGTTGCTGCTTTTCAACACACGTAACTGCTGCGCTACATCAATGGACAGCCGCAACAGTGAACACAACCACTTATTTGTTATCATGGTGGAAATCAAGTGCAAAATATGTGGAACTGATTCTGAAAAGTGACAGTGCAGCTTTACTATTAACAATTAAAAATTGAGGAAAGGTTACAAGTAGTGGGAGGAAATCCCCTCAGGGCATCTAATGTTGAAGGTTGAACTAGAATATTGAAATTTACAGATATAATATTTGGATGTGTTCATTTGGAGTCTCTGCCTTGATCAGCTGAGTTGGCAGTGGATGGCAGTAATGATGTACTGACACTGGGTCGGGCAGCAGATTAATGATAACAACTGCAGAGCGTAGTCTCTTGATTCGGGATCGCTCCCCCCCTTCAACGCAGATCAAACGATGAACAATCCCAAGTTAGAAATTCTGTATTTCATGAGATGTTGGGCTATACTTCTAACAACCTGCAGCATCCACTCGCAAGCATTAACGTGACGTCAAGGAGGAATTCCCACCAAAATAATAAACTGGAACGCAACAAAAAAGAAGTAAAACAGATAGCAGACATATAGCGGTCACTCCAGGTAATGATGCGGCACTTCTGGCCTACTTGTGGCCCAAACAAAATGAATGGGAGCCTAGAGTGGTCCACTGTTAAAATAGCAAATGTGGCCCAAATATCCCCAAACAAATTCAGCTTACTTCTGGCCCAGATATGGCAAACAGGAGTGGACCACTCAAGTGTCAACAACATTTTTTTTTGTATTAATATCTGCTGACACCACTCATAACTCATAACTATTTCTCAAGCACGTACAATGAGCATGTTTTTATCCACAAAATACATTACAGCTCATAACTACCTTAATTAACAAGCACTCAATACAATGACAAGGATACACCAGAGGAGGGAGGAGAGGCGAAGAGGTGAAAACTGTATTTTCAGGGTAGGATAGAGATGAGGGTGAGGGTAGGTGAGGGTAAGACAGGGCGGAATAGTAGAGGAAGTTTGCAGAAGAAATGAAACACACAGGGGTAATACAAAGCTAAATGTGTGCACTGAATTGAGAAGTATCAGGGGGTGAGGCCTGATTTCTCACAGTGGGGGAGGATTCAGCTGTCACTGGCTGGAAAATGACAGCTCACATTATTATGTTATCTTTGTTGTATTGTTCACAAACAAGGCACCGGGGTATCTCGAGTTTAATGATACGACGGTTAGTTAAGCAGAATGCCATGCACGTGTGCAGCGATGCTCGATGTTTCCTCATGAAGAAATAGAATAACTGAGGAAGAAAACGGGAGTAGTTTGGGTTTAGAGATCAGAGAAGAAGCACAATTGCAAAGTAACAAATATAACGAAGCACAAAGCGTCTGAACTCTCGAGCTTTCAGGACACATTTCTACCATTCATTTTCAATTTGAAGACTTCATAAAGGCATGCACACATTCAGCTCCTCAAATGTCCGTGAAATGCGTAGTGCTTTAGCGATGGTGTGCCCCTGAGTACAGCAGTATTTTTGCTGTCTTTATATTGAATCACAACATGTGAGGCTGACGTGGAGATTGTGTAAGAGATGTGCAGGACAGTTGTCTGGTTCGAAGTGACCTGCAATACGATGGAAGGAAAATGGGAAAATTGGATGGTAGTTGTGGGGCCAGCGTGGCCAGAAGTATAATGATTATCGTATTAGTATGATTATTTTGCGCATTGTATGATCAACGATGCCAAAATTCCTTAAATGTTTAAAAATGTCATAATTTACTGACAAAATAACTCTTTGTGTTTATAATTATCAGTAGGCTATAGTTATATATGGATCTATGTTTGTGTATATGGATGCTTGTTGTGATTATTTAAGTTAATATGGACCGTGCATCTCTTTTCTGGTGTTTTTCTACTTCCAGTTTTGTTGAGCACTCAAAGCGCTTTATAGTGCAAGGGAATTCACCCATTCACACACACACATTCACACACTGCTATTCTCCCATCATACATCGTCAGCACAGCCTTCAGGGGCAATTTGGGGTTCAGTATCTCGCTCAAGGACATTTCAGAATAAAGGCTCGAGGACAATTAGGTTAGTGGATGACCCTCTCTATCTCCTGGGCCACAGCTGGGCCCATGGTACATGTGTGAATAAACTTACAAAGTGTAGTAAGTAATAAGGGACCTGAAAGAGATAGGCGTCTGTTCTTGGTTCTGGTTGTGCTGTTAAAAGAAAAGAAAATGGAAAAGGAGGCTGTCAAGATGTGTTCTGAGAGTAATAAGCTCATGTTGAATTCTGCCTTTGTCTGGCATAATGCAGTCAGGACCGCCACTGCACACAGAACAATAATCACACACACATACACTTACCCCCGGTGGTGAGATCTGTCTGCCCACTTGAGACCTTGAAGACCACAACAACCCAGCATAAAATGTCTACCACATGTCTCCTAGCAACTGAGAGGTAATTGTACGAGTTAATATAAATGAGGATGGGTCACCGCAACACAAGGACACAGGAGAGGAGTGAGAACAAACAAAATGAAAGATTCCTCTTTGTGTAATAAATGACTGATTTAGTCAGACGGCAACTGCATCAGTCAGCCTCTGGTATGAAAGCCAGGAAGTCAGTTTATTAATCATACACGTTCAGTCATTAAATCAAACATATTGTTTTGCAGCGATGTAAATGACTGAGCTTTACAGACAAACAGCCACAGTCAATTCATGAATCAGTTGGCCGGCCTGATAATTATCAAACCAGTCAGTGAGTCAGCATGACTGAGACTCTGATCTGACGCTAACAAACAAGATTATTCATGCAATAATCAAATTACATTGCCATTGTCAAAGAAATTAGGTTCATTTTACAACATCAATTCTTTGTCTGGGTGACAACACATTATGGGAGCAAAATAATAACGCAATTAATTATGGATGTGTAGCTAAACACGGATAGTGAAGGGAGATAATCATTTGAAGCCTCATTACACAAATATTTAATTTGAGGGGTGGTTTATACCAAAATACACAAATTCACTTTACTCCTTCTGTCAGACATGCTACACTGCAATTTTGTATTGCTCGTATCAGGCTCCAGTTTACTATTGTGATTCACGGTCAGTAAAGCAGCTCCGTCGTGTTTCTGTAACCTTTTTCATATTTTCTAACAATGATTAATGGCCTTTGGAACAAATGCATTAAGAGCAAAGAGAAGGAGTTAGAAAGGCATTTATTTTCTTTAAGGCTTTTCCCTCAAGACGCACATCATGCAGATTGTTTTCTTTCTCATAATGGTCTTGATCCTGCATCAGGCATATGTGTGCATGACTCCACTCGCCTTGTCTGAAATTCTGTGTTGGTCATTTTTTAAGTTTGGGACATGTTGGTCATGTATCCTAAATTCTATAAATAATGATTCGACTGACAAATTCACAGACACATGTCAATAAATTTCAGTATCAATATAATCCGGTCACATTGATTGGTTGATCACTGACCTCCTGACCTCAGGGTCTTTTTCTGCACCCTATAGTCTCCAGTCTATACTATACTATTGATCGTTTTCAATCTAAATTACAGTCCTGCCTTTTTAATTTCACTGTTAATTCAGCCTAATTCTGTTTTATGATGATGTTATAGCTGTCAATATTTCGTCAAATTTAGTTTTATCTTAGCTCATGTGACTTTTACTGCATCTTCTCTTGCAATGTTTTGATTCTATCATTGCACGACTTTTTATTCATATATGTGTTGTTTTTCCTTTGCCATGATTCTAAAGAACTTTGGCTCAACTTCTGTTGCCGTGCAGTGGCTGTTCTAAACAGTCCTGTTTGGAATGGGCTGTTTTCTTGGCCCGAGGTGATGCTTTATTGCTTGAAAATGTAAACGTGACCTGCCTCTCCAGTCCACAGAACCCTGGAGCTGCGCCACCACTGCTGCACAAGGACCTGTTCACCATTCAAAGTTTGGTGAAGCTCGACTCAGCACGTAGAATCCCGAGCTGGAGAATCAGTGAACGTGCGGTCGGCATGATCGATAACATCAATTGCGTTGATGAGTCCCAGCCGCGGCTGTGACAGAGCGCTGGTCGCCTGTCTATTCAAGATTTATTAACATTTTGACTCTGCACTTCTTTGGGCCTTTTATGGGACAATATACATGGCAAGTGTGAAGCTGATAGGATGGAATATTCTCGAGCTATGCGGGCAGATGGATTTCTGGAATTATGATATGGATTTGCTATATACATAAATCTGACTTGACTTAGTCCTATTATTTGTCATCCAAATATCCCTCTTTTTATCAGAGCTCCCTCAAAGACCATGAGAGTATGTGAACACACCATGTTTGACTTTATGAAAGATCCGCACCTGAACTTCCAGCCCCGACCTGAGCCTTGGAAAAGAAGAAAATGGGCTTTTAACATAAATACTAAGATGACTCGTTGGATGATGAGACAAGAATCTTCCCTTTTACTATTAATGGAAAAAAATTGCACTGTCCAGAAACGAAGCAAAACTGCTACACTTGAGCATTTTATTCATCGTGGCGGCAGCAGTAGACATAAAATAACATGGGCACGGCATTGAAACATACATAGATATTCATTATTAAACATGAATCATAATAAGGGGACAAGCTGCAGTGGAAAACAGGAAATTTCAGAGTGTATGAACTTTAACCCACCTGGGGCAGAGACGTGGCGCCTGAGGTAGAGAGGGTAAGAGAAGGTCCAGGGTTAATGTGTAATCGAGGGAAAGGGTATAGATGACTCAACTCTGTCTCAAGGGTCTTCTCTTGTCTCCTAGGCTAAGTGGTGCCATATACAGCAGATCAAACTGTCTTCAGCTGCAGGATAAAAACAGGCGTCATGAGAGAGAACAAAATGCTTTGATTTCCGTTTGAAAAAAGGGCATTTTTAACAGAAAGGTCAGAAATGAACCGCAGTTGGCCGTGATGACCGTGGATGTGGATTCAAATTGCAGCATGATGTAAATTGATCTACTTCATCTATGCGCATAAAACAGACAAAATAATAACGCTCATATTATCTCAGGACATTACCATTTGTAGAATGTAATAGTCTATTTAGAGCTCTGTTGGCTGAGCGTGACGCTCAAGGATAATTTTGGTGTTATTTAAGGAAGTCTCATCTGTTTCCATTGGAGCTCGTCCCTGTCCTTCAGCCGCTTCACACAGCCACATCAGATCACAATCCCTCCCCTGCAGCCACACAGATGGCTCTCAATTGGAGTAAACAACTTAAGTTCCCTTTTATTCTGTGGTTGGTAATTTGCCGCTAACTCCCCCGTGTGCCGCAAAGCCCCAAGGGTCAGCATTACTCAACGCAGAATAACAAGGACCTAACAACGTTGACCACAACTGAGAAAATCATGTTACCTGAGGACCAAAGGTAACTCAGCTTCTCAGTCTATTGAATTATTTGTAGATTATCACTGCATGAAGCCCCTATTACCACCAGATCCCAGCGGAGTTTACTCCTCCCTCTACAGCCCCACACTCCTTACTTACACTTAAAAACCTGCGCTGAGGTTGAGTTGTTGCCATAATGCAGCGTTGGATCAGGTCAAGAGATATTTCCCTGATACCATCACGATCGACAGATATCTAGTCTATGGCTTCTTAGGAGGTTTTCACATCAGTCCAGACCATGGTTAATGTCTATGTTACATTTTTTACATGTAATGGTTAGTTATGATTTCCCTTTGCAATTTAGGAAGCTGCCGGAAGTCGCGATGCTGCTGGAATTAGCATTGCTACCACGTACCATTGGGGCGAGAGCTTGTGTGTGCGTGCAAACATGAACGCAGCTCTGGAGGAGGATCACAGGACATTAAGGCTAAAAACATGGTGGGATGGGACATGGACCAAAATTAAAACTCTCAATAGGAGATTTTTTTTAATGTAGTTCCTATCACACTGATTTATGTGTGTGTTAATTTTTGAAGTGCTTATTTTCTGGTAAGCTTTGTTTTAATGAGTTATTTGGTGCTATAAAAACGGGGGTGAAAAATCACGATTGGCTCTCGATGGGTCGAGCGTGCGCTTCGGTGCGACTGCGATACCTCGGCTCCTTCCCCTGATCTCTCCTGCACAGACTCTGGCTCCAAATTCGCAAGATTTCGGGGTTCATATCTGGGATATTTTATCTTTATTTCTGGAGAGTGGGAGGAAGTGGAAATGTGTCATCCATCTTTGCATACAGTTTAACCAGCTACGTCCACATTTCAACACAATATACAGGACACAAGATGCCTTTTAAGTCGAGCGTATGCATTTTCCAACATTGTGAGGCTGTAGTTGCTTCATGGAGATGAACTTTTTTTGTTTTCAGCCTCTCTGTGTTTCACCTGTTGCTGCTTTGAAAGGAGATCAGTGGAATCTATGTGATCCCCATTACTGACGGTCATCTCGACTCTGTGTGCTTATTTAGTATTCCTCCCACTAATAATGTTTTCACCCTCTGCTTCACATGCCCAGCGGTGCAGGATTGTACCTGGTTTGCATCAGCACCTGTGGTCAACAAAACTACAGTAAAAAAATGTCTAACCCTTCTGACAAAGACTTGTAATTGTATATTTATGGCTTATTCTCTCAGAAGGTCTCCGTCAGTTGCCGTGAATATTTACCACAGAATCTCCTGCATTTTTTATGCTAAAGTCTGGACGTCGTTGTGCGGACATTTTGTGTTCAAGTCTGAAAATAGCTGTAGTGTTGTTCAAGGCTTTATAGCACTTGATTTGTGCATCCAGGGCTTAAAGCCACAGGTCCGTCATGTCGCCTTGTGTGCTGTTGGGGGATTTGTTCTGCTTTGCATTGAATCTCTTGCTGCTGCTTAGATTCAAGGTAAATCGCACTCAACAGCAGAGCCTGGTCTCTTGAATAAAAATGCAGAGCCTTTGTTAAGATAAATTGTCCCATATGCTTTGAGAGAGCTCTGACAGAAATGTGTTCCATTCAGATACGACCTCCTGTCCTTCCACGTCTTCATCTGCGTGTTTGAAAACATTTCACATTAAATACATTCTGGAATCGAAGCGCTGGTCACACACAGCTGAAGCACCTGCCTCTAATTTCAGCTGCACCAAAGACACGCTGATGTCTTTAATCACAGAACATGTTTTTCTTGTTTTTGTGGTAATTTGCGGTGCTGACCTTCACAAGAAGTTAAATCAAACGGTATTTGCAGTCCTTTCGTCTAATGAGCCGCTGTACGATGAATGTTATGTTTCACAGACTAGTCTGCGCTCTTTTCTTCCAATATGAATCTTCTTCTCAGCGAAAAAATCCACTTCACATCAGTGTTTAATCTCAACTTAATATTCCGCTCAGACCAGGCCTTGACCAATAAAGTAATGTCATTTAATTCTCCCATGAATTAATAATAGATTCAATTCAATATGGCTTTGAAATATGGAGATTTTAATAGAAAGTTACAGGTCATCACAGTGTAGTGGAGTTGGTTGAGAGCAGTGTTATTATGCTCAGGGTGGCCAGGCCGCATGTTAGTTAAAGGGATCATCTGTTTTTCGATGAAACAAAATTTACTTAATTTTTAAAAACCTGTTCCAGCCCTGTTGCATCCCGAGGCCAGGCCACTTACATATGAATCATTTTAATCCCCCTCACACTGTTTCCTCTGTCTCTTCTCCATTATACATTAAAAACCTGCAGCAATGAGGTTGTCTCTACATTTAGGATGTACTGTCATGGTTTCCCTTGTTATTCCATCGTTATTTAGTTTTTTTGTTGTCAAACGAACTCAGTCTGATGCAATCATTTCATTAAATTAACTAATGGCCTCACCCTTTCAAATTGTCTGCTTCTGTTGTGCTCACTCACAGGGGCTCTTTTCAGACGTGGTCATTAAATCACTATCTGATGTCATTGAAAGTTGCTGAGGGACTTTTCCCTTTTTGGTTGGATCTGAGGATGTCTTAAATTGGGAAAAAGAAATGCAGCAAATAGAAAAAGACAAGGAGCAATACCAACTGTTATAAGTTACACACAAAACTGCTGTCTGGACACCTACCTCCTTGTTCTTTGGATGATTTCTGTGTGTGTGTGTTTGCCATGTCCCTGATCGGTACTCCATCAAGGACAGTAGCTGTGTCCCGATCCAGGGGCAGCCTGTGGATAACCACAATAGACACTCAGGTTCACAGAGGATTTCCTATTTTTACAGCAGCTTGTCCCGTTCTTAGCATTGCATTGGTAGCTACTTTCAGTGGCTGCACTTGCAGATTAGCTTTGTCTCTGGAACATGATGAATCCTGGGACAGGTTGGCCCAAGAAGGATCCTTGTTTGATCCTTTGTTGCTCTAAGATGAAGGATGCATTTGAAGGAGCCTCGTTTGCCAAAATTTGACAGCCTAGTTGCGCCACTGAGACGCAATAATTCTTCAAATGCTGCAATCCGAAAAATGTGGCCACAGAAAAGAGGCAGAGCTGTGTGCTGCTGGATGTGTCCTCTGGTTCCTCTCCTCCCTTCATACCTGCTTCTCCTTCTCCAATCGTCCCACTCACCTGCTTGAGCATTCAAGGACCAGATTGATCACCACTGCAGGAACGTTGTCTTACCTTATGGTATTCACCAACTCAGCTGGTTCTCAGTTTGTTTTAGGAAAGTCTCCGCCACACTCAGCCAGCTCCCCAGCCACAAGTCCTGTGCTCTCCGATCGGGACCCCTTCATCCTTGTCACCTGGTTTGATAGTTACAAATAGTTATATTATGTTGTTAAACTATATATTATTTATTATATTTGTGTTATCAGTTAGCTTCCCTGACTCACACTATTTATTGTAGCACATTTTCATACTGTTCATTCAATCTCCTTGTTTTTCCAAATGCGTGCCTCTGACTTTGTTTCCATATATTGAGTCTGACTGTGGTTTCAAGAGAACAAGAAAACAAAAACTGCTGAACCATCCCAGACTTGTTATTTGTGATTGGTGGAAATCCACCACTTGTCAGGCACAGCAATTTGCCAAAGCACAGATGTATCTCCAATATCCTTCAGGGTTTTATTTTCCTTTGTGTGTGTTATATGTTTTAGATGTTTGTTAATGTCCAAAGTTTTATGTAAAATAAACCCCCAATAGTTTGGATGTACATGCATAACCATCATCATTAATACTAATATGATTAGCAGCTTTCAGTTCTTATGACGCTTGTGTCTGGATCTCTGCTGTCTGGAGTTTAAGTTCTCTGTTTCTGTTCTGATTTAGTGATCAGAACAGAAAATAAATTTGATGTGCACAGGGCTAAACCTTGATTACATATCTGCTGAATCATTCTCTCCTTCATTCTGCCAGCTGATTATTTATTTATTTTTTAGGAAAAAACACCTGGAGCCCACTGGCTCACACTCTGGTCCAATTTACCATCCTGCTGACAGAGAGTAAAACTCTAGCCATCAACATGTGGCTCTTCCAGTTCAATTGTGTAATTCGGTGGCAGCTTCTTTCCCTTCGCAAACACAAACACACACAATTTATTTCTCATTGGTTTTTCTTTTATTTGTATTTGTAACAGAAAGTGATGAAATAATTCTCCGTCTCTGCCCATTTTGGATTTAACACAACATCTTTTATAGGAAGTTGCTTTAAAATGCATATGCTTTTTACACTGGTCTCATTAATAAAACCGGTCATACATTTATGATCCACTTTCCCTTAAAAAGGTATTCAGTAACACAAATACAGCTGCACATATGCTATACGTGCACATCCACATGCTATCAACACATACATGACACCAGGTCAGCCTTAACTAATCCCTGCATCTTCACAGTGTAAACAACACACGATCAGCTTCTAACACCCAAACAGCCTTTGCCACACACTGTTCAATGCAGCCTCAGCCCAGCCACTCACTCCCTGTGAAGCAGCAGCACCTCAAGGCACAAGGTAGTCGGCATCCAGCCAGTATGCTCTCCCCCAACCCAACTGAGTCTGGCACTTCCTCATGACGTCAAAAGCACAACACCCTGCCACCAGAACACCCAAACCCCCTATAGACAGTAAGTGCAGCTCTGCAATCTCAGATGTGCCTCCTTACTATAGCTCTGCTTTCAGACATGCACTGAACTGAAAGTTTCCGAAAGGGGCTCTGTGTGAGAATGCAAGTCAGGAAACTGTCCGGAAGATTTCTTAGATGTAACGGTTGCAAAAATTTAAAATAAAACACAAAACAAAACGAAAACAATACAAATATCTCAAGATGAGAAAGCTGTCATAAACATAGTAGCCGCCATCAAAGATGCCAACTTGGGTAGGAATGAGATTCAAGAGCTCAAGGCGATACGGACTTACGCTGTTGTTGATGTGTAACAAAAACACATGATTTCCACAGTGGAGTTCATACATTATGTCCTGCCTCCTGCAGGCCCAGGGTGCCACCCCCTTCTCTCGATTTCTCAGACATTTTCAGGACTTCATGTCTGTCAATAGCTTGACACACTGAATAGCTCATAGCATGTGGTAGAAAATCCTGTCACTTCCGTTTAATTACGGGTCTGACTCTGACTACAAACGTATTGAAACTATTAATGCTGCAGTGGTAACCACCAAAGCAAATCAAACAGTACCTGTTGCTGGTTGATTACATAGAAAGCATATTCCATTTTAACAAAACAAAAGGTGGCTATTGTTGTGAGGGAGCCACATAATCTCTTTATCATCAACACCAGCGGTGCTGTTGTTTAGCATGTAAAGGGGACAAAATAAGCTCAGTGAGGCTGTTTTTCTAGTTTTATGGAAAGATAATTGTGCTGTGTGTCAAGCAGGAGGTTCAATCTCACCCAGCTCAGGTATCCCAACCGTATGGACTGCAAATAGCCAATTAATGCCCTGCATGCTCCATCCCATCCCTCACTAATATAGATCCATTCATGGAATACTTATTTTCTATTAAACGTCTTTCTGCTAACCACACTGCCAGGAGTGAGGTTGGTCAAACAACAGCACGTCTTCCCTCGTACCTGGAGTGCCTGAGGGAGGATAGCTATTTTTTCCCCTTTTCCATTAATTTATTTAAAATACTTTTGATTACTTCAACATAACATTGTTATTACACATAACACTGAATGTGACATTCATACCACACTGCTACCTATAGCAGACTAGATGGAGTCACTCTGATGGTCATGTTTGGTTTGGCAAAAAGGAGGTAGACACAATTTTTCTTTTACCTTTCATTTTCCTCTGCATGTTAGCGTGACACTCACAAAACCAAACACACATTCCACTATGTGAATTTACAGTTGCATTGGACATTCTGTTTTCATTTAGCAGCTAATCCTCTTAAATTCAAAATCACACCAGCAAAGGAAGTTGTACCTTCTGTTTATTTATGTAATAGTTTTGCTGTTGAGCAGACTTTGTTAGTCAACCTCTGGTCTCAGCGCCCTGACACAGATAAGACAATGCTCTCAGGGCTCAAGGTGAATCAAGCAAGGCTCAGAACAGGAAAGTGAAACACACTCATAGTAGTGAACATCGCTCCAGGTAGCTACTTTTTCCATTAACATGGATGTTTACAAGCACCGATGCTGCGTCAACTTGTAAAGTGGTTTGTGTGTTTGTGAGAGTGAGGACACGGAAGGAAAAAGAGGGTCAAAAAGAGAGAGCGAGACAATGCATGTGCATGTGTGGGCAAGCGTGTTAGTTTTTGCTCACAGCGCCGTCGCAGTACAAAGTTATGTAACAACTCAACTGGAACAAAGTAGAATGAAGACGAGCGGCGCACACACGCGTAAACTAACAAACACACACACACAATATCCTTTTCCTCACACATTCTCACACTGAGGGGCCTCATAAAAATGCAATTACACTCTCATGCCCTCAGCCTGCCTCATCATATCGACCAGATGTTTTCTTAGGTTGTGCGGTCATGACACATCAACCCTGATTGGAAAAGACACTTTACATGACACTGACGACGACACCAACAGCGTAGAATGTAGCAAACATCTCGTGCTACAATCTAACAGGCACAAGCCACTGAGCCAAATGGGCCTTGTCTGCCGAATACGGGTCTTTTTTGTTTTGGACTGTTGTTTTGCACCACACAACTTGACTTCCTCCCTTTTGGATACACATCAGCTCCCCAGCATACAGTATAGAAGCACAGCACATTTTGTCAAAAGTGGCAGTCTCTCGCCTAAAAAAAATTATTCATATGCAGTAGTACTTCCTTCTAAGTGTCCATCTGTGACTTGTCTGGACACAACTTGGTCGCATTTCTAAATAAATTAAGGCATAGGGCATTTTATGGTAAATACATTTCCAGCCTGTGTTCATCCTGCATTGTAATAGGAACCAAATTGCTATTAAGATTACGAGAAAATGCAAGGGCTGGTAATTATGCTGCACTTAAGTCTCTCCAGGTCCTTGCAAAAGATGAACTATAACTGGATATACAGTTTCATTAAAGTTTACTGGTGAGATTTGCTGATCTAAACAGGTCGTAAAGCTGAGAGGTGAGAGCTTACTCCTGGAAAGTCAGATGGGTTAGTTCCGTCCTCAAATTATCCAACAATCGATCATAGTTGTGTCCCGGAGAGAGTGTTTCACCAATCAGACATGGAGGCATTTCATCACACACCAATTCTAAATTATGTCTCTGAGAGAAGTTCAGGTGCAGATTTAAAAATCCACATGGCGGTGGAAGCTGATCCAGGCTGAACGCTTCAGTGGTGCAGGAGCAGGTCCCAGTGGGAAGGCTGTACTCATTCGGTGCAGGAGCTGGGAAGCCTGAGAGATGAGCCACACACGAGAATGAGGAAAGGGGCCAGTTTATGATTGGGTCCAGAAATCCAGGCATTCTGATTGGATGAATGAAGTAAAGCAAAATGTTGGAGCAGTTGGATCAATCAATGCCATGATTTTTCTTTTTAATGCTGCGTTTGGAAATCCCAATTTGGCCCAGTCTAGTCAGGTTCAACAGTGAAAGCAAGCAAATTGTTTCAGTTTTAACGCCAAACTAAATAATTCTACATAATTTCCGTCTCTCGTAAAAATAGCTCTCACCAATTATGAGGCTCTCATTCATCTTAAAACGCTGCAATAATATCCGATCGAGGTTGTGGCATATGGATAGCTGTCATCTGACTGTGAGCTGCTGGAGTGCCTCAGTGTTGTCAGTGACTGTGGAGGTGGCCACACAAACTGAAGTTCTGTTTGGCTCATGTGAATGTTTAGTAAAGTGGGCAATCATTCACAGCAACACATTAACCACAACAACACATTAACCGAATGTGTTATCTCCTCTCAAGGCAATTTGAAGTGCAACATGCAAATTTATATATGGCGAAAGTGTGTGTGTGTGTGTGTGTGTTTTCTGACAGTAAAATATTGACTACACCTGAGGAAATTGTGTTAAGTCGCTCAGGTTGCTCAGGCTGGTTCAGCATGAGGCCATATAATTAATTTACTGTACATAGAACGCTGTCTATCAATCGACATTGCTGTAGTGATGCCCTTTAAACCATTCGCCTGCTGTTTTAACATTCCGCCAATCAGCTTCGACATATTTTAAGATGCTTAGTCATGAGTTTCCAAAGTAATTGAAAACTGGGGGTTATTAAAGAATCATTTCACTGAATTTCACAGCTCAAGCCAGTTTCTGAGATCTGGTAACACCAGCAGTAACCCTTGCTGTCCATAACTGTCAGAAAAATAATGGTCAAAACTACAAAAACCACACAGCTACTTTTCCTCTCAGGCCCTCAGGGTGGTGAACTTTGGCCTCTGAGCTCCACACGTCTGCAGGACATTGTCCACTGTGAATACTTTGCATTGACCAGTACATACATGCACTCAAGTGGCTACACATTTGTGCTGTATGGTTGCAGTATAATATCTAATCTATAGTTTTGCATTTTAATGACTTCTAAGGGTGTGCATTTCACTGCATGTTGTTATTTTCTGCCAGCAACATATACATGGATATTAACTTGCAGGAGGATGGATCACTCGGGACGAGGAATGTAACATTTATCTTCTTTACTGTGGAAGCTTGCAGATTTCGTACAGCCACAGGATGAAGACGCTCCGACAAACTTTTCAAGTCCACACTATAGGGCCTGCGAGCAATCACAACGCAGACATGCACTAAACTGAAAACCAACTTCAACCTACATGCTTCCATCAACAACTTTTTTCCCCCTAAAACCGACAGTGAATTGTATATCAAAATGAGTGATATACAGAACCAATAGGAACAATAGTAATGCCACTGCTACAGTTTATTGTGAGCATTTGACAAACAAAATCATTATTTACCCAATGTCCTGGACAGTCTCTTGAGTTTTACTTTGAAGATACTTAACCTGTATAAAATGTCCCTGAAAATTGGGTCCATACTTTGCGTTTCACATATGAGGAACCCAGCAGGTTCACAAAAACAGGAACATGTGCGGAACCTTCAGGTGAGAGATGGCCCATGCAGGAGGCAGGACAGGATGTGTACATTCCGCTGCAGAAATAATGTGTTTTGGTTTACGGCACATCGTCAGCTGCATCGGCCCTTATCAGCAAAAGTTCAAGAACCGAGATTGGATTCAAGATCTTGAATCTCGTCTTTCCGAGTTGATATCTTTGTCAGCGTTTTCTACGTGTATGGCTCGTCTTTATCAGCCTGAGATATTTGTAGTCCTCCAGTTTCTAGCCCGTTGCGTGTAAGGGACCTCATCAACACACCCACCCGCTTGCTGTGAATCGACCTGCTGTATTCTCACATGGACTCACTCTGACATTTTACTGGGGGCTGGCAGGAAACGTTCCAGAGCAAGTTGGGAGCAACTGACTCAGACATTTGCATTCTCACATACAGCCCCTCTGGATCATTTCAGGAGAATGTCTTGGGTTCAGTGCATGTTTGAAGGCATTCAGCAGAACTTCGTGCTCTCGTGTTTCCCCCCTGTGTTTTCCTGCCACACCCACATTAGTTTGACCTGCACCATTGTATTCCCTGTATGTTTGGTCTCTGTGTTCCCCTCACTCCTCATCAGTCCATCTGTTTGGTTCCCTTGCATGTTTATCTCTGTGCCTGCTACCTCCTGGCAGTTACATCTGCCTGTTCATCAGCCTGTAAGCCTGTTTATTTTCATTCTTCTGCATTTAGCTGCTTTCGTTCATGTCTGCATTTGGGTCCAGACTTAAAATGACAATTACAAAGAATACTGTTTGAATTTAGAGGTACTTAAGATATTTAGTAAGTTATAAGAAATGTGTATCAACTTCTTAAATAAAGGCTATTTGCCTTTTCATAAACCTTAATGCATTCAGATTTTAGTTTATTTTTTAAAAAAAAACCTTTTTAATGTTTAATACATTTCCTCCCCTTCACTTTTTGGACTTCAGTAAAACTTTTTGTGATTTGATATTGCCCTTGAACACAATATTTTTCTTCTTTTTTCTCTTCTCTCTTATTGCATCAAGAAACATTTGATGTAGAATGCCGTCTTTAAAACGCTAACAACTTGAAATACAAATAAACTTGCCTTGCATCTCTACAATAGTCACAGATCTTCATTTGTAATGTTTCAAGTAAGGGGCAGGAAATGAGTACAGACCTAAATGAAAGGATATACAATGAGTGTGGAATAAGGAAGACAAGGCAGAAGATGAGGAGAGCTGATATGGTCTTTTAAATTCTATTTAGCTATTTTATGCCCCGTGACGCATGCTCTCTTATTCTTACACAACCCTCTTCTTCTCACCCATCCACACCTCTCAGGGCAAGCTCCCTTTCTTCCTCTGCCTCAGTCAAGACACCCTTTTAGTCCCCACCTTTCCTCTCAGCCATTCGTCTTCCCCTGTCTCCTTTCTTCTCTCCCCATCTTGCCGTCTCTTTATGTCCCACTCACGCTCACTCCAGCTCTATCCGTTTCTTATGTCCTTATATTTTGCTCTCCGTCCCACCCTCCCTCCGTCCGCCCTGCCTCTCCATGGTGATATGAACTGATGTGTCAGCTGAGTTGATCATTCCCTCCAGCTGCTGTCTGCCAACCGCAACTCTCTTTCCGTCATGTGTCACTGTCTCTCTTCCTCTCTTTCCCTCGGCCTCTCCTTGTCATTCCGACCGCCTCTCTCCTTTCCACCATCGCTCACTCTATCATGTCTGCCCCCCCCCCCCCTTCTCTCTCGCTCCCGTCTCTGCTCCCACCCTCTTTTCTATTTCCCTCGGAGACAGGCCTGTCAGGAAGATTCAGCCACGTGTCCATAAGCAATCTGATGTTGCTGTGTCTGCATGTGCATGTGTATTTGAATATAGTGTCTGCGCTAGTGACAAAGTGAGGGTGAAAGTGACCATGTCCTCCGAGATATAAACCAGCTATGACCATTCTAAGGTCTTTCTCATTCTTTCAGCAGCAGATGTGATAGGTATAAATTCTAGTAAAAGAAAAACATTAGATGTAGTCCCATCCAAGTAGAAGCAAACGGACAGGGACGTAAACAAATTCTGAGCCCTGGACAGATTGGATGAGGGACGGGGACAGAGGGAAGGGCTGGAAAAGAACTGGTGGATGTAAATAGATTTAGGTCTGCAAGCACAGATGGTAGAGGGACAGACACAGAGGGGAGATGTTAGATGGAAAGGGAGGAATGAACATTACCAGATTTAGATTCTGTATGGGCTAGGGGGAGAGCAGCTATTGAGAAGCCCCTCAGATGGGCCTGATTGTGCTCAGATATTGCTCTACAGGTGTTTAATATACCTTGACCACCCACTACAACAAGCCAAAGGGACGGATTCTGATGCTACGAGTCAAATGTCAGTGTAAATCTGAGCGACATAACTTCTAGCATCGCAATCCGTCATAATAATACCACTGGTGTGTGGAGGGTCGTGGCCAGATGTTAGTTTAAGCATCAGTTGCTAGTAGCAGCAGGTCAGGCTAATTGGGTTAATAAGTGGTACTGATTAGTGATTAGCTCCAAGAGCATTGGCGTTTTTAGCCCACTGGATGGGGTGTTTTTAATTAACTGTTAAATTGATCATTAGAATGTTAATATCCTGTGGGATGAAAAGTAGCCTGTTAAGATGTCAATTGTTAGTGTTATGTTAAACAAGAGTGGTTGAATGAATCCTAATACACTGTCCAGTTACAGCAGTACAGTAAATTAGTGCACTGAGCTAAAATTGCACCGTTGACTTCTGTTAGTATTCTCTCATCGCATATTGTTAATAATATAATTATAGTAATAATTGGGGTAAATGTATTTTTTCCTGGAATATACTCAGTGGTGGTCCTTTCCCCCCCCATTGAGCAAATTGCTACGTTTATGTCCTGCATATGAAGTAAGATGGTTTGGGTGAATGATTTTATAGGATGTTCGTATTAGAGGAACATGACATCTTGATTCCCGCATGATTTGATCAGGCAATAAAAGGCTTTTGGTAAAGTAATATCATGGTTTGCATTTACTGTCTGTTCACTTTTTTCTAACCTGAGGAATAGTTCAGCATCAATGGCACTCTACTCTACCAACTAGATTCAGCAGCCAGTTAGCTTAGCACAAAAACTGGAAACAGCTTACTTGGCTTTATCCAAAAGCAGAAAAATCCACCTACCTGCACCTTCAAGTCTCGTAATGATTATATCATGTTCGTCGTGATCAAAAGGAAAACCAAAGTGTAGAAATGACAAGTGGTGGTTTTACCCAAGATCATCATGTGACTTATATACAGTACGGACATTACTAAATATAACCATTGACATGACCAGGACTAGATCTTATTATCCATTGTGCAAGCTCTAAGAAAAGATCCTGCTGCAGATGAGGGTGGTGGATGGCTGACACAGACGAGTTTTCATTAGGCACTCCAACCTCGACACTTGAGTTTTTTGCACTCAAATGCGTAATCTGCAGATTCTTCTCAAGTTATGGTGAGCTACTCGATGCAGAATACTTCACATGACATATATAAAGAGCACTAGGTCAGGAAGGCTGGAAGAAACTTCAATCATTAGCCAGTGTCTTTCAGTTCAGAGCCGGGTGATATAACACAGTAATAATACCTGAATTACTGTAAGAGTAATTATTCATTCCAAGTAGACATTCTTGAAAAAACCAATAGAATACAATTATATGTTTTGTAAGAGCTGGATAATAAATGTTGCAAAGCTCAAATAATGACTGATATTGGAGCTTTCAGAAGAATAATTTCACTCATAATTACCATATATGGACATGTTACATGTTAGACACTATTAAATACAGTGACAGTAATGCAGCATAAGGAAATTGGGAGAAGGGTTGAGTAGATAGTTGCTGAGAGTTGTGGCTTTTATGGAGTAATTCACGCTGCATTAATAAGCCCCATCCCATCCTATACTGTGACAGCATGAGGTGACAGCCAAGACTGGGGGTTATGAGAAGTTGACATGACACAGTTCTACTAATCAACACCTGGAGTGTGACAGTAACATTACCTTGATGAAGGCGGAGGGCCTACCACAACTCTCTCCCCAGTTCTCTCTCTCTCTGCTGCCTACTGTGGTATTTCAATTAAAGTTAAGGTGAGTCAACCTCTCACTGGGCCTTTATAATTAAATTTAACTTTTATGCAGTAAAAATACAGCGTATGGTAAACACACAGATATAAATGGCAGTAGCCTAGCGTGCCTCACAGCATTATGAAACACATCATAAATGCCGTGCTTGTCACTTAACATCCGTCACATGTGGAGGTTACTTGTAGCCTCAAACCATATGATATTGATCTGACTGCTCAGTTGACTATTTATGGTGGCTCGAGAGTGAAAAACATTCAGAAGACTCTAAAGATCAATGAAATTACATATATTTGACAATAATCATTTTGAATTTATCAATACGCGGCGGTTAGCACTGTCTCCCCAGAGCAAAAAGGTTCAAATCCCAGTTCAGCCGGGGTCATTTTGTTCTGCATGTTCTCCCTGTGTCTGTGAGTTTTTACCAGGTACTCAGACTTCCTCCCACAGTCCAAAGACATGCAGATTGTGATTGGGTTGATTGGAGACTCTAAATATTGCCTCTAGGTGCGAACGTTGGGGTGAATGGTGTTTTTTTTGTCGGTGTATGTTGGCAATGCAACACGCTGGCAAACGGTCTCCACCTCTTGCCTAAATCAGCTGGGATTGGCGCCAGTTCCATGTCCCTCTGACCCTCAAAGGAATAGTGGTATAGTTAATGGATGGATCAAAATTAGGTGTTTATCTGTGATGCAACATGTACATGTTTTTTTTTCACTTCCTTCCCTGAAGCGTCTTGACCTAAATTAATGAAACTATGTTGACAGATTGAAAAGTTAGAATTGATCTGCAGCGAGCTCCAACAAACAAGAAGTTATGACTGCACAGCCACAGTGTCTGCCGACATGATGCTGATTGAATGAGTTTCCTGCCTTTATTTTGAGAAGAAATGATAAATGGGTAACCTTATGAGGCAATAAAGTGGGGCAATGATGCCGTAAGCAGGAAATGAGATTGGAAAAAAATGAAGAGTGTGAAAAAATACAGCCATTGAAACCCAATAACTGAACTTTTTCTGAATGTTTGCTATTATGCTTGATCAATTTGATCATACAGTATATTGATTGGATCGTTGCCAGATTGCCTGTGATGATACAGAGACACATTTTCCACTCTCTAAATTCAACTGAATACATCTTTTAGTGTTTAAAGTTATCCATTATGCCGACATCAACCCGATTATCACTCAACCTGGAAGACATGGGGTGTTGAATGTGTACATTTTCAGACGCACCAATTGGTCATTTTGTAGTGTGTAATAATGGATGACCACATCTATGATGAGTCCGAAAATCCTAACAGAATACCATTACGATCTTTTAACCTTCCGTGATGGGTCTCGTCTTCTCTGTGACGTTGGCCAATAGGAGCCCAGCTGGCAGCGCCCTGCCAGAAGAGATGAAGTCGCACACAAATACAAACATGGTGAAGCAAAAGAGAAATGAGCAACAACAACATCACAAATTCAAGCGAGAAAAAGCAAAGGTACTTCAGCAACTTAAATAGTAGGGACATTACCATTGAGCTAGCATATCATTAATTGTAATTCCATTCAGATGACAAAACCCTTGAATAGACTGTCACACAGACCTATTAACAAGTTAGCATTTAGATTAGCTAGATTTGTTTTCAATGTTTGTTTACATTCTTGTCCACAAAAAAACAGATACAAGCACTTCCTTTCGATACTGTCACACACTGTGTGAAAGACGGCAAAGAGTAATCGGTCATGGAGCAACATACACATGGTAAAGGATTTATGAGTCTTTAATTGCATAAATGACATAGTGACCATATTCAAATACAAAACTATATCTTCAAGTCGTACTCCAGCATTAGATGTTGTATCATGGTTGACGTCATACCCAATCACCAAGCTGTGAAGTGACCAATCATGCAGTCACGTTGGTGTTAAATGTCAATCATCATTGGTGAATTGGCTCGGGGACGAGAGAAGCCAGCTGGCAAATTAGTCATCCCAATTGCACATTCATGACCCCATATATGAGAATAGACATTGGATTTCTAACACAAAAGGCAATGTGCACACACACATACACAGCCACACCTTGATGCACTTGCAAGGACTGAACAGGGGTGATGGTAATTATTCTATACGTTGCTATGACTAACACGAACATACACTTACAGTGATGTGGACAATGTGCTCACACAGACTGCTCCTACTATTTCTGCCAGGCATTTCCATGACATATACACGACACACAGAACACGAAAGCCAGACTATCCCCAAGTTTTAAATTTGAAATCCTAATTATTGTTTGTCGAATTGAGATTCGACAAACAATAACTTGAAATAATGAGACTTTAGGTGTGCACAGTGAAGATTAGTCATACATTGGAAAAAGTTGGCCGTGTAATAGGGTTGTCCTTTAGTGTGATGTGTGCTCTGTCACGCCATTAGTCGGTTATGTAGGATGTGCTTGCTTCAACAATTTCCCCGACCAACTCTATTCCTGTCGAGCTTTCTCTTCAAGCAAAATGTACAACAACAATGGTGTAAAGTTTTTTTAAATTCTTGAAAACGTACATTTTTGATGTAATAATTGAAAAGAATATACAAAAAAGAAGCCAATTTTGCAGACTGAAATGAAAGTTGCGGGCTCGTTTTATCGGCTTCGGACTAGCCAGCTTGTTAATATAACTTGAGCTCCATGAGTTACCTCAATGAGCCAGCTAATCAAGCTAACTTTATTTATATACATTTGAATGTGGCAGCTGAATGTTTAGTTATAAGATCAAAGCAATGACAGAGGTAGCCAGGCACGCTAACAGTTGTAGCCCTCTATATTGACGCAGATAAACACTTTTAATTCTTTGTTTTGCGAAGCACCTTTTAAAAGTTTTTTTGAACAACATCACACATCTCTTAATGCTACTCAAGACTGATAGCATCACCCTATCAGTGGGGTAATATGAGAAGTTACTTCTGCGTGTCCACTTATAGCAACATAACCATCTGATCTAATCTTCTACACTTTTGTTGCCTTTTTCCATCCAGTTTTCTCGAGTACTCTCAATGTAACCTTTCTGCAGCTACTTTTGAAGAGGAAGGGTTTAAGAGGTTAATACTGACAAAGGTGCCAACGAATTTGGGTTGTGGTATAACTTTTATACATTTTTAATCCATAAAAATGTCATTCTGATACAGGATTTTGAGATTAAGATGAATAAGTGTAAATCCTTAAAAGCAGTAGAGCATACATATGCCTTTATCTAAAGGATTTTAAAAGGCCATGAAACAAAAAAAAAACTATGGTTTGTAGTTTATGACGTATTTAATCAGCTTAATATAAAGTTACCTCAGCATTTCATGTCATCATTGATCATTCTAAATGTGCATGGCATTTCTAGAATGAGGGACATGTCTCTGTTATTCAGTCTCCATTATTTGTTCCAAATAGGTCACCTTCAGTGCTGCTGTTTATGCTTTGTGCTCCATTAATCAATGTCTCTCGGCGCAGGCAGCTTTGCTGATGTTATTTTGCCTCAAAACTGTTCTCATTACTAATGACTGCTAGTGCAAACACCTGGGAAAAGGATACAGAGAGAAGGTTTTTGGCAGCTTTGTTTCTATGTGGCCCCCAACAGTTTCAAGGCAAAGTAAAAAAAACATGGCACGCTGTGGAATACTGCAGCCTTGAGTTGATAAATTGTTGTATTAGCCTCCATGGGGTACCTACCCTGTAATTCTCAAGCTTCCAAAATATTCAGGTAACTTATTGACATGCATTATGTACCAGCCTATATCAAATATATCAGTATGAAGCATAATACAGGCAAATATTTCACACTTTTCACTAACACCTAGAGACACAAGAAGGAACAGAAAGGAAAAACAAGCTATAAAAGAGGATACTATCTTTTCATTCATTCTTTTCAGTCAGTTTAACTGTTTCACATTATGTTGACGGGTAACAGGGCAGCGTGAGAGGAGATGTGACCGGAGATTCTGTGATGTGGCAGTGGACATGGCTGTCTTCCCACGACAATATATTTTTTTTTTTTGATTGTAGATCTAGATATCCTGAATGACTTAAATTAAGAAATGACCACAAGGTGAAAAAGTGCATTGGCTAAATAAACATTTAGTTTGACTAAAATGGAAGGAGTTCCAGATAAACGCCGTGTTGTGAGCTAATGTAAAAAGTAACTTATGGTCTTGTTTGGTCAAATAATGTGTGTAATAACAGATCTGTCAGAAATGCAGTGTTAATGCAGTCTTTAATGTGGACGACAAAACTAGTGTATCCCTAACAAACCCAAGTATTCACATTCTCATGTACACAGGTTCCTTTCTTCAGGATGAATTTGGATATTCTTGTGAACTTCAAAAGTCAATAACTATAGTTATTTAATTTGATATGTAATTAATTACTTCTTAGGGTTGTTGCAGTGGAAGTTATATGATACCATATCTGGTGATGCAGCTAAATATTAAGATATCATCCTACTCACATAAGTGACAATTGCTTTTTATCAAGCCTACAGATTATATATATTTTTTTGCTGTCAACCCTTCTCATGATAGTAGACAAAGTGACTTGCTGCTGATTGGATGATAAACACATTAACTTGTTGGTTGCAAAATGTCGTGACAAGGGGTGGTGGCCAGGGGATTTCCTTTATCAGAAGATTGTTCTTTTCTTGATTGTGTTCAAATCTAAATTAAACTCTAGCTCATAATGTTCTATGCCTGTGATGATGTAAACATGTTTCCTTTTGCTTAGGAAAAAACATGGTTCGAGAGAGCGGCAGGAGAGGAGCAGAGTAAACGGAATATCTCAAAGCCAAAAAATTGTTATAGTTCTATTGTTCATATAAGTTCTGGGGTGTTAAAAATATTTTATTTATTTTCCTGTATTTAGAAAAATTTGGGATCAGTTTGTTTTATCTGTTTATTTAGCAACATTTCTATAAAGTCAGAATTTCATATTTAAAGAAATGCAGGCACTTTAATTGTTTATTATGAATATTGACATAAACGTTTATCTCAGGTTGTACAGAGTTTACATTGGAAAATATTCCTAGAAATGACATTACAATAGGCAACTTTACCAAAGGCAAAATTAACTAAATGAAAATGTCTCTCCTACAGTTTGCTTTTACAGTACTTTTACAGTAGTTCATTGCAACAGTAGAACACGTTAGTGTTTGGCGTCTAGGCTCCGACTTGATCATCCCCCAGATATTACATAGATATGCTGGGAGTGATGAGCAGATACTTATAACCCCCCGCCGGAGCCTACAGGTGGTGGTGGAGGGGCTGAATCATGGCAGCAATACTGACACAGCAGCAGGTCAAGCAAAGGGAGTGATGGGAAATGTTTCTCTGCTTAAATAAACCGCCTAGTAGGGTGTGTGTGTATTATAGATGATTGTGGAGAGTGAGGTATGTCACATGATGTATGTCACATGATTGGAGCAGCGCAGCTCGAGTTGGCTGCCTGGACTAGCTCGCAAGCTTCGCTCCATTAATGTTCAGCCATATTTGTGAATAATTTTGAATGCTTTGTCCGTTCATTTTCACAGTATTTTATTATGTCACTAAACCAGCAATTTTCGTGAAAATACAAGCTCGCTGTGCATGTAGTCAAATTTACTGTTCCCTGTATATGTAAATTTCTGTATAAGTGACATAAGTGTGTCCTTGCATGCATGCCTGTCTGCCTCCAAAGGGCTACTAGGAGACATTTAGAGCTGAAAGATTTATCACGGAAGTGCTTCCTCTACAGTCTGTAGGATGAGCGGGTCGAGAGAGGAGAAGAAACAAAAAACAGAATGGCAGATTCATGACAATTATGTAGAAGAAAAGTGGAGACGTGGCAGAGGAGAGAGAGGAGGCGCAGACTTGGGCACTACAGAGATCTGAACAATGAGGTGAGCCTGAGTGAATATCTCCCACTGCACTTATTAAAAGTAGATACACAAAAAACTTTCTCACTCTCTATTTCTCTACTTTTTTCTGTCTCAAATCTATTCAACCTAATTTTTAGCTTATAATGTCAAATACAGATTAGATCATAATAATCAAACTGTTTGAAAGAAGCAAAAATAAGTTAGAATATATAAACATGTGACTGAATACACTAAATGCAACAGAGTTTTCAATTTGCTATATTTTCAGTAACATACTGTATTGAAAACAACTGTTGAAAATGTTAAAAGGTTGTGTATCAGTTAGTTTTTAAGCTTTTTAATATAATATCATTTTAACTTTTATTCTTGTAGCTATTTTGACTGGTATTTATTTTGATTCACTACACACACACACACACATACATACACACACACACACACACACACACACAGAAACCTGCATAATTAGTAATATGCAAGCAGTGGTGTTCTGGGGAGTCCCTGTGAAATCTGAACCAACTCCTCAGTGTTGACCAAGACGAAGCAGCAAACAAAACTGTCATGTTTTACAGAAAAGACAAACTAATAATACAGTTTGGGGAGTCAAGGTACATTTCTTTCAAATGTCCCCGTGACTGAACCAAGGAGCTCAGACTGATGTCTCATTTAGCAATTTAAACAAGACAAAAACCTTCCAGTACATCAGGCTATAAATCCATCTATCTATCCATTCATTATTTAAATCGTTTATCCTTTGAGGGTTGCTGGGGACCTGGAGCCAATCCCACGGACACTGGGCAAAAGGCAGGGAACACCCTAGACAGATCGCCAGTATATCGCAGGGGCGCTCACACTCACACTCACACTCACACATGCTGAATTTAGCCTTACTCTAATATGCATGTCTTTGGACTGTGGGAGGAACCCAGAGTACCCAGAAGAAAACAACATAGACACGGGGAGAACATGCTAACTCCTCACTGAAAGACCTCGGCCAAGTTGGGATTTGAACCTGGAATCTTCTTGCTGGGCGGCTACCCAGTGCCCAATAGCGCCGCTTCTGGCTGTAAATATTAAAACTAATTCTAAGCCTCTACACAGATACGTGACCATAGGTTAACTAGCCTGTGATGATTCTGTTCATGGCTGTCTTTATGTAAGCAGAGTGACCATTATTTCCGAAATTGTAACAAATTAGATAGCGTTATGAATTCAGCATTAAGATGTTGATCGATCATTGTGTAGTTTTCAGAGATGTGCTGTTCTACAGTACCTAGAGATTGGAAAACATATTTATGTGGATCACTATAACATCTATATCACCTCATACAGCTCTGACAACATATTAAAGTCACAGCAGCAAGAGCAGAACACACCACACAGTCTCACTCTACAGCTTTTTGTGTTGTGTCAAATTCAATTTTGCCCCACAGTCAGAGTGAAGGGTTAGTAGCTGGATGTCGCTCCCCATCAAGTGCCCGAACAGCCAAGAACACTCATACAGTATATATATATATATATATATATGGCCATAATCCAGACGTTGTGTTCCGGCCACCCTGTCACCCTGAATCTATACTGCGCAGTAACATATGGAGCTTCCATGTTCTGCTATTGCCACTTCAGTGGATGGTGTGTGTGTAGTAGCTGACCTTGTGTACAGTAAGCCGTGTGATTGCAGCCTCAGGACAGTATTAGCTGTGAGCTCGCCCGCCTTTCCATCATGTCTTGGTCTGCAGGTTCACAGATTGCCCCTCTCTCATGCACACACACACACACACACGTATTTACACACATTCACATGTACTCATAGGACCACTAACAACACTGAAATAACTCCTTGTTGTAAAAGCCTGTCTGCACACACCCACGCACACAGAACTGCACATGTGCTTCTACGTAACACATGCCTTTGGTGCATATATAATAATATAGAGTGTGGAATGGAATATGGTAATGATAAGGTGTGCCCGCATGTCTTGGTCTATTGTCGCCATGGTTACCTGCTTTTCTTACATATTGTGTGCATTGATCGAGGCAGATCTGAATCAGTTTGTTAATTCAGTGTCATGTTGCTTAATTTAAGGTTAAAAAAATTAGAAGTAACTTTTTGTGTGTGTCACCACAGTATAATACATATATAACAAATTAGGCTGTTTGGTTCAGTCCCATCATAAATAAAACAGATGCATCATCAAGTTTCATATTAACCTGAAGCACCAAAAGAAAAAAAAGGAGATTTCTGGGAGGTTGTTGGAATCATACGTTGCTTTTTGTCCTCTTCCGATTGTGAGGTATGTAAAGGCGAGTGTTCACACCAAAGATGTGAACACTCGCCTTTAGACATTTACACATAGTCAAGCAGAGCTGCTCTGCTCCAGTCAACAGCCTCAGCGTCACACACCCCCTCTTTCTCTCTCTTTCCCTCACCCAGTCGCTACGCACACAACTCACGCACTGATCTGTCCCTTAAAGGAGCTGCACTACCTGTGTATTAAGTAGTTTATTCCTGACGGGGATAAATCAGTGTCATTTGCTTGTTTACCTGCTACCTCTTAACATTTAGGAAGAAAAGACTGTTGAAGTTATGTTCTAATGTGCAGGTTTCCTCGTGCATCTGCACATGTGTTTAATAATGTGAGCAATATCGTAACTGATCTCAGAACTGTGGCAGCTGAGTCAAGGGCAGCACTGGTCTATTGCTATAGCTACTCGCCGATCAGAGATCACAGGTTTTATCTTTTTTTTTTTCCCTGACGAAACACAGACTTTTTCAATGGGACACGGTCACATCTACAATAATGACAAAAACGATGAGTACCATCAGCTGGTTGTCAAGCTCGCTTCCTAAGACCAAAGCCTGCTGCCAATAGATTTAAAAATGAATGCAAATAGGTTACATCAGATCCTTTATCTCATTGATTGAGTGTATTTTGTCTTTAACACCCTCTGTTTTCATGCCTCTGCCGGTAACATCTAGTGGCCAGAGCTATTTGTTTTCAGCTTGTCCAACCGTCCATCCCATTCTTGTGAGCATTAAATCTAAAGAATTTGGCACAAATGTTTACATAGACTCAAGGATTAACTGAGAATTGGGTGGTCAAAGATCAAGGCAGTGTTAAATCAGCCTTTTGGGAATTTCTTGGAATTTTTACCACTTGTCACTTAAAGATAAATTGATCAGATTTCAGTGGTCAAAGGCCACAGTGACTTCATGGGGAACAACATGTATGTAGACTGTAGACTCACGTCCATATGATCTAACTAAAGTCTATTTTCAGCTTAAACAGGTCAAGCAGTGCTGCTTTGCTCATCTTGAGGGCACGCCACTGCTGAAGAGTAGGCCATAAACCACGGGGTCACTCACTATAAGTCCTGTCCCTTTCACTTAATGTAAATTCTCTAACCAATGAGAGGAACAACACTTCAGGCTGCAGCATCATATATGTACATATATGTTAGTCTTAGTTCATAAATATGACAGAGGAGAACCAGCTGCATGTGACCAAGGATTACAGTAACCAGGTTTTCAGAATTTTCTGCTTTATCGGACGTCTGGTCGTGATTGAAGCCAACCTTTTCCCTGAGCAGCTGCCTATTTGTCAGCCTTGCAGCTACTCCTCGTGCAATATGGAGATGGAAAAGGCTCTGACATTTTGGAAACATCAGAATAATGTGAACACACCATATGTGTAATGAGCCTGGCAGCCATGACATTGATTTAAAATCCATTATACATTTTTTTAAGATTTCACCAGCTCAATTACTGAAAAGCTAACGCTTAAGGAGATAAGAGGTCTCAGCATGATGTTCCAGATGCTGCAATAGTAGATGTTTTACGGCTTTTGCTCTTTGAGACATTCATGGAGAACCCACCAAATATAATGTGTTGAAGAATCAGCAGAACAGACGTCCACAAGGGAAGACAAATGTCAACCCTCCACTGATATTAGATTGGGAAAAGTCGATAAATGCAGCAGGGACGGTAAAGGACAAATCGAGACAAAAAGCAAAGAGGACAAACAGAAACAGGACAACTCATTAACAACAATCAGAAAAACGTAATGTCGTCCGCAACCGAGAGGAAAAGAGAGAGAAAAGGAGGCTACAGTGGGACAAAATCAGCAGACAGAAAAAGAGAGAGTGAGTATAATTAGCTGGATTCCGCTATCACGAGATTAGGAATCCATTCTAATCTGTAGAATTGTTTTGCTGCAAGGATTCAAAGCATGAGAACCTGACATGTCGACAAATCTCAAGCTATAGGGGTCGCTTGTAGGTCAGGTGACTTATCGAATTTATATTGAAGCAGCTGAAAATTGTTTCTTGCTTCAATGGAGAACACAAATGGTGAAAATAAGACTTGGACAGCCAACCATGAAATATTTTGTTCTGCCAATAACATAATGCAAAGGCAAAATGATGTTTGTCACATCACACTTAATGGCAATTTTGATTAGACAGCAGAAGAAAGAAGTAATGGTTTGCTTTATTGTTTGTCTGTATTCCCCTCGAGATCATTTGTGTAGTTGGAAAAAAAAATGCCCAGTGCAAATTTACATAAAATAATTGATTTTCTCAGAAATAGCAGCTTTTAAATTTGCAACAACACAAGTGAAAAAAAACCTGAGCACAAAAACCAGGTCCCTTCACATTTGTGAATATAAATAGGTGAATGAAGTACAGTAGGAAGCCCAACTTACAAATGAGGAATGATTTGCATTTATTTCTAACAAACTAAGCACTAAGTGACTCCGCTATTTGATGTAAATTAGGAGTAGGCGATACGGTTATGGAATGATCATTATACAGCTTGAATGTATTTATTTTCTGAGGAGTCTAATTAACGATGATTGAAGAATGAGGTGTATCGCACGCTGGGGGGGGGACACGGGTCTTTTTCAAACCTGCCCGTTGTTTCATGAAGTTGCACTGACTTTGTAATTTGTTCATTTCACGTCAATATAATTTCCTCTTCATATCAGCACTTCAGATGTTATTGGCTGTGGGGGCTGAACGCACATTATGCAAGAGTTGGGCTCCTGCATAATTTAAGTGTCATAGTATGCACTGTTTTAATGGTGTAGAGTACCGAGCGTCCTGAAAAATGGAAAAACACGATGTACGTTCACAGCTGATCTTAAAGATGGAAGTGGAAGGTGTTATATTGCATCAATTCGATTAAATTTTTTAATAAATGTAGAATTATCACCCAAGTGTGCCATACGTTTAGTCTTGCTTTAGCTTTCCGATTTATTTTTACAGTCCCAATGTTCTGCCACACAGCAGCAATTACAGTTGTTAACCCCCGTTCACTGACACGTTTTCATTTTCGAGTTTTAGCATGTTTTACACCCACATTGCACACACACATAAATGAAGAGCTATCATTCCTCTCATTCAACATACTCATTTGGTTTATTTGGTTTGTGGAAATACAGCACAGTGCACACATTTACGTACATTAAGGAGAAATTCCATTATTTTTTTCCAACCTAGGCCCAATTTTTGTAAATGTGCCTCTTTAAATGAACTGTCCAGTAGATCGCTTGTATTGGCAATAACAATTTGAGCCTTTTATTGGTGAAAAAAACTTTTAGTCGAAATGTGCTCCATAAAATTACATTGCAGCTACCGTCACTGTGTCGCGGCTGTCAGCAGAGCAGATCTGCTGGACCCTAATTGTTTTATTCCATCTATGACTCCTCATGCCTTCCAGCGTGGTCCCTCACAAGGTCTCTGTTTCATGATCCCTGTACTATCCAGCAGCAGCAGAGATCTTTTTCTTAAACAAGTTAAGCTCTAATAATTCTATCTACTCCTCACCAAAGGCAGCAAATAGGTGGTGAATCATAGATTCAACAAGTGAATAACCCAGCTACTATAATAAAGCTGATACAGAGGTAATAAAATAGGTTAAATGTTGAACTACAGAAGCAGCAATGTGATTTAAAGTCAGTAGAATGATTATGTTGCTTCATGTCTGCTGAAATTGTGATAATGTCCCTTATGCGAGATCATTATGGGACAATGAATGTAACATTATGTATGGCAGTCAATTCAACTTCACAGCTGCATGCAAACACCACTGGGTTTTTGCATTCCAACTTACCAGTGAAGTCTAAATATAGAGGTGAAGATAGATGAAAGTAGAAAAAAACGATGGAGAAGATGATATAGATCTGAGGTGTCTCCTAATGAAGCACTTCAGTGCCCTGAAACATGCATATATACATACACACATATGCTAAAAGCTATGTATACATGTGCGCTTCAACGTGACAGGAGCTGAACACTAATCTGAGAACAGCCGACTTCTCACTGCTGTTTTTAAGACAGCGTTTTCTTTTCTTGATGAATGTCAAACGTGTTTGAAAAACCTAGAGATACTTTGATGTAGAATTTAAATTTTTCAACACTAGCACAAGCTATAAAGCGAGGTACCTTTTGTATTTATGTGCTTGATATGCATAAACTTGAACTATCTATGACACACAGTGGACAGCAGAGGTTGGAGTAGTTCAGAGAAAGCATATGTTTTTTGAGATGAAGAGATCAGTCAACAAAAGGAGGGAGTTTTTTTTTTTCTTCCCATCAGCAAAAAGAGGGTCTGTGATAGAGGAAAGGACATGGAAACAAAGAGAGACAGACAGGCGGGCACAGCACGATACAGAGGGGTCTCTGTTCTCCAGCCAAATCCCCTCGCTTCTAAAGACCAGCCAAACTATCTGTATACATGACTGCCTTTTCTGGCTGGACCACACACACTTGAAATCACAGACACACACGTGCACACACACTTCATAAGATAGAACAGTGGAAAAACCTCTTATAGTGATCAATGATATAGTAATCAACTGTTTGTATGGATCAACAACCTTGGGACAGAATCGTTCCTGTACAAATGGTCTTTAACTAATTTGGTTGTAGCGATCAGGTAATCCACTTACAGTATTCATTTTGGGTCTTTTCATACAAGTTGGACCGTAAAAAGAGATTTTTTTACAGCTTTTACCGGTTCTGTCAGTAATTTACTTCTCCTCTCTGTGTCTTTATCATTCGCGCTGCGCACTGGCAGTCGAATCGAGCCAAACCGAGCGCTACCGCCATCTCCTCCTGCTCTCAATACATTGACTAAGTTTATGAAATGTTTTGTTTTTAACCCAGTCTGAGTTTACACGTGTAGTAATTTATGCTTGATAAAATGCAGCTCAACTTTGATATAAATTACTATAGAAAAGGAAAATATAAATATATAAATAATAAAATATATATAGAATAATATATATTGAACTCAAATCAAGACAATAAAAATAAACTTTTGTGTAAAATGTAAACAAATTTTGGGAAATCAAGTTTTAACATCGGCGAATATAAACAAGAAGTACCGAATTATCCGTGAAAGGCGCGTATCGGCAGATTTTTATTGGCCAACAGATATATCGGTCAGGCTCTAATTATGTGATTACTCTAGTAGTATTACCTCATCAGTTGATACAGTAGAACATAAGTTTCCACTCTGTTAACTCTGATAAATGAGTGAACTGCGTCTGAGATGAGAATCTCCCACTGAGTTGTTCATCTGTAAAAGGCAAAAGTCGGAGAAAGTCCAGACTCAATTCAGAGCTCATGTCTGAAAATGGCTTTAGATTTTATCAGGTTGTTCTGGACTGCAGAGTGGGAAGTTGATCTCCTTCACTTTGGTCTTCAAAGCGTTTGATTGTTCTCTTGCACAGATGAGACCTTGTACAACACCGATCCTATGGAGAAGTGAAGCTAAAATGAGGCCGTTACCTTGGCAATCCCATGTTTATGCTATCTGTGCCGAGTATGGGTAGAAATCTAATGTATGTAACAGGGTCAGCCCTAAACCCAGGGGAGTTCTAAGCAGGACGTGTGCAAACTTGATTTCACCCGCAAAAAAAACATGCAAGCTGATGTACTAACTGTGCGCACTGAGGATTACGTGCAGATCAGTCGCTGTCCATTTAGTACGCGTACATTGGGAGGAATAGATGCAAATACTTTAATTTAGCACACGCAACGTGATTTACAAAGCCTGAACAAAATGGAGGTGATGTGACTGCGTCTATATTTAATACATTTGAAAGGTAAGTGCTAAGCGGCACAGCGTTGCGCACGTATTGCTGCAGTAATTGTGGTGAGGAGGAGAAGGTATGGAAGAAGACGGAGAGAACAGCTCGTGTTAGCATGTTTGGATTGACAGAAGCAAAAATAATCCCTCTCTTATCAGGGCACTGATGACCAGATACAGCGCTGACCCGCTGCCTGCTGTGCCCTCCGTGTGCCCTCCGTGTTCACTATAATGGACCGAGTGTCGCGTCTGAGCGATCGCGCCACAGAAAGTGAACTGCACCTGCTGCTCAATATTGGTCAGAGGCCTCTCTTCCACTGGCCCCCCACCTGTTTTATTTGAAGAGGTTTTATTATGAGGTCTTTTTTCTTTTGCTCTTCTTCTTACGTCTGGCCATTTTCTCTTAATTTCATCGGTTGTTGTTTTTTCTTTAACCCACAGCATTTACTTTCTCGCAGATACTCATATATACCATATCGCGTTTCTTTGAGTTATATTAATATTTCTTTGCTGCAGCTCAACAACATGTTTGTTAGCCTCTTCTACTAACACCTCCAATTCCCTGGCATTGAATTTTGCTTTGTGCTTGCGGTCGCTCTGCTCTCAGTAACGCTCCATGGCGGAAAACCAGTAACGCACGCAAAACACTTATTTAAATACTACTGTCTCTACCATGTTTGCACCTGTTATCATTCTGCAATTATTTTTAGTAGATCCAATGCAAAACGCCCACAATCCAAACGTGCAGTCTGTTTTAATGCACACGCAATTTAGCACTCTTTATTTGGGATCTTAGTAGATCAGGCCCTCGGTGTTAATCGACAAGCATCATCTAATGTTTGAGTGATAACGGACATCAGGAGAGCGTTGTCCAGTAGATGTTGCCATGCACACTCAGACATGCAGAGAGGATACACTTGCAACGACTCTATTACTCATAAAACCATTTCATGACAGCTCCCACTCTTTCGCGTTGTTCCTGGCTGGAGCCTTCCCCCTCCTCCTCCTCTACAAAATCACCTTCTGCTGGACAGATGTTGCGGAGGATGCAGCGCCCCCCCCCCGTCACCTTAGGGACAAACAAAGGCTGGATCTCCATCAGCCTCAGAGAGATGGATCACTCCACAGATGTGATAAATAATGCTCCTCACTTTGACCTGTGTTGTGACATGTTTCAGCTTATCCTTGCTTATTAAAATGCAAGTGAAGAATTTTACTACAGTTCTGAAAGTTAGAAAATGTACAACCACTGCATCTCCTGAGGGTGGATGTGTGTTTATTGAGAGAGTTCATACCTCCTACAGGCTGACAGCAGATCAGGTTAAAACAGGATGCTGAAGGTATTGGATTCCTCCACCTCCCGTAAGAAAGAAACCATCTAGATAAGGCCCATGTTTTTACAAAGGAGAACCATTAAACCTGGTTAGCAATACAGGAACACACGTTTGTAAAGATGGATTTAACACTCAGCTTGTTGTTTCTAGTACAGTAGCACTTGATCATTGTTATATTGTTTAGGGCAAATGTACCCCTTCCTACTCCACTACAGACACTATTCTGTTCTGTCACCCTGCAATAGCCTCTGCTGCATCTGCTGAGGCCTCACTAAAGGTATAATAAGAAAGCCGTTCAGATCAGTCTGACTCTAAACCACCGGCTGTCAGTGAAGGTGAAGACTCGGGGGTTATTGGAATTCATCATCACTTTTTTCCGGGTATACTGGTATAAAAAAAATATGCTTCGAAATGCATTGGTACAGAAACAGGAAAAGAGACCAATGCTGATGGTACAATCTGTCTAAGATAACTTTTGGGTTTACGTTAGACATCGAAGGGTCAATTTTTTATGGAAACTGGAGCTGGGAATCACGTCGCACCAGGGTTGACTCAGAGATTACGACAGCCATCAAGTCCGTTGGTGCCTCGAGCACCCATATTGGATTCTGAGGTTGAGGTCAGCGAGGTTCCTTAGAGTTCCTGACTTAAAAATGTGATTTCAGGGAGCTGTTCAGACAAACATTTGCTTTGGAGGCTTCACCAGATATGTGTCTCACTCCCTCTGAACGGGGTGACGCCATGCGTTGCTAAATAGTTTTGTGGTTCTGTTGCGTTGCTTGTGCTGCGAATGGTAGAAGTTAAGCAAAGCTTTTCTTCATGTGGCACTGGAGGCACCAGCCAATCAAAGAATGTTTGAACAAACACTGAAACATAAGTGCAAGCGGAGAGAGAAAGAGGAGACAGAAGCAGCTGGTTAATCTGGTGTGAGTTCATGTGATAACAATCGTGGAGGCATAACCGTCAAGTACTAACACAACACATACGTGTGAGTCCAGGGTAATTATTTCTCCTTTTTTTTTACTTTGCTTGTTTGTTCTTGTCCTTAGGAACATGACAGCATTAATCATTACTTCAAACTCTAAGTTCACTGGACAGTATAAGAAGAAAACACATGCTGTTGGGAGGCACAGCCTTTAAGACACTTTTAAAGGCTGTGGTTAATAGTCGTTAATAATCTCTCTGCTTATTAGTTTAGGATAGCCAGTCAAACGATTGGTGGACAAACTGGTCCCTGCAGCTTCAGTGACAGCATGACACTTCTCATCGCCAGCCATTTCCCCCCCCTTTCCCTTTCATTCACATTGTTTCTTCTTTCCCCAGTTTGTCCCTGCTGCTCCATTTCCTTCTCCATCTGCTCTCCATCTTTCGCTCAGCGCCATCATGCCAAGGCCCCTGAAGTAAGTAGCATGTTAAACTACCTGACTCAAATCAAGGCATAACAGAAATATCATTTCCCGTCTCTTCCTTAATGCCAGATACATTTATCTTTCTTTTTGTCCATGCACCACAACCACCCACACCCCCACACCTTCCCAAAATCTCTATTCCTCTCGGTGTGTCTTTGCTGCCAAAGCCAAGGCCTGCAGCTGCCAAGGCTCCGTTTACACAACAGCAAGGTCCCTCTGTGGAGGCTGATAGACAATCCCTGTCATAAAAAAAACATGAAAGAGAATCACACTGACATGGTCACTGACACTAATCACACACACACACACAGGTTTAGTTTGGTGATATTAGTATCTAAATGAGTAGAATGGTAGAATTTATTGTAATTATACTGCAAGAAAAAAAAACTTCAAAATGTATTACTCAGTAGAAAACAGCCAATTATCCCACCCTGAGTATTTCTTTGTTGAACAGAGCTGTTTTACAGCAGGCTGTATGACTTTTCATAGTGAGAAAAAACACTTGCAGGTGTATAACATTAACATTGACTCTGTTCTATTGAAGTCTCCCATTTAACCATGACAGCGTGCCAGTGTGCCGGCATGAACAATGCCAGGACCCTGAAAGTGAACTTCAAACATAATTCATTTCATTATTTATGCCTGTGCTTCACCTGATGTGACTTCTAAAAGGACTTTATTTACAGAGACCAGGGTAAAGTTCTTCTAAAAAGCTCTGTCATAGCTCCACAGAACATAGAGTGCTATATGTTTTTTATGATTTTGCAGTCAATAAAACAAAGAAATAAAGGCAGTTGATATGATGAACTTGTTTATACATCCAGCAGTTCCTCCTGGCTCATGCTAATGCACATTTGTCCTTACTGGTAAATCTAAAACCTTGTTTATGCAGCATTTACATATGAAAAGAGATAGGTCCTTTTCAAACAATGTAACGCCACTGCCCACGTACAGTACTTCCATGTGTCCTTTGTGTTGGCATGGTTAGCAAAAGATCCACTAGAGAGAGTCGAGAGTTTTTGACAATAACAAACATTGCGATTGGGGAGGAGGTTGTGAATATGTAGCTCTTAAGAAAGAGGTAACGCGGCTGCATTGTACACGTGGTGGCCTGTGAGGCCAACAGTTCTGCAGTAACGGTTTCTCACCAACTCTCTTCCGCAAAATGTTCCACCATTGCACAGGTCCCAAAAAACCTGCAAGAAAAAAACTAAATCTATATAAAGAATATGGAGGAGAATGATGAGAAGCAGTTGGTATCAATCTTTGAAGTTGCGTTATTTTGTTTGCTTGCTTTGAATACTGTATGCAACTTGTGTCCAATGTGGCCACAATGAGTCCCTGACCACTTCTGGAGGTGATTTGACAGATCTGATCACAATCCATTCTCAATGCATTTTGGGTGCTTCGTGTGTTCAAGCACGATCCCACTGCAATCTGATCACGCTAAAGGTATTTTAAATCCAGGCGCAGATTGGCTGTTATATATGGGACAGAGCCTTCATTAAACTCTGTAACTTCCACATGGGTTTTTCTTGTGTATCAAAATGTCTGCTGTGAAAAGGTCTCATCTATCATTTTCAGTGTGTTGTCCAGAGAAAAGAGTGTGTTGTTGTTGGTACAGCTCAGAACAGGTAACACTCGATTGCACAACAACTTTTATGACCAGTAAAATGTCACCTTTAAATGCTGGCACGAACACAAAGAGCAGGCAGAAGGTGAAATCTAAAAAAAACAGGCAGAATGTTGAAAACTAGCAGGCAAAAAGAAATACTGTTTACAAGGCTGGAATGCTATGGCCTGGTAAGCACAATAGACAACCTGGCAGTGAATGGGTGTTAGTGGGCTGATTACCAACATGCGAGTAGGTCATTATTGAAGAGTCAGATTCCAGAAAAGTGAGAAGGTCTTGGGTTACTGCGAGGTGAGAGGGGGCAGAAACTGGGGTTAGGGTTAGGGTTAGGGGGTTAGGGCATGACAGAACTCTTTCTCATTGTCTGTTTGTGTGTGTTACTTCATGCTGAGAAAATGAAGTCTGCTTATAATCTCCTGCAAAGGGTGTCTTTGCAACTTCTTAAAGCCAAAATATTGAAGATACGAATGCTGCTGTCTTGTGCCAATGAAGTCATCTTGGAGTAGCAAGCTGCCGCAGACACACAAGCTTGACCAATCGCGAGTTAGTCTCAGCTGTCAATCACAGCGTCTCACCCAATTTTTATATAATCAAATATCTTATTAAAAGCAAACTCACTAGAAAAATGAACACTCGAACGTGCAGTATATCAGTGTGATAGGAAATGTCTAAAATGATCATTTTTGAGGAAAACGTATTTCACATTTGACCTTTTAGGTTGTTCCATATACCAACCATTAACATGGAGGAGTCAGGGTTAATTACCTACATTACAGACAGATGGCAGGAGCTATTCAAGATGCTTTGGCTTCACTTTTGGGGAGCTGTCATGTCATCCGTCTTTGTACACCCAGACATCACAGAGTTTTGTATAAGCTACATATGGGCTGGTTGTTATGTCTGCCCAAACCTTGAAGTCGCAACAAAGTCATCACAGAAAAGTCTGTCGCACCAACATCCTGTTCCGTGTCTCATCGTTGAATTAGATCAACCTGCATGTATGTAAGTTTAGCTTCACGGCATCCACCTCACCCCCCCCCAACAATATGAAGCCCATGATAGCCTGACAACATTTTGTGAACATGAACAATTTGGCAGACGGTGACGTGTTTTGCTCAGTGTGTGACTAATCCTCCTAATTGTGCAATAACATGGTGGCCCACTTTGCGTTGGTGTTTTTGCGGTTCCTATTACAAAGTGTACTTTCTCTGGAGAAACTACTTTGCTTCAGAGAATGGTTTCTTTTCATTGTGCTCTCAGTCCCAGCTTGTTGTTTGGAGTCTCCTTGCACATGAGCCAAGACACAAATAATCGCTGTGTTTAGGGTCGGAGTCAAACTCTCTGTCGCTGCGTAATATGGATCACAGTGTTAAAAATAAGAAATAAAAGATCCTGCACTTTGTTTTGCATCACTCTCATAGTTTTCTGCTATGCTCCACTTGTTTTTTTATTTGTAGTGACATCCTGCTCTCTTTGCATGTGTGATCTTTATTCCATAATACCTCCCTCCTTCTTGTCTTTGAGTCTATCATCTCCAAACTCTCCACTGACTTTCTCTGTTTTGATTTTATGTTGATGTCTTGCCACTATTCTCTGTGTTATCACATTCTCAGTACTTTCTCTCTGCTGTATTCTCTCTATTATGTCTGTCCTCCCCTGTTATTTTCCCAGTTCATCTTCTGTCCAATTTTAAACTACTTCCGCCGCCGAATATTCTTTTTATTGGCTCGCGCCTATTGTCCTGTTAACTGCAGCAACAGACCTGTTTTTTTTATATAACGCAGAGACCAAAGGTGTGAGCTAGACATTGATTGTTCTGGTGGTGAGAGCAAAATGTTATGGATTTTCACTTGTATTCATAGATGTAATTACAGCAGGGTGTTCGTGTTTTCATTAGGTGAGGACAGGAGGTCATCCATCACAGCACAGCCTGGGAACACCTACCATTACTGTCGCCACACACACACACACACACTGTACGGCGACAGAATCACTCATGCTTGGCCGTGCATAAAACCCCAAAACGAAATGTCGCACTTTTGTGAATCAGATTTTTAGATCATTAACTCACATGAACAAGGTTGACTGTTCTCACAGTGTCTGTCACTGGACCCAACTTAAGTGGCACACACCTACAACTGCAGCAGTCATGTCAGCTTCTTCTTTTATCTTCACTCTGTTGTGACTGGTCGGCCGCTTCCCATGTGTGTAGGAAATGTCGGCCTAGGTACAGCTAGATGTATTATACAAATCAAGGGCATTATAATGTTGCATGACATCATGATTTAAAAAAAAGCATTGAGGGCATGGAGGCAGGACCAGCCGTCGACGTCACAGCCAACGTACCCGTAAGAGGAGCTGAGGCCGCCATCGGGTTCGGCGCTGTGCGGGGCTGCGGGATCGGAGTCATGCCCTCAACCGGCTGCCTCAGCACTGTGCAGCAGTGGATGTGCAGGCCAGGAGACGCTCCAGCAGCGCTGTCCGCCTCTCGCCTGCTCTGACCACCTCTTCCGATATGTCAGCTGTGACGTCGACGGCTGGTCCTGCCTCCAGGCCCACAAGCATAATATGTCTCCTTTTAATGTGTTTTGTTTTTTTTGTCAAGGCACAAAGACGATGCCAGTTGTTACATATTTGCCATTGCTTTTTATTTTTGATTGAACCTTTATTTAACCAGGTCTCATTGAGATAACATATCTGTTCTGGTCAATATGGGCAGCAAGTCAAAGTGAAAATGAAAATATTTAGACAGACAAAAACTTCATTGAAACTTTATTTCTCAAAACTTAAATGAATCTATACTTTATTTCCTTTTGGTCACTCATTTAGAATTAAGATATGTTCATTCTTTTGATGAAATATACCATTTTGTTCAATGAAGTAAAAAAGCAATAGCAATATATGGCTATTTAAGACAAAGGGGAAAGTAGTTTGCAGTAGAGAACATGTAAACACAGCCACACATGTTTTTTTTGTCATCCTGCTGAAGGCTCCACAGAGGATATAGAGTTTGTGCATTTCTTCACCTTCAGATTTGTGTCCATGAAGGTGACTGTCCACCCACTGTTGAGCCTCCCTGTGCTATCAACAGTACAAAGCTTTAAATATCATGATGAACAGGTGTTTCCCCATGACAGTTCCAGGTCCACGCACATACCAGGAATGTCTACACACACACACTCTGTATAAGGAGAAGGGAGCTAATGTCCCAGATTATATAAAGCCAACCACATGCTTCTCGCCAATATATATAAACTGCAGCCAAGATTTCCTCAGAGCCGTTAAATACGTAATGTTTCGGTTTCAGATGTACATAAATGCAAATGAATGGCAATGGCAAATTGATCTTGCAGCAAACCAGATTTTAATGAATCAGTATTGTTTTAAACATTATTAACATTGAATCAAATGTCTGTGTGTAATGTGGCAGATTTATGGCTTATTCATGACCCCGATTATGTTGCCTTGTGGGGGCTGTGAATGTAAAAAGGCAATAGTAGTAATAAGATTATACAATACTTAATAGCTTGTTTAGCAGTTCTTTGACCCATAGTGGGCAAAGGTTTAAAAAGGTCAAAATCTAGGCAGTGTGATATTATATATTTATATTTTATTCGCCAACATCATTCAGGCTCCAAAGATGAGGGATCCATATTTTGTATTCGACCCTCCTTGCCTTGTAAACATCCACATCTTTCAGATAGGAAAAAAAAACGCACATAAATACTGCTGTGATATCAACAGAAGTAACATTCACACTCTATAATGTTGAATGTCAGACTTGTTATAAATGGCTCAGTTTGTTTAGTTTGTTCTCCCACATTCAAACAACGTTCAGCCTCTGTCAAGTCCCAACAGTCAACACAGCCACACCAAGCTACCCACACTCATAGATACCAGTCCATACAAATGTGTCTGATTTATTTGATCAAGATCTTTGTATTGTTTCTTTAGAAACTCACAAAAATGTTGAAAAACACCTTGTGATGTTAGAGAAAAAGGGAAAAAAACCAAAATGTTATGGGTTCCTCTGTTACACATAGTTTCCAAGTTTTCTGTTAATCTGTCTGGTGGTTTTTGTGTATTCTTGCCTACAAACAAACAAACATTAAAAGCAACCAACAAATGTAGAGCAAATTTTTTTTTTTGCGATGAGATTCCATCCAATTTCAATGCGGATAGACACATATTGTGTGTGACTCATATCGGGTAAAACAAATGAGCTAGCAGGTCGTCAAACTGTCCACTGAACAGCCTCGGGCAGCGCTGGAAACAGCAGTCCTCCAGACGCAGCTCCTGAGCTCCTGGAGAAGACGGCGTGTGTTTCTCCAGAAGGTCTCCTGTACGACGCGCAGCCTTTCAATCATGATGAAACCACAGTGGGATCTGAGGGATAAGACTCATTTATATAACATCACTTTCTCCTCTTGCTGTGCGTGGCAATACCGTTTGTTTAGCTGTATATTTAAGTCACTGCTGATTGAAATGTGTTTACCTTCAGAGAGCCAGCACTAGTGTGTCTGGGTAATTGTGTAACACTGTGGGAACGTGTGTGTTCCTGTGTGCTAGATTTACAACAGAAGTGTGATAAACATTTTAATCCCAAATAATTACACTGGATCACACACACACACACTAGCAAACACACCAACATGTATACATGGAACCTCTTAGGTGGGATCTTCATACGCTTTCCGGTAATTACCTCGTCTATCAAACAAACGAGCTCCGAGAGAACGCACAAGGCGAAAGACGAGGGGGAAAGAGAGATGAGGGGTAGGAGGAGAAGGGGAGGACCATGGGGAAAGTCCAGTGAGGTTGAATTAAATGGGGGTGTGAAGGAGGGTAAAGCCAGAGGAGGGTAGCAAGAAAGAGTTTACATGGAGCAGGTGTTCTGTTCCAGCGCAGAGTCGCTTCTCTCCTCTGTGCTCGCTTTCGTTTCCAACTTTGTTCCCAACTGTTCCGGCCTCCTTTATTATCATCTCTGTTTCCCTCCTCCATCCTGCTGCTGTCACCCTCTCTCTCTCTATCGCTGCACCTGTGGTCGGCAAACATAAATCTACGCCTTGCCTTCTCTCTCGGCGCCGCATCATCTGAATAGCTATCATTACAGCTAACACCCCGACTGTCCTGAGACGGTCATTCACTCTGGCCCGCAGACAACCTCCCCCACGTGCTCCTCCTCTCGTGTCCCTGCCTCACCTTCTCCCTCATGCTTCACTCGTCAGTACCAGAACAGGGATGAAAATCATGTCGAGCAAGATGGGATTTAGATCCCAGGTCTCCTTTCTTCTTTTCTATCTCTCCTCGTGTTCTTGTCTGAAGCTTAGTCCAGTAATACAACCTTTTATTACATTCTAGTCCCAAAGTACGTACTCTATAAGGATAACCAGGTTTTATACACCTGTGTATACCATGTTTTCTTCTGAGAATAACCAACAGGTCCATGGCCAATCTTGGAGCCTATTTTGTGGCTTCCTGTGTAAACAAGGGTTATCGGGTCGAAGACTTGTCCCAAATCCAACATCCGTTTATCGTACACTCTTCACCGTCTGAAAGGTTTCTTCTGTCACACGAGCCAAACTTTTTCCTCAACACAAAACACAATTTACAATACTCTTTCTAGGTGTTTAAGGTTACAACAGTGTTTTTGGCTTATCTCTATTTACAGCTATATGCGCATGAATGAGGATTCATTAAAAAAGCTGATAGCTGATGAATTTCGGTCAATGTTTCTTTTGCTCTCAAACATGACTTGGTCAAACTAGAAACAGAAAATCTGTATATGAATATATATATATATTTTTCCTCTATGATGTAATTACAGTTTTATATAGCTATTAATTGATTCTTAAGCCACTTGGGACCAGAAGACAACAAACTTACAACAAGCTGACAAACCCAAAGCTCTGACACATTAGTGCCTTGTTACATTGTGCTGGCTTGTGTGTAAGCAATCAATCGCCTACATCCATTAGACATGGACCAGACATGAGTGTTAATTTGCTGCATGTTTCTCATAACCTGGCAAATCTACAACATCGTCTTCACTGACCAGTCACTGTCTGTGTCTACCTGCCAGTCGATCTGTCATTAAACTCAACCGACACCCCTCTATTCTGATTCTATTTTACCATGTAATTACCCAGAAATTCTGCTGCTACAGCTTGTCATTATACTGATTTTGTCGATTCTGCTTTGCTGTTACTTAAAATTGTCTTTCTATGTAATTTAAGATCTGTAAATTAAAGGCTTACCGACGTTTGTTTCAAAGCTTTTATAACAATAAAAGTGTTGTCATTTTCCTCACGTACCAAGTGTCACCAGGCTCTTTTTATTTCTCCCAATCTAAATTTGTTCCTGTGCATTGCAACCTTGACTGACATGCACTTGTGCTGAGTAATTTTGAATGCACCATACTGCAATCTACCCTTGATTATGCATCCTATCTGACGTTCACTGTCTGCTCATTACAAACTCAGCCAGATTGTGCTCATTACAAACTGGGAAACAGAGAGCTGAGATACCTCTATCACACCAGCTGACACAGCACCTGTCGCCAAGATTTAAAGAGCGAGCGTTACCTGGAGTAACATTGGACAGATGTCAGTAGCGCCAGCCAGCTTTGGAAGTGAGCCCAACGATTGAGGTCCAATCCCTATCAAAACAATCGGGGCCACAGTGAAAGAGTCGGCTCATTTACATGATTTGTTGGCACTCGGGTTGTGCGTTCCCATTTTCTATGATAATCATTTAGAAGCTCATGCACATAAGTCACATGACAGGATACATCTTGTGTATAGAAACACACGTGCCACTTTTGGTACAGAAACTATTCTTTTTTTTTTTTGAATGTGCAGTGCTCCCAGCTCCAAGCACGTTTTCTCCAGTGTATCAGATTCTTTTTGTATAATGGCACAAAAGTGTGTGTGCAAGTTCCTGTATCTCTTCGCTGTTTATTTGTGCCTGCACATTCTGTTTTTGGCAACAGGAAATCATTTACAGGATACTGACAGCACAGCAGTTTCCTGTCTGTGGGGGCAAATATGTTGGTAAACAAAGGACGCCGCTCACTGATTCAATTGCATCTGATCTCATCTGCAAGAAAAAAAACAAGCTGAAAGTGCTATTCATCAACATCGCTTCCTTTAAAACCATCCATCCATAATCAATCCGCTTGTTAAGTGTGACGTCACGTGTGACGATATCTTCTTATCCGAGTTCAAACCTTCTTTTCGCAAGCGAACAAACAATAACAGAATCTGTGAATTCATTCACCATCACGCATATTTGAGTGAGGCATCAATTTGGATTTAAAAAAAGGGACTAAATTCAAGTCTTAGCAACATTAGAATACACCAGAAAAAGACTAACATTGTAATTTAATCTATTCCACGATTTAAGCTCCACAGGTTCAACACTGCAGCATTTTGAAAATACCAGAGCTGGCACCCGGAAACAGATATCCCATGTCACGACTTAACAACCGAATACTGCTAATCGGGTCGTAGGGGGGCTGGAGCCAATCCCAGCAGACATTGGGTGGGGGCCTTTGGACTGTGAGGGCAAATTAAAGCACCTGGAGAAAACTTATGCAGATACAGGGAGAACATGCAACTCCACACGGAAAGACCAAGCTGAACCAGGATTCTAACCAAGAACCTTCTTGCAGTATGGGGACACTTTTAACCTCTGTTGTCCTGGACAATTTGAAACTGCCATTAACTCACCCAGAATATTACTGATTCAGTCTGTTGTGACATAAAACCTGACCAGTTCCCTAATGAATGCCAATTATAATATATTTATATTCATCATGCGTCATCCTCTTCTGTGTCTCTGCTGTCTATATATATGTTTTCCTTTAACCCATTAATCATCTTTTTGTATTGTCACTTTAGTCCTTATATGGACAGAGGCAGTAATAGAATAAGAAATAAAGAGTATGGAATAACATATATAGTAAAAGGGCTCTGGGGCTACCTCACACTGACATTTAAATACAAAAATGGTAGAAAAGGTACATGCAGGGGCTTTAGCATGTCGCCCCTGATATGAAATAAAGTGATTTAGGGCATAAGAGCGCTTGGTCTACTCATTCCTGATATTACAATTGTCTCCTTGGGCGGAGAATATAAGAGCAGAGGGAGCTATGAGCTGGGCTCTAAGTGCTCTGAAGCCTCTCAGTGGCTCTCTGCTTTCAGTATCAATCTCCTGCGTCTTCTACTCCGTCTCCTCTCCTATCTGTCTTCCTCTCTCCACTGCTCAGTCAGTGGTTTTTTGGTGTTTCTTCCGATTGTCCTCATATTTCTCTGGAACTTTCTCCCCTTTGATTACTCCCTCTGCCTGTACTCATATATACGTACATACATTCTCCATCACTGTCTATATGATTACACAAGGCTTTGATCAGGTTGACATCAGCCCTGAGTGAAGGAAATGGAGCGCCTTCATTCATGCTGACACACGGTGGGGTGTCCCAGATATAAAAAAAGAAAGATTAAATAAAAACCAAACTGACCTTCCAGAAAAACGGTTCAACATGGCCCAGCTTTTACCACAATGCAACACCATCTATCTACTGGCTTTATATCTACACTAGAGCTGTTTCAACAAGATTTTATAAAATTGAGAATTTACTAAATTAAACTGAACTACAGTGTCGGGTCCCGTCTGTCCTGCTGTTACTGCAAACATGTCTTGTCAGAGTTTTGTGAGGACACTTTTTGTTAAAACATTTCTGTCTGAAATGTTTTAACAAAAAGTGTCCTTTTTAATTGAAAAATCACTTAACAGAAAAAACAACTAGAAAAACATCTCCGAAGCCGAAACTGAAAAACATAGATCACACTGTGGAAAACACTAGGAACTAACGAGAGAAGGAGCGAGGGTGATGACGCAGAGGGATGACGAGCATGAATGACGACCATGGACGACGACGAACCAACAAGGACAAAGGGAAGCACAGAGACTTACATACACAGGGAAGGCAGGGGCAGCTGAACACAGGTGGAACACATGAGGACTGGTGCAGACATTCACAAGGGCGGGAAACAGGACAAAGGCAGGAAGTCCAGATGGAAAACACAAGGAGCAGAAACTACAAAATAAAACAGGAAACAGAACACAGGGAGAAAAACATGAATCTAAAAACAGAAAGAAACACAGGTACGGGTCGAATACAAACATAAACACAGGGATAGACATGAAACACAAGGAGGTCATAATCAAAACTGAAAACACTCTTTATAAAAGCGGCAAGAATATATAGACCAGAGTCATAACCATGCCATGTCTGACCAGGCTGCAGCTCCACAACTCACACTTGCATCTTCTTTTGAGCTGTGACGTTTAAATACGTAAATATTGAATGAACAGCAAAGTGAGATCCTTTAAAAATATACATATTTAAACATATGAGGTGAACTACATGGAACTTCTGCAATATTCTTTCTTACTAGTTACAAATGTCAATGGGAATTTTGATAGGATTTTCTTATTTATGGATCAGAACCCTGCTGTTCTATTTTTACTTTAGCTGTCTTTGGCCAACAGCATAAAAAACAAATGTATTTGTGTTTTAGTTCCCAAACATTAAGCCTTACTACATGTCGTTTGCTATAATCCCTCCCTAAACTTCACCTTAACTTCTAGGCACATATTTAAAAAAAAAAAAAAGAATTGTCCAAACATTGGCTATGAGGTAGAGAACCGAAATCAGATGTTCTGTTCTTTGGAGGATGTCCGTGATTTGTGTCACCAGCTTGTTGCGCCCTTCTTGCTGTCATTTTGCAACAGAGCTGCAGTTGAACACGATAAGTACATTTTAATGCCCCTTGGTGTTTTAACAATTAGCTGTTTGGATGAGTTGAAGCCTGATTCTTTTCAAAAGTGTAAGCATCAAATGCTTTGGTTTCGCCGTTTGGCGCTGCCATCATCTCTTTGAAAAATAGTATGTCACCAAAGGACAAAGAATCCTGGGATAGGGACGCATTTTTCGGTCACATTTGGAGGAAGCTTCGAAATGGGACGGCCTAGTTGTGCAAAATCAGTCATCAAATGCAGCCTCTGAATCGAGACACAGCTCTAATCTCTGTATGTAATCCAAGATTTTGCTAAATTGTCCAACTAACTTTCTTACAATTAATGAAATGAAAGATAAAATTATAATCTCTGTGGTAACTTTCTCTACTGTGCAGTGCTTTGGCCTCTGATTAAGCTTCAAAACCATGGATCTATTAATCAAACCGACCTTCCTGGATCATGTTTCATCATATCACTGGTACCCAGAGCAACTCTCCAACCACAGTGCTATTTTATGTCTGAACACCCGTGGCCACCTGTGGCTGCTGTCAGCCTGCATCAAGCTGCTCCTGTAAAAAGACAAAAGCACAGTGTATTGAAAAGTGCATAGATATATGAGGAAATTAATAAATGATACAAAATTGCCCTCAGACACACACACACGCACACACAACAGTTTTAAGAAGTTGTTGGTTATGACCTGTCATACCAGTGTTTTAAACAGATTTTGCCTGCTTGCAGCAATGTGGCATCAAAGCTCTCTCTCTCTCTCTCTCTCTCTCTCTCTCTCTCACACACAAACACACACACGTCACAAAACCAGACACACTCATCTCTTTTTCTTGCTCTCTATTTCACAGTCAGACAGATTGTATGCACAAAGCAAACCTTCCCTGCAGCTTTTCCTTTTCTGTCCAAGCTTGAGACATGTGCTAATTCGAAATACAATTCAAAATAGTTTTTTTTTAACTTGATTCCTTTTGACTGTTTTATTCAATTCTTTTCTTTTGGCATGTTTTTGTCTGAGCAGCATATTGCTCGTAGGCGCAGACAGAGACTCACACATTGTCACGACGACTCAGAATTCAGACTCGTTGCAGTGACATCGACGTGGATGTGCTGCAACGGCTGTGTCAAAAATATTTAAAGCACTGAGTGATTGTTGTATTCATCAATCAAATTATTTCATTGTATTTTAATTATTGTTTTTTGTTTCCCTGCTCTTTCATTTTCAACCCAATAGGCCCAATGTTGAAGGTTTTACTTGCATTAAATATTGTCAAACCTGTTTATGTTTACGCTTCTACTTTCATTTCCTGATATTTGTTTCCTTGTGCTCATTATTAGAATACTGTCATGTTAGATGGTCCCACCATGCAACCCTCATAAAATGTGTGAGTCTGGTAAAAATGTGACAGTACCGGCAAATGCACGTGTTGAAATGATACTGTGGACTGCATGATAGCACCCTGCTTTAAGAGTGCTATTTGTACAGGCAAACTTGTCTTGTTTAAGTGAATGCACATGAAATTGAAAAGAAGAACCCCTCCGATAGCGCTTTCAGAGCACTTTGATCAAAAGAAAAATAGTCGGGTTGATTTCCTCAACAGCACCTGTATGTGGCTCCCACGGTGGGAAGAGGAGTGGGAATCAATGCAGTGCACTCAGGTGAGGTGTGTTGTCAAAGTGCAGTTAGGTGACTCACAGGAATGCATTGAATTGATGCTAAAGAGAAGTTCACAAGAAATAAAATCCACAACCGCATAAACATACTATGCCTCCTTCTTAGTGTTTGTTTAAACCCGATTTGATTGGCTGGCACCTCTGTTGCCATAAAAAACGTTTAGCTCTGCAACGTGACGCAATGGAACCACAATGCAATCCGGCAACGCACGACGTCCCCCTATTCAATGAATGAGGTGCGTTTTGGTTGAAGCCAACAATAAATATGTGTAAATCCTGTGTAATCAATGCATTGATGATTAAGTCTTATAAAACCATCTTCAGGCATTGGAACTGTGCCTTTGTTGTAATCTGGTTGGTCACGACTCAGCATTCCTCCTAAATTATGCAGTGCTGTTGAACAGAGTTTGAAAATCAGGGGACACAATCAGTTCCATGAAAAATATTACATTTAGAAACACATTTAAAACGTCTGTCTCCTCTCTACATCTTTAGGACTAAATTCCACCAGTTACTGTACCTCTCTGTGTACTGGCACATATTTTCTGTGCCAGCTATAGCAGTGCCTTTGACCTGAATCTACAGCTGCTACAGGTAGCAGAAGGGAGTGGCAGGATTACTGTCGTTTTGAGGAACAAGAACAAGTGAGGCACTGATGTAGAATTTGGTAAAAACCTGATGATGGAAGCAGATAAAAGCCTGATGGTGGAGAATCACAGAGTGATAATAACAACCATTATTGTCCCATTAGACACAACAACAGCCTGGTAGGTCAAAGAAATGCACTGAAACTCTCGGGGAAAAAAATCCAGGAGAGCGACATGTCCACTTTGATCTCTGGTAGAAGATGTGTGTGTGCGTGTGCGTGTGTGTGTGTGTGTGTGTTCATGTGTTAATGAATGCCGTCATTATTGAAACACTACGACACACTATGTTAGCATTCAGCTGAATTTCTGTGATATTCTTCTTAGGAGAGAGTTTATGCTGAACCCAGTTGGTGATGTCATGTTTGTTGCTACTAAGTACAATCATAATCATTTACTGAGTCTCGGCTCTAGATTTACTAATTTCAGCCTGTTTTTTATTTTTATTTATTTTGGACCATAGACTTTTTAAAGATGGACGGCATGCTGACTCCCCAAAAGTGAAGCCAAATCATCTTGATTGCCCCAAAGTGGCTGGCATTAGCATAGGTCATAAACCCTCCCTTCTCAATGTTAGTGGATGGGACATCAAGCTAATAAATCAAACTACACGTCAAATATATGTTTCTCAAAGATGGTTTCTATCATTTTAGGTACTTCTTGTCCACTGTAGTGTAAGTTGTTTACCAGTGTGTTTGGTTTTAATTAGTTATGTGATGCCATAAAAACAGGGCGAATCATCTTGATTGACATCAATTGAAATATCTAATTGGTTGTAATTGAAATACATTAAGTCCACCTTTTAGGCATACATATTTTTGAGTGTACCACACAGATTATTTTTTAACCAATAGTTTTCACTTGTTAAATTACTCTTGAGTTAAACTTTATGGCTGGTGTCCAAAACACCCAACTGTTTCTAGATATTGTGAAAAAAAAGCGAGGCTGCTGCTCAGGAGAGAGTGAGGCTCATGCTGCAAAGTTGATGATGATTCGAAAACAATGACAATGATGTACTGTTTCAAAATTGTGATGTGGGGTCTGTTTCCTTGCGTTGTCAGGGACACTTGTCTGCCAACAGTGAGATACAGGGGAGGGGATGTGTGAAAGAGTACAAGACAAAGCACAATGCCAGCACCTGTCTCTATATATCCCCTATCCATCTAACTCTCACAAAGACACATGCTTTCCTTCATTTTCCTCCTCTTCTCTCATTTGCTTTACCTTCTTTTCCTTTAATTCCCACTCCGCTCTCGTCCTCTGCTCTGCTCTCCGCCCCTCTCTCTCTCTCTCTCACACACACACAGTCACTCTTACAGATACACATGGAGAGGAATCCATCACTTGACGGTAACCATGTTACCATGGTGCCTCAGGTAATGAAAAACAAGGATCAAGTCAGTTTAGGAGGCTGAGCTGTGACAGGAGACACAAACATACCTGTGTATATTTGTTGGGGCAACACTCTGCTTTACCATTTATGTACTGTCCTGAATTTGTAGTGCTACAAATTCTGCAGAGCTATGAAGCAAACGACGCACAGATGTAATTCATTTCAATACGGCAGCACACTACAGTATCTCTGTTTATGTTCAGCTTCTTTTCCTTCTCTGTTTGAATGTGCAAAAGAAAAAAGGTGTGTTCTCTGATGTGTTAGTATGTATGGAGGTGTTCATTTCGGAGCATACCGTGAATAATGTGGTAGACAGATTGATAGATAGAAACATAGATGTCATGAGAGCGTGTGTATTCACGTGGGAGGTATGAGCTGTATTGAGGTGTGTGTTAATCTTATATACCATGGAGAATAATTTGAACCTGCAGTCACAGGATTAAAGGATAAAGATAGGAAGGGAGAGAAGAAAACACACAAAAGTCTAGACACCAGGTTTGTTGTATTAAATTTGGTTTTCCTTTACATTTACATTTCTCTGTATTTTCTACTGTATTGTCTTAGTGTACATATATGGAGCTCTCGTATCTCTTAGCTTTGCTACTTCCGCCCTCAGCTCTCAGAGCACTGATTCAAGGTCTCTAAGACTTTGTATTGAGTACGTCTAATTACACACAACAGGGAAAATGAGAACACGATGGGAAACGGGAAATGTGGAAGCGAGAAAGACAAAACCTTGGCGAGGATAATTCTTTTTAAGTCTGTGAAACGCACTTTGGAGGTCTTGTGGGATATTCAGGCATAAAGCTCCCATTATAGCCGCATACAAACATATACAGACTTACACCATATGTTATTATACACACTGAACATAAATTCAGAAAGCAGCATTGAAAATTACACAGGCTTTATCCTATAGTCACACTATAGGCTTTAAGTACTCACATACATACTCTCAAAGCTATAGGGAGCGTCCCATTAGGAATTAGGATAGCAGTAGAGGGGATACCTCTGCCAAAGTTCAACTGTCTCCTTAAAATCAATCAAACTGCAGCAAATGTCACACTCCCAGATTCAGATCTGCACTAAAATGTACTGAGTTCTTCCCTGAGCCATACCACATCCTTCCATCCAATGGTATCATGGAAAGCTGTTCAGTAGTTTTCATGTAATCCCACTTACAGACCAACCAACGTACAAATGGACATGGGTGAAAACAAACTCCTTGCTGGATGTAACTATGGCAACCCAATTCCTTAACTCAAAATCAAAGCTTTAACTTAATTTTCTAAATGTTTGCTAAAATGTAATAATAATACTAATAATAATATTTCATAATGGCGTACTCATCATATCTTTTATTTCATAAGATGACGAATCATGTGTTAACCTAAATAAGCTGTAGATTGTGTCAGTGTTTCTCATTATTTATCCCGACTGTGGCGACCCACCATATTCTGATTAGTCCAATTTCTCAAAGTCAGTGTTTTGCTCCGTTGATTCCTTGTGGAGCTGTTTTCAGTGCTATTTGGCTCATGCTTGCTCGGTTTCTCCATCTCACAAGCTCCTGCTGTCATCCATAACGTTTTTATCGTCCTCACAGACAGCGAGATCTCATAGTTTCAGCTGCATCTGTGTGCGTTCCCGAAAGTCAGGGGTATTCAACACAGTTCTGTGAAGAACTTCTCTTTTACTCTCTAGTCTGTGTCCTACCACTGTCGCCTCTTGGTTTGATTCTGGTTCGGCCTGGGTCTTTCTGTGTGGAGTTCACATTTTCTCACTGTGTCTGTGTGGGTTTACTCCAGGTTCTCCAGCTTCTACCCACAATCAAAACACATTCAGAGTGGGATTAAGGTTAATTAGAGACTCTAAATTTTCTGTAGGTGTGAATGGTTGTTAGTTTCTGTATGTTAGCCCTGCTATACGCTAGCGACCTGTCCAGAGAATACCTCGCCTCTCGTCCAATGGGATTGGCTCCTGCCCCCTGCAACCTATTAAAAGGCTAAGCAGTGTAGATGATGGATGGATTGTCTCGCGTTGCGATAACTTTTTATTTTTTTTATTATGTTTGTTGTCCTTGACCTTTGACCCATCAGCTCCAAAACACAAAATCACAAGCAATACTCTGCTTCTGCCTCTGCCAATCCGTGCATGTTTCATTAGTTCCTGTTATTAGAGTATAACAGTAGGTGGACCCTGATGGATCATGACAATGGATTGTGGATTGTGGTGGCAGCTGATCGTGGACTTTTATTACAACAAGACTGCTTGATATACAATATAACTACTCAGATACTCTGATGTTCTCCATCACATGTGGCTCTCTCTGAGGTTTCTATGTTCTTTTTCCCCTGTAAATAGTTTTTTTTTTGTATTTTTGTTGAGGGTTAAGGGCAGAGTATGTCACACCTTGTTAAGCCCTATGAGACAAATTGTGATTTGTGAATATGGGCTATACTAATTAAATTTGATTGATTGATTGATTATTAGGCCATTATGTCCCTGACTGCTGGGACCCCTTTTTGTTCTCATGTTTTCGAGCTTTGCGTCTGAGGGGGAGGCGTGTTTCCTGAGTTGCAGCACGACAGCTTGGCTTTGTCTACATGAGAAGGAACCGCAGCAGGTGCTGTGATGCTATTGCTAATTCTAAAAATCTGTTTCCGTTTCTTTCTCCAGAGCCACCTGTAACATTTCTTCCTCGTAAACCGACCTGATAGTCACACATACAAACTCTTAATCTATCCAAACAGATGTTCGAAACGTAAATATTATGCTGTTTAAATATTTAATCCATACCTGACAACTGTGATGTAACTGCTGTAGCCATTGTTCAAGCCCCACGTGCATTTGTTATACGTGCTATTGAAATTGTTTCAGCCTGATGAGGAAGTGTCCGCTTGAGAATACATTGTTGATGCAATGTTTACACTATGTGTGTGAGGCTTATGCAATGCCAGTGCTGAATACAGGGTCATTCCTTTCGCATATTGATGGAGCAGATTTGCTGGTAGCTGTTCTTTTTTGCTGCCACAGCCATTGTCTAGCCTTCACACAGATTTAAAAACATTAACATTAAATATATTTGTTTTGTTTGTCGCTATCTCTGCTTTAACGATACTGCTGCCATTTTCCCCTGATTTGTAGCTCTGGTAAAAGGGTACATTTGTCATGATGATATATTTCGCCTGTACCTAGAAGAACAATTTAATCATAAAAGAAGGAAAACTGGTTTATTTGCATTGTAAATCCTCCAAAATATAAGCAATAGTACAGAGTCCCAATGTGCATCAATAGAGAACAATAACTGGTGCTGTTTAAGCAATCCTGCACACACACACACACACACACACACACACACACACACACACACACACACCACACCCACACCCACACACCCACACACAAATACACAGGTCATTTATCTAAAGCATTGAAATTTCCTACCCATATTCTGGAGTGCACTTCGTATTGAAACAAACAGCAACTGCTAATGTTGCCACCTGGGAGGACACACAATCCAGTCCAACATTCAAATGCAATGCAGAGCAAATTAACACACTACCTTAATCACTGCAGGTCATTATGATGAACGCATACAGGGGCGTATTCAAACAGAAGATCCATAGTAAACATATGGAGACGAGCTCATACACCAGGAAAGTATCAGATTGTGAAAAATGCGAATGCCTCTTTCCATTAAGACATGAATGTATAATGCAGTAGTCAATTTACAGCCGTATTGTCTCTGTCCTATTAAGTCCCTGTTGTCAATCACACAAAAGCATTTCAAAATGGGGTCTTTAGAAAAACAGATTTCCTCAGAACATCAATTACACTGTTATGGAGCAGCCAGTGAAAAATTCCTGTGCAGCAATCCATGACCATAACGATGACTTTCCCAAACGAATTCAACCTGCGGGGACACGCGATACATGAGTTTATTCAAGTCAACTTAATCCTTCCTCTCTTGTTTCCTTTCTTATTTATTCCCCTCAACGTTCTCCGCTTCCCTTCTCTGTATGCCGCACCGTGGTCAGCTTAAAACATTGTTCTTACTAAAGGCGAGGGTATTTGTTTGCTCCAATTATTTTTTTCCATCTGGAAGGCTCAATAAAACAACATCTGATCGATACGAGCCGGCTGCCACCGCTGAATCTCTCTCTCTCTCTCTCTCTCTCTCTCTCTCTCTCTCTCTCTCCCCCTCTGGAACCTTGAATTCATCCCTGACCCTGAGCCAAAACCACTGCAATAAACCTACACACACACACAAACATACACACAAGTGCACATTGAAATGCAATCACTCAGTTTCCCACACAAACACACACACACTGGCCTGCTCTAGTTGACACACGCCGTTGAGACGCCAACTGGCTGATTACCGACAGGACCCTCTGTGCAATTATTTACCAGATCCCTGAATAACTGACAAAATAAAACATAAGCAGGGAATAAATTAAAACGAGGGAAAACGCTGATTTCCACCTGAGAGAGAACCGATATCTACCAGTAGTAAATATATCTAAATAAGAGGAGAGCCAAAGCGTAAAAAGAGAAGATGAACAAGTAATGAGAAGTGAGAAAGATGAAGACGGAGAGGGGAGCCAAACCGGACAGAGGGACAGGGGGAAAGGAGGGAAGCGAGCAGATGAAGATGGAAAGCTAAGACAAATCCCTTCTTAACGTGCTAAGCTCCTCTCCATTAGGGAAAAGCAACTGCATTTGGGGAGAAACCAAAAAACATCTTGATGTTTCGCGCAATTTAGGTCAACTGCATCCAGAGTGTTTTCTTAAAGTCACTAAACAAGTAAATACGATGATATGTTGTAACATTGAGAAGCATCAATCTACTTTAGAAAAGATATCAGAAGCCAGAGTCAAGGGCAACCGCCATGAGGGACATGAAGGAGAACGGAGAAAAACAAAGACGTTGATGTGATCACAGAGGTAAACACGGCATGTGACAGGGTAATGCTGCAGCGGAGAGGCTGACACGGTGAGACAGGTTGACATTTGAGCAGGGCGGCATGAGAAGAGGGCAGGTTTACCTGAAACAATCGGATTGTAAGGAGAATCGCGTCGTGCAGTAAGTCGCACCGTGTCAGGTGAAGTTAAAAAAACAAACAATCAGCTGTTAATACAGGTAAAAGAAAAGAAAGTGGTGACTGTTTAAGAAAGAAGTAAGGGTCACTAAGGTTCTGGAAGCCAGAGCATCAACCGGTAACGCTTCAGATTGCAGCCTACAACTTATGGCGTAGATACTCATGAGTTATGGTGTAGTGTATGGTGAGTTTTTGTACTAACACTGTACCACTACAGTGCGTACAAATACTTATATGTAGGTACAGGAAAATAAGATTTGAAGTGATAGAAACAATTCAGGATCTTATCTGTCATACTTTGAATGATTCATCAGAGTGAAGGAGGAGAAGCATCATCTGAGGGAGATCCAAAGGTGCTCTGCTATTTTCATGTCAAAATTGACATTTGGTATCCACTGACTTCTTGAACCAAGCTGCTCAGACAGTACACGTCTCAGACAGCTGCTATTTGTGTCACTTGAACTGGTGAAGGCCCGTCCTAAAAGCATCAATCAGTATACTCCAACCAAAGAGGGTGGCTGAACTGCATCTGAAATGCCAACACTTTCCTGAAACCGAAATTATAGGGGTTTCTGTAACTTTCTGAAAATGCTAATTCCCGTCTACTTCATGGAGTGATTGGTTGAGAGTGTGGAGTTGAGAAACCAGACAGGGTTTCAACCTCTGTCTCGAACTCTCTATTTTAATCTTCACACAACTGGTGCAGCAACACCAGGAATGCCTTCCAGGAAGGACTGTCAGGTGTGGCCAGTCGGAACAGCTACACTTATTAGCTCTCGTGCCTCTAATGTGGTTGGACAACATGTTAGAACTTGTTTGTTTGGAGCATACCGCCCTACAAATCATACATGAAAATATATTCATTCTTACTCTTCCAGACAACCACAGTAGAGGTTACTGTGATATCCAACTATTACTAATCACCATCGAATTTTAAAAGTACCACCTTTCAATAGTTTTGACAGTAATTGAAGTTAATGGCTTCAAACAGGTAGCATTTATTTCAAGAATATCGTGATGGATTGCATTGTATTTGAATGAATCGTTTAATGTGCGGACAGATCCAGAGTTTCTTTCCTTTAGCCCAGGTTGGAGGTGTCCACTGTGTAAAGTCAGCATCAAACTGACAGGTTGTGTCTCTTGTTTTGACAGGTCGTCTATCACAAGGACAAAGCCCCAGGAGCCCACAGGCAGGCGAGTGAGGTAATTCTAGCTATAATCACGGATCTGCATTGTCAAAAGAACAAAGTTGCACTGTGTGGAATCTTCCTTCAAATCTATTCAACCATTACAAAATCATGAAAAACGTTTTATGTATTAAGCAGCTGAACATTCATTCGTGGTTCTTTGGCATAGATCTATTTCAAAGAGCAGCCTTCACAATACAAAATGGCTGAAATATGATAAAAAGCCAATGAAAACCAAATATTGATTTTGGTGACCCTGCACCTACCCCTGTGCAATTCAATTACGGCATCCTTTCAGTTTTCAGTTGACTAAATAAATTTCAATATTTGTGGCGTCCATTAATGCTCCCAATAGACAGAATTGTATTGATGTCAGTGACCCTATGACTTATACTCCAGCACCCATCCAGCCACACTCCACTCTGATCTGTATAACCATTACAGTCCGGTACAATGTTAATAAGAAACTAGGGAGACGAGGCCATGAAAGAGGTCTGCACCATTTTAATTGCTTTACTAACAAACTGCACATTGACTGAAAATCACGCCGCCATCCACTGAGTGGCTGCTCCCTCAACATTTGCAGTTCAGCACGGTGCAGAGCAGTGCATTACATGTGGTGTTGGCAAAAGAGCAGCAGACTTGAACCGTGTTGCTACCAATTCACGTTAGATCAACACGAGAGCATGAGAAAGCAGAAGCTGTAATGCCAACTACTGTGTGCAGAACACAAGGGACAAATATCCCCCTCCCAGAAGTCCACAGAGTATTAGATTGCTTTCACACATATAAACAGGTACAGATGCAGGCTTCTTATGTCATGCCCTAAACATTTATACAGTTTACAGTTGTTGCCTTCGTCTAGGAGGTTATGTTTTCACCCCTGTCTGTTTGTTTTTTGTTACCCCAAATCTACAGGATGGATTACCACAAAACTTAATAGAATGATGAAGTATGGGTCAGGGAAGAACCCAGAAATGTTGGTGTTAATCCGGATCAGAAGGCGGATTCAGGAATTTTGCATCACTTTCTTTAACATAGCGCTTTTTGAAGTTTTCACTGATTTCACAGGGAATAATTCATGGATCTTGATGAAAAAAGTCTGGCACATTAAGGGGACTGACGTGTGTGCAATGTGGTTCAGCTTGATTGAATTACACTATCGGGCCTTGGCGTGGTGTACTATACTAGTTTATAATGTATCGTGGTCTTTACAGTTGCAGCTAGTGAGTCTGTTTGAGCTAACAAGCAGTACATTGTAGTGTCTACGCTCATGGACTTTCACATCTAATTCCTATTGTTCCACCTTCTGATCTCCTTGATGCATCAAGTCTATGATAGATATAAACTTTACTGGGACGCTTCCTGTACCACATCATACCTTTGTGATTATGTCATCCCTAATGCAGTAACAATGCATAATTGCCATGCCAATGATAACAAAAAACACCACCTTTCAAAAATGTGCTACAAGTGAATACAGAAAAGGGGTTTCACACATTCCCCATATTTTCTACCCTCTGACATCACTAAAATAACATGTTAGTGAAGCATAAAAAGAAGGTTGCATGCAGACAAAGTTTGAGGAATTATTCCATCTCTGCCTCTGACCCATTAACAGAAACACGACCCAGTCAGTAAGTGACAGACAGCTCTGGGGCCCAATTTGCTGGATGATAAATTGTTGGGGCTCTGGTGTAACACGGGACTATTTACACCCTGTTATTTGCATGTAAATGTAGTATTGTTGGCACAGCTCTGGTCGCTGTGTCTTGAGTGTGTGGTGGCATTTCAGGCCAAGTTCAGACCTAATATTAACACCCACATCCATGTTCAGATCACAAGCAGACAGCTCTAAGTACAGAGGCTGACGCACTGAAGACCCAATAAGGGAGCAATGGAGACCCATCTGCAGGAACCCGCCCTGACAAAAAATATGATGAATTCTATTGGCAGGTGAGAACTGACATACTTAAAGTTGTCCTCTTGTGACCCTATCTCTCAAGATGGATGTTAATACCATCTCTTAACAGGGCCTAAGTGATACTTATTTGTGCTTCTCCATTTTATCATACTTGCCCTCTGTACCTACCCACTTCTCTAGCAGTAGTGTACACTGCCAGTGTTTTTCTAGTGTTTAATATTCTATTCTCAATTTTTCTAACAGTGATGGTCTGGTTTTGTTTGCCTTATTAATTCTTACTGTAGAGCATTGAAACAATACAATCATTTTAAACTCCAGTCAATTGGAGTTCATAAGTTGTTGAAAGCCACGAGTCCAGGATATTGGGTCATCCATTGAAAACAACATTAAGATATACATTTAAATTTTTCACAAAGTTATATTGTTTCAAATGCTCTACTTACCAAATGTTTAAGAGATGAGTAGCATAAATATTTAGAGACAAAACAGAAGCATATACTTGAGCAAATACTGCATAATGAGCATAATCCACTCTGGATCTGGTCCTGCTCAGCAGCAGAGACATCACAACATCAGGTTATTCAAGTACAAGTAGTTGGCCAGGCAACATCTTCAGAAATGCAGAAATGTCAGACACTAGACTCTAGGAATCCCTACGTGATACAAATACATCTCCACGTGTGATCTATGCTTTCAGGTTCCCAGCCACACCTCCCACACAGTGTGGTGGTGGGTAGTAGGGATACCGGTTCACAGAGGTCTGCACACATCTGTATTCCACCTGTTCTCTCTCATCTAACCACTGTGTAGGAAACAGTTTCAAATGTGAAACTTTGTGTAAAGAAAAGCAGACGTAATGACTGAGTCAGCGACGTTTTCTTCGCTTATGAGATCCATCCAGGATTAAACCAAGACATCTTGATCATGGGATTATGTCTTTATGTCTTGTTTAAGATTAGAAGTCTTGTCTTAAATGCCTGCATGTAGTCATTTTATTTCTTTAAATGGACTGAAGAACACTGGAAATCGTATCACTGTGATATCACAAGCCCATTTGTATCATTGTCAGTGAAACTGAAGCGCATTGTTATATCACAAAGATTAATTTCTTTCTCTCTAGAACTTCTTTAACTTGACTCGGTCACTAGCTTTTGATTTGATTCGAATGAGCGTGCATTTTAGGGATATCTATCAGTTTTATTTGAACCCACAGGCTATAACTGTGTGGTTAAGCAAGTCAACTCAGGGTAGTCTTTGTAAAATATCCCTTTTAATACATAATATCCTTTCTATCGTTTCTTTTTTCCAATATCATGGGAGCTTGAGTGTAAAATGAATCATACAAGATTTTTTCCTTTTCAAAACAAATGTTGGTATTACGGAAAATGACTTGTTGAAAAATAATAATGATATTAAACCTATAAATGTTCAACCAGGCCCCAGCACCACACGAAAGCTCACGTCCGTCCTGTCCAGACCTACGACTGTCTGACCTGAACTAGACGGATGTAAAGTGATCAATAAATGTGATCAGCAGAGTGAATTGCTGTTTGAGCGGACCATTTCAGGCTCCATTACCTTCAATGATGGGGTGAAAGAGGCCAAGATGAGGTTTGTCGACAAACAAATCTCTGGACTCTCACATTTTCCAGCAATCCATCCACATCCTTGTACCTCGTTTGCTTGTTAAGCCTGTTGGGCCTCTCTAAGTCATACCATACATCCAGGTCATATTTTATATTCTGTAGTGTGATTACTCTTTTTGTGTCATCTGAGTTAAATACTTTATTTGATATGGATATTGGGGATAAAAAGTGTTTCTGTTTGAAAAATATCAACATTTTGATTAAACCCATTGTGAGGAAAAAAAAACATTTCCACGTTTCCTTTGCATTTCTTTCATTTTGCTTTTTGTTGATGTTCAGTGGGGAGGGAAACAAGGATTGCAAAGACAAGGTGTTAAATATAGGTTTGAGTTAGCTTGAGTGAAGAATTATTGCCTCTATCACAAAACGATTGATCCAGTGGCGTCGTCCAGTTAATTTTAGAGAGGGTTAGTCAGACCCGTCTGCTTGGACCAGCTGGGCTGGATTCAACCCACGGTGACCATGATCCGACAGAGAATTTCATAGAGTAAAAGAAACAAACCGTCTCCACTGACACCAATTGCAGTGATGAGGACAGTACACGGCAGCTGTCTGTGTGCGTGTGCGTGTGCGTGTGCGTGTGCATGTGCATGTGCGTGTGTTGTTACCAGGATGACAAAAATCGATTACGCCTGCTTCTCATTTTCTCATATGGGTGATGTGCTAGAGGCGATCCAGCACAGGAATGGAAGACTTTGCCACGATAAGTAACAACTCCACTACACAGTGAGATAATTGCTCAACTGAACAATCCATTGAATGGCTATTGCAGAAATAAAAATTACAAACCATAAATACAGTAGTAATACAATTAGTATCTGAATTCATCAAAAAACTTAATGCATGCATGTGTCTGTTTGAATTTCTTCTTTATGCTGTTATTTTACATACATTGATTTTCTCACAATATATTTACCTTTAATGATTAATGTGGTGAATGTACATGATTTCATTAAAATAGTTGATGTTAAATGAAATTTTTGATCAACAGCAATGTTTTTTTTATAAATAATTAGATGTATTCCTTTCAGTGTAAATACTGAATCTCTATTGAATTAGCCTCTCTTGAACCTCATGTTATTAAAACAGTGAAGATTGAAGCCCAAAGTTACCCACTCTATAGTGCTGCTTTTAAAGTCTGTGTTTCTTAATGAGGCAGCCACAATTTCCAAGATCTGAACACTGAGTGGAGTATGCCTAATGGCACTGTAGGGACTTGCTGAGCACAAAGAGGATGTGGCTATGTTACCTCATCGACAGGTATTGTAAACTGTAAAGTGTTCATCCAATAATTGCCCTCTGTTGGATGTCATTATTTTAATAGTCCATTGTTGGTTGAATTGGCACAGTCGCCTAAGCTGAGTGGCTCCATTGACCCTGGAGTGTTCTCGAAAGCTGATTACTGATGTGGCAACTAACTGCTAGCAGGATCTTTAAGTAGGTCAAAGGTTAAGTATATCCCAATCTGACTGAAACACAGGGTGAAAAGAAAAGATGGAAAGAAAGACGAGGGAACAAGAGTGTTATGGGAAGAAAGAGCAAATTACTTGGAGGAAGGAAACAAGTGTAGTGGGGGGGTGCCCATATGTTCAAAATAAAAGCCTTAGATGTCTAGCTAAAACAGAATAATTTTAGCAGTCTGAATATTATTTTTTGGATATGTTTCAAATTAATATTTAAGTGTAGCGTGTTGTGGGCGCAGCAGCTGTGGACAACAAGTGTTTGTTGCAGTAAGCAATAGAGGTCTATTAACTGAAAATCAGTATCACGTAATTTGAGATCATCAAAATGTTGCTTAACCATGAAACGCATTTCTGTCCAAAGAGCCCAGAGTACAGCTGTGTGTGTGTGTGTGTGTGTGTGTGTGTGTGTGTGACGGTATCAGCTTATAGGCTCCAGTCAGTGTGTACACACAAACGAGTGGGAATGATAATTGTAATATTTACCCCCTGACATACACCAAAAGTCCATTCCATGATATAACTGTGTATATTTTGTGTATTTTTCTTTTCCTGTTTTAGTACTTGTCATTAAGACAATAAGAAAACCGTGGGTCTCGGTTCTATTTTAATGAATTAAAGGTATGGGATAATTTTTTTACTTAATTTTATGAAACAATTTGATAACCTTCTTTAACAACCTAATGACCTAATATGACATGTCTGTTTAATAAGGCTGCCTTCAGGCAGGATATTCACTGTCACTGTTTTGTTTTTTTTCACATTAAGGTTTTATCTAGATTATTTGGCCTCTTGTTTAAATTTTTTTTTCTTTTTGGTTAATTTGTTGGATTACTGGTTTCTTTGTTTTATTTTATTTTATACTTGGTTAAATGGGCAATGTGGAATATTGGTGACGGGTACTGTGCAATCGTGGTGTAATGGCTTAAATATCTGTGAGTTATTGGCTCCATGAATTAGAGACCCTCCTATTGGTTTATGGTATAACATTGCTTGCACTGATGATCTGAGTTGAATCTGAATCTATGACTGAGTTGGTGATTCTTAACGTGTGCAGTGATTATTTTCCTCATGGGATTTTTACTCATGTTAATTGGGCCTTTAACTTTTTCCACTTTTGACATTGGCTAGTTATATCAACTTAGTTGTCAGTATCCTTTATTTTAAAGACGAGTAATATTATCCTCTCTGTCATTTAAGCCGTTTTCGGACATGAACTCCTGACATTTGGGTCGTGCTGTGTTCTCACATCGGCTCATTTGGATATCCACAGTTTTTACAAGGGGGCTGGCAGGAGACACTCCAGAGAGAGTCTGTAGCCTCTCACTTGGATATTTGAATTCTCACATACAGCCCCTCTGGAGAATGTCAGGAGATTGTCTGGAGTTCAATGCATGTCTGAACACAGCCTTAGAGCCTCTTAAAGTAGCCTCACGTGTGGCCTGAGACCAAATCTGTATACAAAGTTCCCAAAGCAAATACTGTGTGATACATTTTTTTTACAAACACCTGCTCTTTCTACATTTCCATTTCTGTATTTGAAACGCTATAAGGGAAAAAGCTAAACTCGACTATAAACGCATCTTTCACTTTCTTGGTAATGCAGTTGACAGCTGCCTTATTCACGTTCTACTGGGAAGCCCCACATTCTGAGATGTGACAGTTAGCTGCCAAAAAGCACAGCAGTCACAACTAAATTGTCAGAAAATCAAACCCCAAAAGCTCCCAGTAAGGTCTGACTAGTGCACAACAGTTGCGAGGGGACACAGTGGCGCACATGTCAAACCAGTGTTGTCAACAAATTAACTAAATCAGTAGATGTGAGTTTGAAGCATTGTTAGCAAGAAGGGGTATTAAACTGTTATCTGTTCAATAGTCCGACTCAAATGCAACTTTGGTGTAATCACCTCTTTTGAAAAGTGGTCTATGAAGCTGCAATCCTCCTGCTTAAGGCAGACCCTTTGCTTAGTGAGCTGGAGAGAGCAGCACATTAAGTTGAGATTGAAATTAGTTGTAAAATAGCCCTCTTAAATTCTTAAAATAATAACACTTAAAGGAAGTTGGATGATTTTAATTCTCCCAAAAAACATTTGGGAAATTAAAGGGATAAAAGGAAAATGTTTTGACAAAAATATCCATAATAGAAATATAAGTTTTATTTCATTTTGACCTTCAGTTTGTTTTGCTCCATTCATATTTAATTTTGAACTGTTCCACGATAAAGTAATTCCTTCCCTGACTGATAAAGTGCTATTAGAGGAATACATTTAAGGGAATTGGATTTAACATGTACATGCGTGATTAGCAGATGGAAAGGTCTGTTTTTTTCTACAGTAAAGATGGTTGAATTGGACTGAAATAAGAAGTAACAGTTTCCGATGTCACATACAGTATAAATCTAAATTGAGGATGCACTGTAATTTGTCAGACACTAATAATGGTCACAAGACGTTTAGTTGGCCAGTCATGTATAATAACAAATCATCTGCATATAAGGATATCTCGTGTTTGTTATAGCCAAACTCAGTTTATTTGATATAAAGCTGTAAAGAATGGTGAGAACCACGAGTTCATCGGAAAGCAGAGGTAGTAAAGCCAACATGTGAGGTGAGCCATTTCTGGGTTATTTATTAGACTATGACTTCAAAACTTTACTTTAAAGAATGTTGATTTTACTTTACAATTCCAATGGTAACACAAATTAATCAAAATCCTGCCTTTCACTGACGATACAAATATGTATGATTATAAAATCTTCAACAGTTGATTAAAAAAATTCAATTGATTTCATTGTTACCAATAGAGAATCAGGCTTTATTTGAGCCAGACCAGATGAACCTTGAAAGAAAAAACTGTGTGAAGTTTAAAAATAAGAGCTGTTGCATTAACACAAACCTTGTACCAACTGAGCCTCCAGCTTATCTACAATTTAGGACAAAGACGACAAGAAAATGTCTTCACAGATACAATCTACATCATCTGTTGGTGGGATGTAAAAACGACAAGTAAGATGCTTTTCTTATTTTTTCTTTGTGTTGTGTGTGAATTTGTAACAAGCCATGAAAGGTAAATATCAGTGTGTGTGCACATGCGTGTTGACATGTCAACAGCAGACTGTGTGTCTATGCTAATGTAGCTGCTAATCTTCTTGTGTCTTGCAATGTCCCCCTCTGACCCATATCTATAACCCACAGCAGTTGAACTTCTGCCTCCCTTCTCCTCTCACACTGCCTTGCACTGTTTTCCCTCATCTGTAGGCAGGTGCTTGTCTGCTGGTGCTGACAAGGTAATGGAGAGATGGGATGTGCAGTGACTACTGAACAAGTGCCTACGCCTGCAAATGCAGACGCTAATGATGAAAAAGAGGAGAAATAGAGAATTTTGGTCGTAATAAAAAAGAAGTGAGGAAAAAGGGGGCCAAGAGAAAAGTGTAATTCTGAGAAAAGCAGCAAAGAGGAAACAGCATCTCAGACAGGGAATGAATCGGAGACTCTGGGGATGACAGACAGGGAACACCACCAAGGACAATTCCAGCATCGATGGCAGAAAACAGTCTTGTTGACAGAGTTGGGTGGTTGATGGTGCTAATTGCTTATTTTCAGGTTTGCCGCTTAAGCATCTGCATTTCCATACAAAGTGAGTGACAAGATGCAAAGCCAAGGGGATGAAAACGAGTAACGATTTTTCCTCATGGCGATCCGTCGCTGTGTGTGGGATAAAGTTGAAACTGTGAATAATTTATAAGATTTGATGGATGCTTCTGTCCACGTGCATTCCAGGGTGGTCCCAAACCTTAATCCCCAGCTTCTATTAGCAGCCGGCAGGTGTTAGACACTGCAATCAACCGATGAAAGAATGATTTCCTTTGAAATCGATAAAATATGCTCTGCTGCCTGTGTTACTTACAGCCGGGTGCAATACACAACTAGAAGATCTGTAGGAAAAAAATCTGCTACACACACACCCACACAATTAAATCATGTCTATTTGTAATGCTTAGTATGACACATACAATTCACAATAGACACAATGTCAGGTTTATAAGATAGTTGATAAATGTGTACTTGTTGTATTTAACTTCAAATGTGAGTACTACAAAAAAAATGTACAGCGTATTATGGTGCGTTTACGCCAAAAGGGAAGTGAATTTTTCGCGGTATGAGATGACATACAAAGTCAATACAAAGACACAAACGTCACTCGAGCCGGGTGTCACAAATGCTGCTGACGTCTCGATGTGGTAGACAGGTAGACTCAACGGAGACAGGCCTCTGCACCGACCAGAGCTAACAGGTTATCAAACTGGCCACCGGTCAGTCTCAGGTGACGCTGGAGATAACAGTCATCCAGTCCCAGTTCCTGGAGAACACAGTGAAATTCACTGCGCTGTGTGTTCCTCCGGATGATCTTGTGGACTCAGACACGACAGAGCTAGCTTCTTCATCAGTTTGATATACAAATAATACATTTGAGGACACAACAGTCACAGAGTTGAGATATTCTATACAAATTTAGCCTGATCTCAGTACATGTCCTTAAATATTACATATCTACTAAAATATGTATAGACATTTATTTACATGGCATTATATTACATATCATTTAGCTGATGCTTTTATCCAAAGCAACTTACAACAAAACCTTACATAAAATCCATGTTGCATCTGAACCATTTGCTTTTCAGTCATTCTACATGTGTATTATCCATTTCAGCTCTATTCTACTGTGTGCTTACACTGGTTGTCATAGCGTCAATTGAAATACTGTAGCTGGCTACTGTTTTATTAATTTTGTGCGTTCCTTGGTTCACTTGTGGGTCAGTCACTACCTGTGTTTTGGGGTAGCAAATAGGACATTCCTGACAAATGGTACACCTAGAGAGAATCCGATGGAAATTACTCTAGCATGCATGGAAATGTGCACGAGCATATCACGCAATCCACTTTGCACCAGCCGGCATCGCCGCAATGTGGCACATCAGCAGGTCCACCACATATTATATATCTTTTATGTGATGTAAATGTGGGATGCTGCCATGGATTCTGGAGATTTGCTTTGCTATATGACTTGATTCCTCACCAGCCAATGTCCTTTTTAAAAAAACTCAATAGTGTGAGTCCCTTCATATAAACAGTGAGTTTCCCTGCCAATCATGACAGCTACCAGAGTGCTAGAGCTGACATGCTATCACCTGGCGAGAGCAGAAGTCATGGTCCAATAACGGGGAAGTGGCAAGTGAGGAAGCAAATCTCAACAGAGTGCTGCTATTATATAGTTGCTGTCGTGGTGCAATCAGAGGGCACTGGTTTGGTGTGGACTGTCGTATGAATAAAGCTTTTGCTCTTATCTGAAAACCTGCTGCCGGTTAGCAAAAGTATTTATGTGAAACTGAATATTGTAAAGACTCCAATGGGTTATTGAATACCTGCATAAATCTAGATACATCTCCAAGTGTGGTTGGTTAGTTGTTTCTGAAACGCTTCTCTTATTTGCTGAAATCCTCTTCAAGTCCTGATAGCTGTCATAAATAATAATAAGGGCAGTCGGCTTCTTGCAGTTGTCAGGCAGTGCACGTTCATGTGTTTTGGGACGTAGCTTTGACGAGAGGGTCGATGGGAGCGGGTTGGATTTATCAGTTGCATATTTTCAAAGTGAAGCCTGCTCTTGCTAGTTTTTCCAGGGTTGCCAACCTTAGCTTTAAGTAAAGGGCAGATGATGGAAATTAGCTGTTAAAAAAAACTCCCTTCGGTCATCTGACTTGACCTCACACTCGCTTCTCTCCATCCTAATCCTTCCCGCTCAGAGTTCTGCTGGTCTTCAATCCTGTTGGGTCGCAACTTGCATTCACCTTGTGTCCCAGGTGTGACTCTCCTCCAGAATTGATGAGCACAGAATACCAAAGTGCCTATAGTGCCCCTGAGAACCAGAATTAAAAACCACTGAACTAGAACTTCATGGAGCCCGTTACCTGGAACTCACCAGAGACAAATGGCTGCAACTTTCTCTGCTGGATGTGGTACAAATACTTCATGCCGCCTTATGACATAATGAAATTACTGGATTTGTCACGAGACTTACTCTGGAGCCTTGCCTCAACAAAGACATTCTGAGTTGAACTATGGGAGCAGCAAACTGTGCCGCAGCCTGACACTGCAGAATGGGAAAATACGAGTGCTGCACATACACAGTGTTTGGGCCTTCACCTTTAAAAAAAACACTTATACACATAACAACATAATTGAATGGAACATTTACTTGATATTAAAAAGAATTATAAGGACACACTAAATGCATCATGGGTTTTTATGCATGCAGTACAAATGCATACAGGGTGTTATCAAAATCTCCATCTGAACTAACCAATGATCATTGAATGTGCACATGCACCAGTGACAGGACTTAAAGGAATACAAACATTAAACCTCTTAATGTGCATTATACAATTCCAATTCACAGACAAACTATCATTGTGGACACTGCTGTGTTTGCCTTACAAGTTATATGAAGAATTTCAAAATCCCAATGCTAACAGAAATCGATGTCTTCGGCCCAAACTGCACAATAGCAGATCCAACATGGGTAACGGAGCTCAAAAGCAGTATCAAGAGACAAAGTGCAGCCATGGAGAGTATCCAACCTCCAATTACAGGTGATATAGTATCTACCTATTACCATATGTAAGAGCTGAGGTCCATTGGAATTATATTTTTAGAAGGATCCTCTGGTGGACTGCTGGGGTGATATGCTGTTTTCATGCATTTCCATGAAAAAATTGTGTATTTTTATATTTTGCACGTGACTAACAACATTCTTGCATATTGGTGCAACACTTATTCTCATATCTTTAACCTGTTTCAAGGTACACAAACCATTTACTGTATATTTGATGCTGCCTTGAGTTTTAGGCATAAGATAATACATATTAAACAGCGTATTAATGTTCTTTATCCTAAAAGCACAACGCAGCCAGTGCAACATGCACAGATTATTGTGGATCAGGTGTAGTGGCTCATTTCAAATATCCACATTCAGCTTCATTGCTGCACTGTCTGCTGATCAGCTACTGAAGTGTTCCACCACTTTAATGGTCTTGCTTTTTCCCAGGATTAGGCTCTTTTACCACAGGTGTGTTGTTGAGTGTGTTGTCCACACTCCCGTTATTGTTCTCTGTTCCACAGAGATAAGGGGACCCAACACTATTTCCTACTTATGTGTCCTCTATTAGCTCTCCGTGGTGTTGTTAATACAGTATGTTAATACAGTGTGGTTATTGCTGTTGGAAAGGCTAAATGGGTCATTGTTTGCACATTTACAGTATATTGTACTTAATGTATGTAAGTATGAAAAGGAAGATCTATCCAGATAATTCCAGAAATCTCTGTCTGTGGCTCACATATCTTAAAAGCCGTTCATCTCATCAAATTCACACTTGGCATGTGTATTGTTAAGGTCCAAAGGAAGTGGACATGATATGGGGGCAGTGCTCTGTAGCAGGAGTGGCTGGGTCACATCAATGCAAGTGACGTTGTTTCAAGTATTGCTTTTCACTATTACAGTTTCAGAAAGAAAACTGCAACCACCATCACCACAGGCCAAACAGGCAGGATAAGGGTTTAGAACAGACACCTCACTCATATTCTAAAACTAGTAAAGTAAGTTTTCGTCTTTATACAGTAGCAAATATTTGGAAGGCACTGAACCTCTTTCATTTGGAATGTCCGAACAGATGTTTAGTATTTCGTGGTGCTGGCGTTTCCTGTGTTCAGTCTCCAAATCCTAAACTGTGTAGTTTAGGATTACACACTCACGTTGTCAGCACAGCCAAGTCGCCATGTAACATCATGCTGAGCTCACTTTGTTCTCTTCATTTGTATCCTTTTCTACTTTGATTCGTTCGAGCCGACTGAATTATTTTAATTAGCTCACACCTGTCATCACTTTACATGGGTTGTGGGGATGACTTGAAGAGCATGTCTGTGGCTGCGCTTTACTATTTTGATGGCTTTTCTTCATATGCATGCATCATGTATACTTCAACTTGATCAAAGCGAGGAAGAACGCACTCTCCTCCAGGGCTGTGCCCTCTCTCTGACATTAAAGACGACTATTAGTGGGAATTGCATAGAAGAAGTCACAGTAGCACAGTAACCTGGGTGTATGGAGATAAATGGTTTAGCTGTGACTGTCAGTAATGAAGACAAGCTCATTTGAAGTCAAATTATCAACGCCTCTCAAAGCTTGAAAGCTGTTTTGTTTTGTTGTTCTTTCGGTGTGTGTGTGTGTGTGTCCTGACAATGATGAGAGGAGAGACATTTTCACGAATGAAAATCTTGTTGTTGTAAACAATTGCAACTATTGGCAATTTATGGTTAAATTTAGAGTTCAGAGTTTGGTTTACTTTCAGACATTATACATCACAAGTATCCAATTGAAAAGATACTGCAAACTTCAATGTGTTTTTTTGAGCTGTAAACTAAATCATTTGATTTTTATGAAACATCAAACCAAATCATACTAAATTAATTAAAAAATAATTCTACCTTTATGTGTTGAACACGGTTCATAATGCCACCCAGTGTCTCAAACGGTCGTGGACCTGTCAGGGCCAATAATAATGTAACATGTGAGTGAGAATGGGAAAAGCCAACTTCCTCTACAGGGATTTTTATGAATTTCCAGTTAGGGCACTTCAGCCAAAAGGTAAGGGTGAAGTTACACTTTAATTATATTATAAACTAAATCATTTTACATGCATAAAACTGAACATATAAAATGAGTAACCAAATTATTTCTCCTCTAGAGTAGAAAGGGTCATTCATTTTTTATTACCTTATTGCCATAATAGTGAAGTGCACTCTGGACGCAAATAAATCAAGTAGTCGAGTTCAATAGTTTTACTGGATTACAAGTGATGTGATAAAATGCAGAGGGCCTTGATTCTGATGGCTCCCTGTCGTCTCCCAGAGAGACGGAACAAGAAATGTGACATTGTTGATAGAGGTCAGAAAAGCTCTCCAGAGGGGGATAGTGTTTTCTATCTCTGCTCTTACCAAAGTACCACAACACGGCTTGATCCTTTTCCCCTGATTTGTCGGAGCTCTAACCATTCATGCATTCGCGTTCATGCATTCCTCTGTTCAGTCCTTCTATACTTTCTTTATATTCACTGTTAACTCCAGACATCTACTTGCAGGTGATGATTACAATCAGACAATTATTTTTAAAAGGCAAATTAGGTATTATAAATTACTTATAAATGATGTGCCGATTTGAGTAAATTTTATTGTAAATCAGATCATTGGATGGAGCCAGATTCAAAATTCGTACATTTTGCCGACGTGTATGAGAGGTTTTTGATCAGGGGACTTTGAATATCTCTTTTTTTTTTATCACTCTATAAATCAGGAAATCCTGGCAGCATCCATAAAAAATCAATTCCACCAACATGTTTATAAATAAATAGTTCTATAAATCAGTCTATGAATGATATATGAAGAAACCTCTCACACACACCTTAGGGATATAGATGGGAATAAAACTGGAGATGTCTGGTGTATGTAGTGGAGGTTTCTACCTCAGAGTTTGAGAAAAGGCTCATTTTGATTTAAACAGCCTTTAAAGATACCAGAATGGAAATCTAACAGACTAAGTGAAGTAAAATAAACTCCTGAATGTGTTTTTGGATAGTCTGAACATGGCCTGGAATGAAAATAGCCCCAAAAGACTAAAGCCTATTGTGTTTTTGCTGTGTCCCTCAATTGTCCAGGAACAACTGGCATTTTGGGGGCCCAAAAGTCTCAGACATTAGAGTCTGAGATAAGATTCAGTCAAAATTTTCATTTATTTCACTTTATTGAATTGGTTTATTGTCTTTATTCTTTTGTAAGGATAAAAAGAGAAGAAATGTGCTATATATAAGAAGAAATGAAAGCAAATATACCTTATTTTACAAGCCTGGACTTATTAATATTCTACAATTAGACATCTGTAAAGACTTTTCTTTTAACCTTCAGCATTTATATTTGCATGAACACCGTGTTTTTAAATGTACCATCAATTATTTGAGTTTTATTCTACTCAGTTTTTTCACACTGACTCTAGACTACTTCAGAGCACTTTGTCTGTTAAGTGCTTATTTAAGTGAAGTCCCTTAGACCAGTAATGGTCATAAAGAGACTAAATCCACCAGTTAAAATTAAACCAATTTCTTAACTGTAACCTCAACTTTTCCACCAAACTGGCTCGCAGATAAGAGACCATCTTACAGTGCACACAGGTAAGTCAGTGTCTGTACAGACGGAGAGCCCTGTAGATTTTCTTTGATTTCCCAGACCAACACATATGCTGCCATTGACCCACTGTCGATCTCTTTATCGCACTTGTGATTCAAGCCAGCTGCTTGTGTTCCCGAACTGGCTGCCTTTAAAGCCCTATGTTCCTCTGTTCAAGCTTAGCATCCATACTTTGTGATGCTGGTCCAACTGTGGATGTATTGAAGGCATGTCCACATTTGTTTACCACCATAAAAAATACGTATATTGCTAACACACAAATTAAAAAAAAATTTCAACTCAAGTTAATAAATTATACAAATGCAATTCCTCACCTAAATTTGTATTAAACCAAAGGTCCATGCCAGTGTTCGTGCCCTAAAAACTTAGTTAAGTTGGGTATAATATATACATTATATATCATGTATCCATTTGTATGCCTTTATTTGATTTGTAGAGAAGGAGATTCTAGGAAAAATGATGTGGGCCACTTTAGGCAATGATCCAGCACTTCTGCTTTCTTGTGGCACAGACAAAATGAATGTGAGCATAAAGCTGCCCGCTTGTAAAACAGTAAATGTGGCCCAAATATCCAAAAACAAATGTGGGTCAATTTTTTCAAATATGTGATGCTGTAGTGTAATCTGAACCTAAAGTGGCCCATATGGTAAATATGGCCCAAACAGCACAAAACAAATTCAGGCCACCTTTGGCACCTTGGGCTGTGACGGTAAGGATTTTCTCTCACCATATGCCCTCCTGTAAAAAGAGATTTGCAGCGATAATCGTAATTAGCTCAGTCCTGTGGTAAGCATCACATGAATTGCTAGGGCTTAATTGTGGCCCAGATCCGGCAAACAGGAACAGAACGCACCAAGTGATTCCACGTCGTATGAGGGCCAGATGACAGTGTGGGCCAAATCTCGGCCAAACAATTTTGCTATCTGGGTAGGGAAAATGGGATATGGGAATGACACACAGTAAATGGATGGATTCAGCCATGTGGAATGTGTCCTACGGCCACCGGGTCATCCCATCATAATTTCAGAAATGTAAAAATGCCTTTATTGTTGTAACATCAGAACTGCTATTTTCCACGAACTATTACAGAAATATGTTCATCCAAATTGATATGGTCTTATGGTGCATTACAAGGTAATACATGTTTTCATGTGCAGAGAGGCTTGCAAATTGTTTCTGTTGCATGTGGAGTGGAGGGTGTGAGGATACGTGGGTCATGCTATGGACTAGAGTGGTAGTAACAGACAAAAGTCATCTTTCAGTAGTAACCTTTTACCACTGGTGTAACTGTACACAGCTCAACAGCAGACCCACAATTAATTGACTTTCTGCATCTGGCATAACTTCAAAGTCGAGGCAGGTTGCAGCAGTTTGGTTTCAGCTAGACTGTTGAACATGCCAGGAGTTTGTACTGAACTTTCAACAAGCCTCCAGCATAAAAGTAGCTGTCCAAGCAAATTTTGAAGACAAGAATACTAATGGTTTTCTCAAGTAATGTTCAATCCACTCATTTAAAGGTGTTAATGTTACTCTAATTGGAGCTAAATAAGGTCAAATCTTGTAAGATCCATCTGATTCCAAAGGGAAAGTAGAGTAGCTGAAGTTGCAGCAGCAGCGACGTTGTAACTTTCTCCTATTCGATTATTTCAGTAACAAGGCTCATTAAAACACAAATCAGTAACATTGTGACAACTTACTTTAAAGAAGAGGGTATGACCGAAATTAGCTAAATTAATTGCATGTGGTAATACTAAAAGGCCATTAGTTTATGGATGTGTCACAGTAATCTCCCCTGGGACATCTGCATGCACATCTATTTTCAAACCTTTGTGGGGGACTCTATTTCCGCCATCTCGTCGCCACCAAAACTTAATGCAGTGGGCCTCCTGGGCTAAAAATTTTACTACACTATGCACACAGCAAGACCACTGGTGAATTTAAAACCCATTCGTAACAAGGACATCTCATCTCTTAATCTGTCTACCAACTGCTTGGTGGCCAGTGGATGATAACAGGCTCCCCAAGCAGCTGTCTACACAGAAACTCTTTACTACCACAAATTAAAAGTCACCTCATGCTCTGTGGGCCATTTTGTGCTGCTAAAGGCCACAAATAGCAGAGGTGGAGATATTTTTCCCATAGAAAAGTAGAAGACCTTAATAAAACATTTCTTACAAGTCGCTGCGGTAGCATGCTCATGGTAACCGAGTACAGGAGCAGATATGGCACAGGATAGTGATGATAAAAAACTGAGATGCCTTCAAAATGAAAAAAATATAAAACTATTTCCTGCATTTTCTTTACTCCCTTCACCTGCCACAGCTCCGCATGAAATATACGCTTTGTTGAACTCCTGAACCTCACCAGACAGTGGAAATACTTTCTCTGCTCTGCTGCCGGATCTACATTTCACAGCAATGACATGCTAACAAAGCCAATAAACTGTGGAGTACAACTTGAGAAATGTCATTGTTAGGAACAGGATGTATCTGCTTAAGACGGAGAGGATAGTAATTACTGTGTCTTACGTCGTGATACAGTATGTTACTGCATATTGCAACATATTCAATACAGTACAGATTGGAACAGCATCGTTTTTATCAGCGCGAAAGCCTGCATGATGCAAGGGCATCATCCAAAAGTGGCTCGGGGGGGCAGCAGCTGCAGCTGTGTGGTCTGGATGTATCCATCTGTCAGTGAGAGCAAGTTGATGCAGAGGGGAGGTGGGAATGTGCAAAACTGCTGACTAAGAGCTCCAAAGCTCTTCACATTGATCTGGGGAACCTAACTAAATAGTTAAAGAGTTGATAGATTGTGTTGGAGGAGCTGAGTGCTCTTCCTTAAAACCTGTTGAACTGAGGAGATAACACCGATATAAACGAAACACATTGTTAGGACAATTGCTGGGACATAAAGTGGAAAGAGGATAAAACCATGTAGAAAGAGTGTGTTGTTTATCCTCAGCGGGCTGCTGCTGATTGTGGCTCTTTAGAAAGCAAACAAAAGAAACTGTGCAAAGCTATTGAGCTGAATGTGAATAGCTTAATGAACGAGGGGCATTAGTAGAGGCTAATTTATGCTGCCTTTGCGTACGAAAAGAGATACTTCTGCTTCAAACGATGTAACCATCACTGCCCACGAACTTCCATGCATCCTTGACGTTGGCATGGTTGTTAAACAACACATCTAGCGCAGGGTTGAGAGTTTCTGACATCAACAAACATGGCGATGGTGGAGGAAGTTGTGACAATATAATTCTTAAGAATGGTTGAATGCACTTATTGTAAGTCGCTTTGGATAAAAGTGTCAGCTAAATGTAATGTAATGTTAAGAGAGAGGTCAAAGCGTCCTAGGCAAAGTAACATCATGGAGACTGTAGTTTCTTACCAAAGATTCTATCACAAACCTTCTTGAAATGTCTTCCTCGTATCCTATAGTTGTCTTGCTTTATTTTTTGGCTACACTGCCCCCCCACAATTTGTCGGTACCGCTCTGTTTTGTATGTTTCATTCGTATCCATACATACATCCACATACTTTACAATACAATAGATACATACAATAGCAAGTTTAAAAGGTCCAATTTATCTTTACACCTTTGGTATGAGGTGACCTTTACAGATAGGCATTGTAGCTGTTTACTACACAAGTAGGACAAATAATAAAACAACCCTTTCGGGACAGTAGAAATAAATCTTTCAGGTCTTCAAGGACTGTCATGATTTTGTGCTGCCGGTCTTTCCTGTGGTGTTCAGATTATTCCTTTGAAATGACAGTAAAAATGTTCGATCTGCCACAAGGAGGAACAATTTCCCAAATAACTTGTGCGCTTATCTTCAAAAATAAGTACAAGTAAATGACAATGACCACAATAGGCCGTCTCAAACCTCTTCCACTTACTGCAGATCATATCCAGAGAAACCTACACCTTGATTATCAGACAACAAGATTTATATATGTTGAACCGGGTGATTAGAAGGAGAATGTATATCAATTTAAAGGGCCCATTTGACACCTTTCTGGGACTTAATTTGAGGTATTGGTACCCCTAAGATGATATTTCAGTGGTTTAAAGTCCAAAAAACTGCAGCAATGTGTATTTCCATGTCCTCTCTTCTGTCTCTCTCTGGAGCTGCAGACAGGACAGGCTGTTTTCGCCTGCCTCAATAATTATTTATGAGCCCCTCCTCTGATTGGCCGACTGCACTTTGACTGACACAGGCCTATCACCGGTCTCATTCTGGCGCATATGACGATCTCTCTTGTAAACACAGCTGAAAGTCAGTGGTAGGGAGCGGGATTGGTGAGTTCAGAGGCTGGACTGGTACCGGCTGGGTGGGTCTGAGAGAAAAGTGCGATTCCATGATGACATCATACGGAGAGGAAGTACGAAACGCAACGTTTCGATAACATATTTCTTAGAATGGACTGAGTGAAAAGGTCCGCGGAGTGACTGTTTTCATACTTTGAGGGTCCCTACTGACCCCCTTCAAGTCATTACGTAGTAAAAGCCCAGAAAATGTATTTGACACAATATGGGCCCTTAAGATTGTACTTGCTATTGCTAAATCCTAAAGCTCAGGAGAAGTTTGTTTAAGTAATTTTCTAATTTACAGTATGATACAGTTTGCACATTCATCAGTGCATGTGTGTAACAATACGTGCAATATCATAAGTCATCTCTGAACGATGGAGGTTCAGTCAAGGGCAGCTTGACAAGCACACTTGTCTGTAGATGTAACTAATCACCTGTCAAAGAAAACAGGATTATCCACATTGCCCATGTGCAAATAACCAGAAACTGTTGCTCCTTGCTCTGCTTGACAAGAACCAGCCTTTTTCGACGGGACATTGCCAGTGACTGCTGGTTTTACACAGGAGGAGTGCAAACAGGAAATATCAGTATACTTCTAATTAATGTCTATTTTTAGCCTTGACTGATCAAGCATTGCTTGCTTTGCTTGTCCATAATATAATTAGAAACAAGGGCCTTGTAATGTCTGTAATGAGAGGATATTCCTAACTTTTCTGATGTTTAATTTGCATTTGCCGCTTTATAGAATAGCAAACATGAAAATGGAACAGTCGCAAGGATTGGTGCTAATCTATTTAGAGTAACAGACTGCTGCAGTATCAGCTTGCTTTTCCAATTTGTTTGCGTCCATGACAGCAAAAATCATGTGGCTCAGAGCCTCATATGATAATATAAAATGGACCTTAGCCGATGTCCGTTGGTAAAATGTGCAAAGACCAATGCAAACCCCCTTTATTTTTTTGTCATCTCTAAAAACCATGGTCAACATGGTTGATGAATCTTGGGATTCCACTGGCAGACCACGAGGTCCAAAGCCCTCTCTGTCCTGCACATAGCCTGTACTTGGTCCGCATCTGGAACAAGATAGTAAAATTGATATTACTGCAACGGGATTTGAAGGCTGATCCAGAACTAAGCCAAAGACTATCTTAGTTTCTCTCAAAGGTTATCTTGGTCCGTTTCACCAAGCTCTAGTGAGCTCAACTGTCACACCCAGAACAAAAACATGCATGCTTTCTCAGTGGGAGCAATACAAGAGGGAGGATGTTGAGCTGCACTCGGCGTTAACCTTAAGCCAAGGCAATCATCTATATGTATATGATGAAAAAAATCCTTCTACTTCCTTATCTCCTATTTAAGAGAGGTTAGACCACTAGAATCTGAATGTGGGTCACTGGGGGTTATCTCTGCAGTGATCTTTATCGGATTATCCTCATCCATTTCTCCTGCGATTGCTAATGTTTTCAGTAAAATGTTTCCTGCTCAGATTAATGCAGTAGTCTGCCTCTGAAAGCAGACCGATCTTAAAGGGGACATAGCATGCAAATTCCACTTTGTTAGTGCTTCTACAGGTTAATGTGGGTATCTGGCATGTCTAACAACCCAAAAACTCTGGGGAAAAAACACTCGCGCGTTTTGTTATAGTTCCTCTAAGTCAGAAACGTCATGCTTGAGCGACTCGATTGCGCTTCCTGGGTTTTGTGTCGTAACAAGGAACTGGAAGTCTCCCTACATGGTCTTGGCCCCCCCCCGTCCCCCCACACTCGCTACGCCAGGTTTACACCGGAGGCAGCGAGGCGCCGTTCCCAAGCACGCAGCCGGGCTGTTCACACGGGACGAGCATTTCTCCGCTGGTCAGCCCGCGATTCACTAACATGTGGCATTTGTCTGGATCGTTGGGACTGGGAGGCTGCAGCAGCTGCTCGGGAGCGACCGCTCGCTCTCCCGTGCGTGAGCTGGAATTTGTGTCAGCGCCACACAGCCAGCAGTGTGGAAGACTTCCGCAGTGTTCAGCGCTACTGTAACCCCGAACCCCGACATTCAACGGGTACAACAACAAGCGGAGAAAGCAGAATCGCGGGCTGACCTTATATATACAGTCTATGGGGCTGACCAGCGGAGAAATGCTCGTCCCGTGGAACAGCCAGGCGGCTGCCGGCTTGAGAACAGCGCTGCGCTGCTCGCAGCGGTCTTCCACACTGCCAGCTGTGTGGAAGACTTCCGCAGTGTTCAGCTCTACTGTATGCCGGGTTACAGTAGTTCCGCAGTTACAGTCGCCGGGTACACCGGACGGAAGCGCGCCATGCAGCGCCGTTCTCCAGCACGCAGCCGCCTGGCTGTTCACACGGGCGTGCATTTCTCGCGCTGGTCAGCCCCATAGACTGTATATATAAGGTCAGCCCGCGATTCTGCTTTCTCCGCTTGTTGTTGTACCCGTTGAATGTCGGGGTTCGGGGTAAATGATGGTCTTCATAGCCCCCTCTCTTTCTCTCTCTGTCTGTCTGCTTGTGTGCTTGTAGTGGGGGCAGAGGGGACATTTAATTATGTGATTGGGAAAATTAAAACTCCAGGACAACAGAAAGGGAATACAAAGTATGGGATGCATATTTGATAATTTATATCATATAAAATATGTAATTTATATCGTTTAAAATCATGGGGGAGCTGGCTCATTAGCATTTAAAGGAACAGGCACTCAAAACAGGTCACTCTGTGGGGGGCTGTTTTATACAGGGTAAAAAGGGTGCTGTTTTAAATGATCCTTGTGGTATTTTGACCAAAGTATGTTACAGACATTTCATTAAGACCCCAAGGAACCATATCAACTTGTGGTAAAATGGGCATGCTATGTCCCCTTTAAGATTTCAAACGCATGGGAAATGTGTAGCCTTGAAGCTGGTAATAAAACATACATCTCTGTTGGAGGAGAAGCTACATTCAGTCTTCTCTGCTCACTAATCTACTGTGGTTCCGTTGCTGCTGAGGTAAACAGACATTGTTTGTGCACCATTGGTGGCTCTCAGGAGGGTTTCAAGGGACTTTGGGGGCCCAAGGCAAAAGGGGACCTAGAGGGCCCTACATCGAACTGAATTGAAAATAATTTAAACAACATAAATAACAATGTTAATAAGTTTAAGTACAAAGCCACGAACCCATTCCAGACACATCATTAGACATTCTAGTCTTCAACGAAACCCCTAAAATTACAAGACGTTTGGCAGGACCTATGTGGCATGGGGCCTCATTAGCAGGTATCCATTCGTGTTGTCGTTGCAGTGTCCTGAAAGTAGCCGATAATAGAATTTAAGTCACACAAGATTCTTTTTACTGTGGACTAACGTAATGTGCTACTCTCGGGACGATAGCTTTCCCTACCCTTTTACCCCTGGTTGTTGTCATAGTTGACCTCTTCTGAAAATGTACAAAGCTAGGTTTCACTGCTTTGTTTGGTATCATAATGATTATCCATAGATGTTGTGATGATGAATGATTGTATTCTCTATTGTTGAGCCTGACTGCTGCCCCACCTTGAATTAATGTGCTGTCGGGTGGCTGGGTTTAGCCTTAGGGTTAGGGTGAGGATCCTCGGAGGGAGCTTTGAGTAGAACCACTGGTCCTTCATGTTGAAAAGGGACAGCTGAGGTGGTTCGGGCATCAAGTCAGGATGCCTCCTGGGTGCCTTGCATTAGAGGTTTACCTGGCATACCCAAATGGGAATAGACCCCAGGATAGACCCAGAAGTTGCTGGAGGGATTACATCCCATCAAGTCTGGGAACACCCCTATAACTCTCACCAAAGAGACTCTTTCTCAATGTGCGCTTTTCCTCAAATCATAAAATGAGCATTGCAGATGGACTCTTATCACAAATACCTGTATTTAAGTCAAAATAATTACCATTTCATTGCATTGCATATGTAACATTTTCTTACAACCAGCATTAAGGTGGATGTTTCATTTTGGTACAAAACTCTGTGTATTCACTGTCTGCTCTGAAAGGCTGATATTCACATTAAGTGCTGCTCAATTGTGAGTATGAGGAACAAGCATCTCAGAGGCATATCCTAAATTCATATGAAGAAAACTCCTCTGGATTATGCTCAAGACTTCAAGCTCAAGGATTTCCTCTATGCACTTGCCAAACCAGCCTACTCACCTCTAAATGACACACACTTTATCTCAGTGCATGTGTTGTGTGTACTATACACTGCAGCATTAGAGTCAGTAATGGCTGTAATATTTCACAACTTGAGTACTATCTTGCACACGCTGTTTGATCGCAGGTCTAACTACGAGGTTTGTTCATCTACATGTTTAATTGACCATTTTATTAGCCCCACCACTTTGTCATCCTTTCAGTTCACAAATGGGTAAAATGTACTTTACATTGCAATGTAATGAATTGTTGGTTTTACACTGTAGGTAGGTTTCTGTGATAATAGCGGAATATTCAGACTCGGCTGCAGAGAACACACTGGAGACCAAAAACAAATAAAGACCGGAAACTAATCAGAGGAAAAGTGTGCACTTGTAAATGAATTGGGAACCAGGACCAGAAAAGGCAGGAAATATTAAAACTATCAAAATAAGAAAGGAAATGTAAGATGATGCCCAAAACTAATGGGAGGTTACTGGGTTAGCACTCGCCTTGATTTCAATGTTTATTTTTAATTTGAGCAGTTGACTGGTAATGCGGTGAATTTGAAAGGTCATAGAAAAGATTTTATGCTTGGCTGAGGTAAAACCTTTGAGGTGCATCAATAAAAGAGAAATATGAGGCCCTAGTACATGAGGGAGCGGCATAAATATCCACTTAAGCTTCTGCTCGACTGAAGAGAAATATGATGTTTTGGTCTGCTGTTTTTATAAGTATGTGGAGGCTTTAACAGTCCTTAAAGTTATAAATGAACAAACATCTTGTTTTCTACATTTCTTTTGACCATTTGAAGTTCAAGTGGCACTCTTAATTACATCAATGATTTAAATGGCACTTAACTCAAGAGTTAGCTCAGACAGCTGTTTATCTTGATGAGCCAGTTGCTTATATTCATGTAAGATGTAGTGTATGGACATGTGCATGATGTCTTATTTTCATTTTGCATCTTCTATGGATGGAAGGGATCTACATTGGGATGGAACCCACTAGACAAGTGTCTCAATATAGCCACACTCTTTTGGCGTATTACTACAGCTACATACACACTGATTCTGCAAAGAAATCCAAAGTATGCCAGTCCCGCTGTGTCAAGGATGACGGATATCTGTCATGGTTACACCCCCATGTTATGGCAATCTTTGTTTCGAGATATTGCAAAAAGGTAGGATGGCATCTAATCGCCACTTCCTGTCCCTGATATGATGTGAAGCTGGCTACTGACAGTGTACAACTTGTTGGCATGAGAGTCTGGAACTCCAGTTTACAGTTTGGTGATACCCATGATGCATCAAGTATACCCCTTAGTGTTTAAGTATGTGCCTTAAATGGAAGGGACACCACTAATCTTGTGTTTGTAGAGTGTAACATCTCAGAAATAGGGACATCTGTGTGAATTCTTTTGATCGGCCTGAAGGATTGATATTTACATATTTGAGATTAAATCTTAACTGCACTCATATATTTACAGGCCTTTAAATATCTTTCTAGATGCAGCTTGAATGATTCAGACCCACTTACTGTGTCTTAATTATGTGCTTGGCCTGACGTAAACATCAACAAATGTGTCATGCGATTCTGTTTTGAGGTTAATAAGCACGTAAAGATTCGTAATTTATTTATTATTCATCTAAACCCTGAAAATTGACAAATACGTCAAACCATCTTTACCAATGAAAAGGGAAGAAGTGGGTTTTTTAGACATAAAGTTACAAAGCTATTGTCGCTGAGGGGAGGAGAGAAAATGGACGGTTACCACACACTGGATTAAAACTCCCCAAACATTCAAACAGCCTTCATTCTATCATCCACCAAAGTAGGTTAAGATCATATTATACAACATGTATTGCTGTTTTTTTTACCAGCAGCTTGTTCTCAGAAAGCTACATGAGATAGAGCACCAGAATTACACCCACATCGAGGCACATGTATGCAGCATTTACTAAGCTACTAAGAAGCCCCATGAAATTTGCTTTTATTGGTTTATATCAACCAATGACATTAATCCAAAAAAGACACCTCTTACTCTAAACAATATAAATATAACATTATTGGCTCAAACAGCACTTGCAGATTTGACATTTCTCCAGCCACGTATAATCCTGCAGCTTTATGATTTAATACAGGCAGAAGCGTGAGTCAATGAGCTTCATCAACGATTTGAATAAGAGACAGAAAACAGAAACCGAAGCAGTGACGTGGAGTAAAATAACAATGAGGTTTGAAAAACGGATTGTCACATATGTCCTGTACGAAGAATTTCAAGTGCAGGGAAGTGATTTGAACAGATCAGAGGGTCTTGAGCTGGAGATAAAATACGGTTTAGCCACGTGTTCACATAGACAATCACATTCATCATGAGTGAAATTGTTCATATACTTGTTGTGTATTGGGTTTGCACTATACGTTAAATGAGTATTCCAATAGAGGGCACACCACAGAATTCAGACCATATAGAAACCACCACTTTGCATTCTGTAAATAAAAACAATTTTGTGGATGAACACTACTAGTGTACCAAACGGACACAGGTTACGTGCAGCAGCCACAGTGTTTATGCCTAAGTTTATTTTTGGCCTTATACTGCTGGGGAGGTGGCTCAGCGTGCTGGTAACATATAGGGTGCGGTTGATCCTGCAGCAAACAAGAAAAGGTTAGGGCACATGGGTCCGCAGGCACAAAATCACTGTTATCAAAAGTCACAGGTTATCAAGAGCAGAGGTTGGCCAAAGGGAAAGTGCCGCTGACATTCTAGCAAAGGAGATGGTGTATGAGCCGGTGCTTATGGAAACCGCTTATACTCATCACGTTTGTACGGGCTAAGTCCATCACTATAAATGGTTGACTACGATAACCGAATTGCATAGCTTCTATAGTCCCGGAACTTAAGGGAAAGGTAACAGGGGGTTTTAAGATAACAACGATATCACCTTGAACACTCGCGTATGCACTCGCACGCTCACACACACACACACACCTTGACTCCGCTGCTTACTTTTCTCTCTCTCACTCTCTCTCTTGCACTGACACGTGAACACACACACACGCCAAGACACACATATTGACATCTACTTAGCAGACGTCTCTGACCTGCTACAGTTTAACAATATCAACACTGATCAATACATAATGATTGATACTTTTCTTAAATGAGTAAAATCTTTCTTTACAGCTGCGGACATACAGCTCGTCTCACGCTGACCCACTCACACACACACATACAGTGTCATTGTACACGTCTGTAAACTCAGGCTGGGTAAATACAACAGATTTTTCGTTTTTAATTTGAATGATGTATGGAGAGATGGAGGGGGGGGGGGTGCACTCAGGTTGGCTCAATTCGGTTGGCAGTGCGCTGCACTCATGACAGAGACCCGTAGAGAAGCAGTAAATTACTGACAGAGCTGGTAAAAACCTAAAACACCCAAAATGAACACTGTAAGTGGACTAATTGAACATTATAACGGAATTATTTAAACAGCATTTGTATACGATTCTGTCCCCAGCTTTTTATCCATATAACCAGTTGATCACTAAATCTGGTTTCCACTGTACACTGAGGGAGATGAGGTATGAGGGAGATGATTGCAGGATGAGGATCGGCTGTGCATGTGAACTGGCACAGGAGACAGGAGACAGGACCACAGAACACACCCAGAAGCACACACATGTGGGCATGGGTAATGGGGACATCAAATAAGAATAAAACGATTGTTTAGGGTTCTTGGAAACCAGTTTGTCTATGTGCGTTTATGTCGACAATATAATGCCAATATGCATGGGTGTAAAATACAATACAAAGAGCAATACAAACAAGAGAGTACTCTGTTGAATGGAGACTAAAGCCACAAAGGCTGCCAGTATTTGTCAAGAACTGTTTGCTCCTTTAGTGACACAACAGGGCACAACAAAGACCGAAACTATTGGATGGATTCTGTAAATATTGAGTGTAATTCTTCAGAGACCTTTGGTATTATTCCAAAAAGCTCTTTTATGGTCTTCTAGCCCATTTGCCAATTCTCGTATGTGCAATGTATCTCTGCAAAAGGCTAAAACGTCACCGTGAAATGACTCTTTTCCCTCTACATCTTAATCAGACATTGTAAAAACAGTTTGTTTTGTCTTTATTAGCTCATTACTACTGCATATAAAGTGTTTATTAGCTAGGAAATGTGAATATCAGCCTTCTCACACTAACTGTGCTTCTGGACTTTCAAAGCCCACAGGAAAGGCTAAATTCTCTCCAGATGTCATTTTAAACGTGACTGAAAATCCAGCTGTGTGTCAGCTCATTGAAATGGGCTGGAGAGGTGGAACAGGGTAGAGAAGGGCAGACTCGACTTTTCAATCCAGAAGCCGGTGAGAAGCAAAGATATCTTAAATGCAGATGAAAGAAAGGATACTGTCAAGATAACCACACGTAGGCTTAAGTGGAAATCAGAAGTAACATCCACAGGGGTAATGTGAATGTGGTAGACCTCAGACAGTTCAACATGTTTTACTGCAGTGTGTGATATATATAACAAGGAAAGTGAGAAATTATTTAAAGAGCGCTCTGACTGTGAGTGTGCTCTTTCAACTTTGCTGAGCCAAAAGAAAGAGCATTGGATAATAGAAAGAAGGGTCCTCCGGTTTTGCGTGCTCCAGTCATTTTCATTTTGTTGCTGTCAGTTTGGCATCAGTTATTCGATTTTTGCGGTGGATATTGTTTTACATAAAATGTAGTTTCTCAAATGTTTCAAACTGTGTTGAAGAAACAATCCTTAATCGGGTATCAATTCTTTTGAGTTTGGCTTTCACGGAAATGGCATACTTACTTGCTCAGATTAATTTTCTATTCTGCCATTGAAGACATTATCAACTAAATACAATTTAACGTTATATATTTCAAACATAATTATCTCATATATTCGTGTGGGATGGTGTAAGATTTAAATTCATTTGTATTCTCAAATTTTTTGGGTAGATGAGTGAGAGTCCACGTTCTTGAGATGACCGATTGACTAACGCGTGATAGGAAAAAGCAGAATTGTGATTCAAAGTTGACTGGTAGATAAGACTAAAAATATAAATACAGTCCATTACATAGCCTAAACTTGTGTGGCCCCCATTTAAAGTCTAATTATTGTATTTCCAAAGGAGGTTAGTAGCTTGTTTGTTCTTTGTCAGGATTACAATCTGACCATTCATGACAGTTGTGGAGGTATATAGGTGTAGCTGGGGATGTGTGTTCTGACAGCCCTTCTAGTTTAAATGTTCATTTACATTTTCAGGGCAACATTAGCATTTATTTCAGCCATTATTCCTGGTTCCCTCTTTAAAGGAAAGAAACTACATACTGTAGTCCTTTGCTTGTACGTCCACAAAGTTTACTTTCAAACACGAACCTTATAACTGGTGGTGTTAAACTACTGAAACACATGGTAGCCTAATGCACTGCGCTTTTACTGTTTCTCCACCAACTTTCATTTAGATCTTCTCTTTACCATTCACATTTAAATATCCCCATATACGCAAGTGTTGTAATGACAAGGGTTTACTTGTGATTCCGCTCCTAAGGAATGGCTGAGCTCTTCAATATTCTTTACTTCAGTGTACTTAACATTTTCTCTGTCTTCGACGTGTTTCCTCTCCATTCCTCTTCCCGTGCTTTCACTCCCATTCTTATCCACCTTCTCTGCCTCCTTCACCCATCCTTTAATCCTTCTGTTTGCTCTTCATCTTCCTCATTTAAATGTCACACTTTCATTTTAAGTTGGATCATTTTCCCTGCCAGAGGGAGAAGAGGAGGACGGAGGGAGACGGGCATGAAAGGAGAAGGCGAGGCAGAACAGAGCGGCTGTAAATGTGGGAGTTCACACCTAAATTACAGGGGGAACGGGGAGAGGGGGATGAGAGAGGGAGAGGGATTCGACGCTGTAAGTGAGCAACATTAGAGAAGAAGGCATGACTCCAGTAAGAAGCCTCGCATCCGCCCCCTTATCTCTGCAGAGACAATGCTGAAGCCGTACCTAACAAACAGGAAACTAGGATAGAGGTTCATACATAGTCCAGCATATTTGTGACTAAGTTTGACAGGTTTTATAAACGTGTTTATGATACGTGTTGGAACATTGAGCACAGTGACAGCTGCAGCTTAACCAGTTGCTATTTTTCCATTCTAAGCATTCGCCAGTTTCCCTAAATTTAGCTCTACGTTTTAACATAAATCTTTAATGATCCACGGGGGGAAGTTTAGTCATTGCAGAAGCAAAACAAAAATAAAATATACAGCATTGTCTATAAGAGGTCTAGCAATACAACATACAGTCTACAGTGCTCAGGAGTGTTGTTACATTTTTAATAAAATGCAGGGTTGGGCTCAGGGAGAGCTTTTTCCCAAAGCAACAACATGAGAAATTCATGAGACCTTCGGTATTAGTGAGACGACCCATTCTGTCGCTGTATTTGAATTCATTTAAATCCAGCAAGTTCAAAAAATAAAGGGACATTTTGATATTAGATTGATACACCAGAGATTGTGCATTAAAGCTGCATTAGCAGATTTTTGGCCACTTGGGGCAAAGTTGGGGCGTGTGAAAAGATGATATGTGAGTTCTCATTTAACTTTGATTTGTCTTTGTATTCTTAAAAACTGATTATTATTTATTCTCATAAAATTATTCTCATAAAATTGCGAGTTTTTGCTTAAAGGACTTTAATTTCGTAATATTACGCCTTTATTCTACAAATCTCTGATTTATTTTTCTTCAACATGGCCCCAATACTCATGGTTTAGTAAATGTGTTGTGAAAGTTTTAAATGCTTGTTATTTACTGCTTTGCTGGGTTTGTTTTTTAATGTCCCACTGCTTTGACAAAAAATAACAAGTAAAATACCAGGCTGCAAAACCAAAACAATAAGAAGAAAAATATTAAAACTCTGGAGCTGAGCTGAGAGGAACTGAGAGTCCAGTTGTTATTCACTTTGGGTTTGTCACTAGTGACTCTGTTTGCATTATGCATAATTATTTCAGCCATTGTTAATATACAAAATGTTGATTCATCATATTTCATAATTTCTAATTGAGAAATAGTGAATCTGGAATTTGACATCACAGGAAACTAGAGCCAGTAACAGATGCCAGTGCTCTCTCACTTTTTCTAAGTGTAATCGTGTGTGTGTGTGTGTGTGTGTGTGTGTGTGTGTGAAGACAGACTCAGAAGCTGCATGCCGCTTCCCTCAAGCTCCTAATGGCACTGGGCATGCCTGGGTAAGCACTAGATTGCTTGGCTGTGTGTGTGTGTGTGCATGCGTGTGCGTGTGTGTGTGTGTGTGTGTGTGTGTGTGTGTGTGAAGACAGAGAGAACTAAAGCCATACCATCATCACCAGAAGATGCTGAATGAATATTCCTCTTCCTCCTCTCTGTCTCTTTCATTGCGCCTGTTTGCTCACTTTACCTGTCTGCGTATCTGCCTTTTCATTTCAAAGTTTACTTGCCTCTCTGTTTATTTGTGTGCCCACCCAGAAGCCTGCATATTTGCACACCTCCAACTTCTCTATACTTAACCTATCTGTTCGCTTGTTTTGCTTTCCTGTCTCTCTTCCGAAAACTTCCTCGTCTGTCTTCTTGAGCATCTGCTTACTTTATTGCCAATCTGAATACAGTATGGCAGCTGTCCACATGTCTTTGACCTTTACGCCTTCCTATCGATTTGTATGCTTGCCCACTTTATCTTGGAAATGTGTCCTCCAGTTAAGGTTTTTTTTATGTAGTCACAGTAATTCTGAGTCTCTCAGCTATGTCTCTAAAATGTAAAAAGGTACATTTAAGAAGGTTCTCTTCAATTTTTCTGTCAGTCTGCATCCTGTATGTTACGTATCTTTGTCTGTTGTGTTTCTGTATCTACTTCCATCCTCTGAAACTGCTTTTAGACATGCACTGAAATCCGGAAATTTTCCTGAAATTTTCCAAAGAGGCTGTATGTGAGAAGCAGATGTCAGAGTCAGATGCTCTGGACATTCTGCAGGGGTTTTCCTGCCGGCTCCTTAGAAAAAAGGCAGGAGAATGTCGGATTAAGTCCATGAGAGAATACAGCAAGTAAGAATACAAATAACAGGACATCAAGACATCTACAATGACGTCAACTTGGAAAAAGTGAGATTCGAGGGCTTTCGGTTATAAGGGCTGTCAGCGGTGTTGGTGTGCTGCAGACAAAAACCTGTGATTTCGCACACCTCTACCCAGGCGCCACCCCACACCTGAATGCTCCAGACATTTCCCTGTTGCTGTGAATGCGGCTGAAGAATCTCCTGCATATCTGAAACTGAGAGAAATCAATATCTTAAATGCAAAACTGTAAATGTAAATCTGTGCCCATACAGTCTATATACATGCCTATTGCGTTTCTGACCTGTAGCCCTCTCAGTCTTACTTTCACTGACTCCTTGTCTGCATCCACTGTTGTTAATCCTCGAAATCCTGTCAGTTTACTAGTCAATTTCCTTGTCAGCCTCTGCACAGCTTGATTTTTTTTCCGTCTGTTCCTCTGCTGTACCTCTGTCAGTTAATCACTGACAGTTTCCTGTCCCTCACCAGCTCCCAGGTCAGCTGTTACTTAACAGGATGATTTTCACACTGCAGCAGAGGGGAAATGGTGGAGAAGACGAGCAGCTGCTAATCAGCAAGCATTGGTGCGAAGGATGATCGACAGATAGGAGCTGAAAACAAGTTGGGGCGTTTCACCTGAAACCGGGAGCAAGGGATTGAAGAGAGACGGGGAGGAAAGAGAGATGGAATGGGGAGACTAAGTGGATTAAAATAAAGGATAGAAGGGAAGAGTAGAAGAGGGAAACATCAAAGCTGCGGAGGGGGAAATTGTGTCTGGCATAGGACAGAGGGAGAGGGAGACAGAAAGAGGCTAAAAAAGAACTCAGGGTACTATTACTTATCAAAAAGCTGACAGCAGGCTTAAGTTAACCGTCTGACAGTGCTACATAGAGACCTGAACCTACCATCGGTCCCTGTGGTCTCATAAAATTCCTTAATAATAAGACAGTGCTTGCGTTTCATCATTAGTTTGATTTTAAGAAATGGTGCTTGCACATGGCTTAGTATCTTGGGTTCATGCGTGTGCCATGAATCACTTTCTGCAATCTTTATTTTCAGCATGCTGGAACAATTTCTCATGCGTGCTTTGAATGCCCTCTATTAGTCACTGCCAAAGACTGGCGTTGAGAAAGGGGGGTTGGCTTTGCAATCTCTTTGCAAGATAATAGACCACAAGGGTTTGTATTGGCTGAGAATTCGCTCAAGCCAGTAATACTTTGGCACCGGCACCAAGTTTCTTTAATGTTTGAAGACCAGATATCCTGATTTCTCTCTTGAACAAAAAATAGTATCAAGCTTTTCATCAAAATAAGATATATTGGGGAAATTGTTGCGCTATGGTGGTGCAGTGGTTAGCACTATATGGAGCTCAGTGCATGTCTGAAAGCAGGTACATGTCAATCCTTCGATATGCTAGCGGCAACGGTCCAAGGTGTACCTTGCCCAATGTTGATTGGGATTGACTCCAGCACCTCCTTTGTTAAAGCCCTATGAGACAAATTGTGATTTGTGAATATGGGCTATACAAATAAAATTTGATTGATTGATTGATTTGACCCTTAAAAGGATAATGAATGGATCTTGTGCCAAAGACCTTTGTTATAAACAATTATTTTAATGATCTTGACCAGAGTGGCTTCTTGGGAAAGAAAACAAGAAAAATACACGTGGTCTGATTATGGTAATACATGAAGTGCAGCTTGTCAAGATCCGACTTCTTTTGATGGATTTCTTTACCCTCAAGCTGGCAGTCTACATGAGAGAATGTGCAAAGGTGGAAGATATACAGAGCTTTCTTTAATATTATGTCCCCCTCAAGTCATCCTTAAGCTTGATGATTAGCCAATAATCCCAATCTTTTTCAAGTTAGATGACACAAAGTATAATAGAGATACTTACTTTCTTTTAATGTATTAAATACCTGTCATCGCACAGACTGCAGATCTAAGTCACTTCATCATGTATAAGAAGCTAAATCCATGTATCCAGAGATTCACAAAGCCAGCACACCACTGTGCACTGAACCCTGGGCCTGTAGTTTAGGTTACATTCACACCAAGGTTCAAGACTTTGTTACATTGTTTACATTTGATCCGGTTAGTCTTGGTTTCTTTTTGCAACATAGGGAGTGTAGTAAATATATTACTAAATATAGACTTGCATAGCTTTCATCACCTGTGTGGGTTTTGTCTACCTATGCTTGACATTAATTGGTTTGTAGAGGGCTTACATCAGCGTGTTGTAAATTTGCCTATTTTATTCACTAACTTTTAATGACTAAAAAACATAGAAAAAAGTAGTCCTTCCTTTTGAATGGTGAAAATGATTGAACCGGTTTGTTTAATGAATTTCGTTGCTACTGTAATATCATTACAATATTACTACTAGCATCACCAACTTCAGGTGCAGTACTCGACGCAAATGAACGTCCTCGTCAATGAAACATCATATTGTCGGAGGCAATATGAGCCTGTGCAACTCGGTTTCTGAAGAGACCAGTAAGGCTTCCACTTCTTTTTCTTCTTCTTACGTTGCTGTCTCAACTGCCTGCAATTTGTCCCCAAATCTCAACAATTCAAAAACGTGTTTTCGCACTGCAAACAAACTACATGTATTTTACCAAAATACACCCACAAGTTCTTGCTTCCTGTTTTAATTATCTCATAACTTTTGCCTCGACAGTGCACAGGAATGTTGTTTTCATTCCTTTAGTGAATAGTAGTCAGAGGTTAACAGCATATTTCTGTGCTCTTGTCCTACTTTCACTGCCCAGCTCCATCATAGCTTTGTGTTCACCTTTTTGCCCCTTGATGATGCAGATGTCCTCCCAGCAGGACTGAAATTAGCCTTCTTATTATTATTTCAGCAACATCACTGTGCACTAACTCTACAGCACCACAGCCTCTGACATCATTCTGTCAGTTTCTTCTTTCTCCATCTCTCTCTGAATCTTCTACTTAATCCCCAACCAGAAGTTGTGTTAGGAGTGTGTGTGGTCTTCTGAAGTAAGAGGCATGGGGAGTAGCTTGTGGCCTCATTAGCTGAGCGATTATTGGCACACATGACCTTTGGGGGCACCGAGGGGAGTTTTCAAATCCCATTTCCACTCATCAGTAAGTGTTCTTAACATTAAGAGAACAACTCCATTAAACCTTTCCCTTGAAAGTGATACTGGCAGGTCTAAGACCCGCGGCTACTTAAGAGTACTCAGAGTCCCATCCCAAGTGACTCAAAGTACATGATAGCACACTTACATCTATGTCGTCTCATGCACAATTGCGTCCTTTAACATGCACAAAGTCAAGTGAGACCAAGTGGAATGGTTGAGTGGTTTCTTATAGCCATCTGTTGGGACATGTCTGCCTGTTTTCTTTTGGTACTTAAGACATTTGCACACATTTTTTTCCAAGAAAATGTTGCATCTCTCTTTGCATCTCCGGTCAATGGTCCCTAATCAACTTTAATGACCTTTAATGATAAAGTCCCTGTGCGTGGCTCTTTTGTGCTCTTCACTCTGTGCTTGGTCAGCTTCCTCACCACCACCTCTCTCACCTTTCACTGTGTGTGCAGCAGGTCTCTTATTTCTCATTCAGTAGTCAAATATTTTACAGCTCACAGCACGTTGTTGTTGTGCTGCCTGCATCTCGTCTTTGAAAAGAGGCCGAACTGTGGTGAGCATACCCTTTGTTTCTCTGTGTTCCTGGAATGCACAAGTAGATGCTTTACAGACATGTCCCTTGTATCCAGTAAAGTATAAATCAAATAAAGATGTATATCAGGAATCTTCGTTTGAAACCACTAGGTTATCAATATATTCTAAAAACAAGGTCAACTAGATTTTTTTTCTATTAGTATTGGATTATTGGTTGGTTAGAGCTGCAGTGTGAGATTGAGTTAAGGTGAGGAGATTGACTGTAGAGTCACTGATTGAAATATATAGATCATACTGACATTCTTAATAAGCTGTTTGCTTTTGCCTTGCCTGTCTGACACTTAACTAACCCATAACCCATCTAGCTTTTAACTGCACAGCTGTCAGTTTATACTGTGTGTGGGCAGATTCTGCATAGCTTGCAAAATAAGGAGCAAGGTAAGGTATCTATAGTGTTCACAGGCTGTCTCATTATCAAAAGCTTTAGCTGACCTCAGTTCCGGGATTGAATCCATCTATCCATTAGCTATACTGCCTATCCTCTGAGGGTCATAGGGGGACTGGAGCCAATCCCGTTTGACATTGTGCAAAAGACGAGGTGCACTCTGGACAGACGTTGCAGTGGCTGACACTTAAGCTGTTTTTGCCTTTCACATATGAAGTCAGCAGCAGGAGACTGTGCATTCAGGTGGAGGGGTGGTGCCTGGATAAAGCATGCAGGAGACAGGAAATGACGTGTTTTTGTTTACAGCAACCTTGGCACTGGTGTTAGCCCTTATCAAAAGCTCTTGAATCTCGATGGCTTTCCAAGCTGTCATCTTCATGGGCATCGTCTACATGTATTGCACCTCTTTGTCATCCTGAGATATATATGTATTCTTCCGGTTTCGCATCTGTTGCGTGTTAGAAACTTCATCAACCTGCCCACTCACTTACTCACTGTGAATTTCCAGGAAATGCTCCTACCGTATTCTCACATGGGCACACGCTGGCAGGAAAAGACGGACATTGCCAGGAGCAGCTGACTCAGACATTTGTGTTCTCACATATAGCCGATCTGAAAAATGTCCAAACTTCAGTGCATGTCTGAAAGTGGCTACAGAGACAAACAATCATGCATGCTTACATGTAAACATTTAGAGTCTCCAATCAACCCAACCTGGCATGTCTTTGGACAGTGGGAGGACACCGGAGTGCCCATTGTAGAAGGTTCCAGTGATTGTCAGTCCTTAATACAAGCTTTGCTAAAATGTCATCATCTTTTTAATGTTCTTATGTTGTTATTTCAAGCAGAACAGACTCATATCACAACCTTAATGGCGTCCGACTCAATGTGGCCTTTTCAGAGACAATTCTATCTGTTGCATCCGGTTGGAGTAAGAGGTCTTGTCGTAGAACTTCCTTAGAATAGTCACTTCAGGCGCCTTTACTGGGGAAAGGTCCTTGATGGGATTTACTGTGGCAGGATCAGAATCATTCGGTTTGTCACTCAAGAGCTTTTATCTCCTCCTGTAGAGCTCTGTGGGGCTGCGGCAGCTCAGCCGAATACCTTTGTCTGTTTTACGTGTAGTTGTTCCTGCTTCGCTCCCAAACAGCTTCCCACTGCTGTGCATTCTGTGAAGGACAACTGCTCTTGAACAGTTCACATTCCCCGCTCCTACTTCCAGATTTTTCTCCCGCCTCACCCTCATTCCTGCCGCTCTAATCTGTCATAAGAGGGTCACATTAATGATGGTGTTGTCCTCTCTCTGCATTCAGATATCTGGAGATCTCTTCATCTGATTCCAGTGTGCGGTAGAGTCGTAAATACTGTTGATTTGAGGGAAATTAATGGGACCAGGATTCTGTCACTTGTGACTTTTTCACTCTGTGCGAGCCCCTCGCTGGCTCACCAAAATATGTCACTGGCAGAGACACAGAGAGACATGAGGGCTTCATTTATCTTGAGGAGTGAGCTGCTGCTTCTCTGTTGCTATAAAAAGGCTGCAAGCCAGAATCATTAATCCAAGAGAGAGGTCTTGTTGTTCCCGAGTATCGAGCCCAGACTGGTCATCTAAATGAAGCTAAGCGGGAGTTCAGTCAGGAACACTGTCTTCATGTGCATGCCTCTTAAGTCGCATGCACAGTTCCCGATATCTCTAAGCTCCACCAGCTCATTTTCTTTTCACTCTAGTCATCCAATCACAGCATGGCATGCTCGCCTTGAGCCAATCACCAGTAAGCTGTCACAGCAGATTGAGTGATGGAAGTATGTAGAAACCAGAGCAGAGAGTAAAACAAACTCTGAAACTCAGTTTATACTCTGTAGTGTCTACTTACTCACCAGTAATATATGTATGTATAAGCCCACTTTGGCTTTATAACAATAAAATGACGTAAACACATTTACTGTGGAGATCCTGACTGACGCATAGTGATTAACCCATCTACTGTGATGGTGGTGTCAGGGTGAAATCTGTAAATCCAAACCTCGCCCTTTGGTATCTCCTTGGGTCAGTCATAAATCCAGAGTAAAGCTCTCCTGGGTTGCAAATCTTCTGGTATTTCAGGTTGAGTCTGAAGCAATCAAACTCTAGCCCGTCCATATCAGTATTACTGAACGATCAATTTGAGATTAGGAAAATGGCCTCAAGGGCTGTGAGGGAGTTCATTACTAGTCAGACCACTTAGGTACTACATCAATCAAATGCCAGTTTGATATTTGTCCGACCTAGTTTCCACCAACCACCTCAAAACTATATGTGGTGTGTTATTGAACAAACCCCATTTAATGCTTTTCAAGTCAAAAATCAACACTTTTTAATACGAGTAAACTTGCAGACAATGTTGACATTTCAAAGGTTTAATTAAGAAACCACCCGAGGCATATTAACCAGAAAGTGAACAAGACGGGGAAGAGATGGGAGAGAAGGGCAGCTGGGAGGGATAAGGCAGGGTAAAGCAGATAATCATGTGTTTGACATTTTCAGTGTTTGGTGAAAGTGAGAGGATGGGAGAGAAGAAGATGAATAGACAAGGGATTATGGGCCTGAAAAGACAGACGGCTTGCCTTAAGATGCTTTCTGTCTTAAATGCAAGTGGGAGGAAGTGAGAGGAGGGCCAGTGGTCAAAAAGAAAGACAGAGACAGTCAGAAAGAAAACATGTGATAGGAGAAAAAGACAGGAAAAGTGAGAGAACCCTCCCACACTCGCCAGTCTGTTATTTCTAAACTGCCCTCCAGGCTGTCGGGAAGGGGTGACGCATGTCTGGCTACCGTGTATTTACTTGTTTTATGACACAACCACAAAGGTAAACACACATCATCCATTTTCTGTCGCTTCAGAAAATGAATTTCAATTAACTCCCACTGTAGGCTGTCTATTTAAATACATACTGTACGTACTGTATAAACCGCACAGATTTACAGTTGCTAACAAAAGAGTTTCGTGTTTTATCTTAATTTATGTTTACCTTAAAAAATGTATTTTTTGTATCTATTTCTGTTCCCATTTCCTAAAACAAGGACAGAACAGAAAATAAGCATAACGTATCCACTTATCAGATTTCATTAGAACTGTCTAAAATATTGCTTAATCTTTTCCATAATCTGGTGGTTGGGACTCGGCCAGGTGGGGAGATGTGAAAGCCAAAACATGACACAATGAGGCTGAACGAAAAGACAAGAGAATCGAGATCTTCATGTTCTAAACCAAAAACAAGGCCTCTTTTTAGATCCCGAGGGAGAGATTTGGAATTCTAAAGTGAGTTTGGTATTTGTTCTTTTTCTCTCTGCCGCTGTCTCTCATTTTGAACTCAGTAAAGTCGTTTTCAGACATCACCTGCGGAGTCCAGACCCATTTTCCGGACTCACACACGAACAACACAGCGTCAGGTTCTCCGCGCAGACGCATTCACAACAGGGTTAAATTAATACTTATTAGTAACTGCCGTTCCTAAATATTATTATGATTCATTGGTTTGCCCGTTCTGGGCCTTGCCTTGCAGGAAGGCAAAATGTGCTACTTTTGAGCCTTTGTATTTTCTTTACTCTTTTGTTCAAGGGTCAACATAAGGGGTCATCACGTACTGCAGACATGTGTATCCTCTATCTCCAAACATCAGGCCATCAAAATGCCCTTTACATGATAGACAGATTGTCACAATGCAGCATGATGTGTGGAAAGGGCTGCTGGGTGTCTTACCGTGATTGTAGATTCCTGAAAAATGTGTCAGTCATGGTACAGCTAGAGAGAGTAGACTAACCGCACCCGATCCAACCCCGACTCGTGTTCTCTTTTTTGTGTCCGAACTTGACCTGAGCCTGATGCAGTTAATGCTTACTGCACTGAGTTTGTGTTACCATGTTCCTGATATGCATGGTTATTGCCTGTATTCCCTGATTACAGACGGGTGTAGTTTGAACCAGTCAAGCCAACATGACCCAGGTTTTTCTCTGAACTCGGCTCAACCCTTAGGTCAACACAGGAGACCTCGCCTTGAGGTTGGTCACCATTAAATAGTGGACACGTGACATCTGACAGAGGCGTTTAGGTCATTCTAATGTGTCCTTAATTGCCCTGAATATACAGAATGTAGAATAAATACAACTTTAATTTGACTACATTATCATCACATACCTAAACATTTATAACGTGAAATTCTTTGCGATTCCCAAAATCCCCCCGATGTCCTTCCAGGGGCGCTCCAATGGTGAATCTGCAATCGTTTGACCTTTTCTTGGGAATGTTTGTACCGCTATTATATAAACCCTTTTGTTTTTGAAAAAAAATGTAAATGCCCAGGGAACTTAAAAAGTGCATCCAGCTGTTAAGTGAGTGAAAGTACCATCTTGCAAACTGCATGATACAGAATTCTTGCGTAGATGGTCAACATCACCTGTGGAATACACTGAGGGTCCGCTGCACAGCACAAGGCATGCAGGACACTACATTAGAGATGTCTGGCCCTAGAAGGTGGCAAAGATATTGAGTTCTCTCAGATGAGAATCAATATCTTCCAAAGAGAACACGATCAGGGTAAACTGGCTCCCTCCTAACACCCTGCATTGTGAGCCTCTTGCGCCAATATCAATCAAATCTTTTTTTGTCTTTACTTGTGTGTAGAGGGGCAGTGCCATGAACGTAGCCTGCTTGGAGCAGTGTCGAGGTGCAGTGTAAGTTACCATGGCAACAGCACCTTGGGTTAAATCTATCCATCTTTCGTTCTATGGGTTAATTGGGAAGTTACACCTGATGCCACAAAGTTAGTCCTGAAGTTACTCTGACAAACCAGTGTCCTTGGTTTGTAGAACCAGGTCTCAGGTGTGCCGCCCTGCAGATGACACTCTGCCACACCCACTTCCAGGTCCTGCAAAGAGAGCAGCCACACAAAGGCTTTGTAACAGGCTGAGAGGGTCATCACATCCTCAAAGTCAGGGATTCACTGTAACTTCTGCACTTTATTTACTTCTGAACATCAGGATTCATGGCGAGTGAAGCTCCACCACATCAAACTCACAGAAAGTCATCATAGAACAATGTCAATATTGTCAATATCGGCTGTCCTCTCATTAGTTCAAGCCGATGGTTGCATGCATTTTATCTTGAGCATAAACTCCCCTAATTTAATTTCTACTTCAGTGTGAGTTTCTCCTCTGCAACCTGTGCCAATGTTTGGGTGGATCGAGCTGAAGTGGAGGTGACAGGTGCTTTAAGAAGGAAGACTAAACCACTCCTCAAGATTTTTGATGCGAGTTGTATCTTCTGTCCAGCTCAGCCAACACTCTGTGAATTACAAGTGCGAAACCAGTGGGGGAAACTTCAACTGGGCCAGACAGTTAACTCTCAAAATCCAGACACTCGCTTTTTGTCTTGTCACTCACTGTGTGTCTCCTTTATCGAACTCACAAACTAATGGAGACGTCATCCTTGCTCTTGCTTTAAAACTGTCAAACTGTCAAATTGACCTCAAAGGCCCCTCACATATTTGTAGTACAGTAGTCAGTCAAATCTGGAGAGAGGATTTCCACAAGCTATAGAGAAATGTGTTTTGAAAATTTCTCATTGTCGCGTTTAAAGTCCATGCTTCATTATGTGTAGACACGTTTTGGCCAAGAACAAAATAAATGCTGATTATTGGCATCGTGCAGAGGGAGGGTGCTTTTGTACTTGCTGACAATCTTGTGTCATGCTGAGCCATTTCTATCTGGTCTCATTAAGCCTGTAGCAACTGTCTGCCAGCAAGAAATAGGCCCAAAAAATGAAAAGTGACTGGAGAATGTTCAAAAACCAAACGTTTCTCTTGCCAGCAGTTTATACTCCTAGCCCCAACCACCTGAAGTGTATGGACGGCACAGTGAGCTTGCTATGTGTTCTTGGAATCTGGACACAAATTATAGCATCATTCAAGCAGGGCTTGATTAATGGTTAAAATTCAAAATTCAAATATAAAGTTGTTGTTCCAGGGAAGTGATTATTTTACAAACTTGAATTACAATATTAAAGAAGTTCTTACTGATGATTGAGTATAAGAGGGGAAGACAGTCAATAGCAGAGGTCACTAACAGGTGGACTGCGGTCTGGATCCAGACCCAGATGCCATCCAATGTGGACCCAGACCTGAATCCCATAAATCATTGAGAATTGTCACAATTTTTTTTGCAGGTCTTCTGACCTGGATTGCATTACTTCATATAGATGTCCCTACTATTGTTTCCGTATCAGTGGCCGTACGTCTCGGCACCTGAGGTTATCAGTGAGATTTAGAGAGAGGCAGGGAGAGCAAATCAGCGGAGGAGCAATTCATGTCACTAAGGTAGCTGTAATAAGACTCTGCAGTGTGTAGCAGTGTGTGTAAGCCCGGGTGTTACTGTGTGTGTGTGTGTGTGTGTGGCACGAGCTCTACAGTAATAAGCTTGTTGGGGTCTCCAGCTCATTTATCTGCACAGTGACCTTCAGTTACTTGGCCTTCACTCAAACACTCTCTACGCTAATGCACACACAAACACACACACACACACTCTCTCTCTCTCTCTCTCTCTCTCTCTCTCTCTCTCTCTCTCTCTCTCTCTCTCCCCCTCTCTCTCTGGAGCACACACTGACAAACAAACCGGTTGATACACACATGTAAATAAGAACATGCAGACACATATGTGCAGGTACTCCTCATCTCAGCTGTAACAAACAAATTCACTTACATTTACATAATGTTCCAGAATAAATGTGCATCTAATTACATTGCACTGCTATGACCTGTTTTTAGGATGAAACATGACCAGAGCTCTGAGACCTGATTTATGAACTTTGCTTGGTTGTTAAGCAAAATTACATCATGAGATTCAGTGCTGAAGCACAAAATATTCACACCATCAGCCGAAATATAAAGTAACAAACCTCGCACAAGTCTTAAATGAATAAGTGTTTGAATTATCCATGTGAAGAGGATTGCGTTAATACCTTTTTATCCCTTTTGCTATCTTTTCACCTGGCATCCTACATTGAAGTATTTGAGCCATGCAACTTATTTACCCATTAGTTGCACAAAGCCTTAAACATTAGAGACTCACCCAATCACTTCAACACAGTTAAGTGCAGAGGTGGCTCCATGCATGGGCACACTGAGAGCCTGCTAAGGGCCCTTAAGGCCACTAGAGGGTCCCCAAGAATCCTCAAAATCTCTCTTGAGAAAGCTTAAAGTGGATTTCTGATATATTATGTTACTTATTATCATACAAAAAAATTGTAATTGTACAGCCAGCTTGTTATGTGATCATACATAATGAGCTGGCTAATACTACTGCTATAATCAATCCAACTGCATCTGTCAGAGCAACAGCCGCAACCAATAAAAGTGATAATGGCTATGTTAGCATTGGCAATAGTCAACAGTGTTGGTGGTATTTAGGTCATTGGAGCCTCAAAATCTAATTCTGGCTCCTTGAAGTCTTGGGCTGGTCGTGGTGATGTCGATAGATTTTGAATTGTAAATGAAAATCAGTGATGGCTGGACAGATGAAGTCAACAGACTTGGCACTAGAAGAGAGATAATGGGACCTGTGCATTTCCACGGATGACAGGTTTCTTCAGTGTGTCCTCTTGTCATATAGTCGCACACTCTCCTGTCAAGCTCTCAGACGTGGGTCATTTCAGGACCACGGAAAAAAATTAATGCTGTCTTCAGCTATGTTTATTTCTATCTCGCCATCAGCAAGACATTCCGTGACACCATATTTCTTGGGCGCTTGACAGACGACTCCGGTCCTTTTTTTAACAATAAAGATGCTTTCCGCTGCTTTGGAATTTATTAACTCTGGGGAAGTGTCGACTAATAAAAGCCAGCAGATTAAACTGGGTTTATTGGGAAGTTTTGCAGAGACACACAGACAGATAGAAAAGTCTTTAGACGAGTCAATGTCCAAATGAGAATAAGGAGAGGTGAAGAGAGTGATATGGTTTTCTGAATTGCCTAAACACTAAACCCCATTCTCTAAACTAAAACTGTCAACCGGCAAAACAAAGTTGTCCAATCAATCACATAGTTGACAAAACTGTAAACACTGTTTATCTGGTTAGACACACTTTGCGAATCTTAATCGCCCATTTAGTAAAACTTAAAGCACATTCTCATTTCACAAAACACATTTAGCAGTGTGGTGCACTTTAACACAGGCCCCAAAGGTTAAACACAACTAGCTAACCTGTTGTCATCGTTAAAACACACCCACTAAAAATTGAACAGACGTGTCCAATCATGTTTCTTTAGGACCATGCAACACTAAACGTCATCAATATTTCTGAAGGTCTACGGGATGATTTGCTCAGTCATGAGAAGAGAGGTCATGAACAGGCAGAGCTTCCTGTTTGTGATGTCATTTGGGACAATGTGTGATTTCCCTGTGGTGAAAGAATACGTGAATGGTTCATCAATAACCAGCCTTTTCTCAATGTTTGCCTTCGGTCATAATCTCCCCTCCTAAACCCTATAGAGGAATTTTTCTCAGCATATGACTGAAACCCCCATACCCAGGAAAATCTGCTCCTGTCAGTGGTGTGATGATGTTGGAGTAGAATCCATTCAAGGCTGTAGTCCTCTGGAGAGGATTGTCTGGGATGTAGATGAAGTCCTGTGGCCTGACCCGGCCCAGAGGCATGATGCTGGGGCAAAGTGAATGATTGATTTGCTGAATCATACAGTGCAGTTTTTATGTCTACAGGTTGTTTTCGTGAGTGCAGGAATGTTCAAATATCCTACAGCAAAGATTTTCAGTAATTTTTCAGTAAAGATTTTTTAACTATGCCGAGATGGCAGTGTTTTGCATTTATTTGTGTGGTGTGTAATGATTGCTGAGTAGTGTTTGTGCATTGGCTGGTTTTGTCTGTTATTTGACAGCATGGTTTGGTTTTGGGTATGATATTTATTCTTTAGAAAAACAAATTCAGTCATAACTGCAGAGAGAAAGTCACATCCACTGACTGTTTACTTTAACCACAGCTTGTTTAGTTCATGTTTTCCACCTAAAAGTGCAAAAAATATCTCTCAGTAATAGGCTTATGCAAAAAAAGAGAAGCATTATGTAATACTGGACTGATAACAGTAATTTACCAAACATATGAAGTTCTAATTAAGCCAATAAACCAATGTAGATTAAGGCTCTAAATTCTAAAACACATATTTTATGAATTATTTATTAGGATGGTGAAACTGCTGTGAACTAAGGAATGAAAGAAATCACAACATTTCTTTTTATATATTTGTATTGCCTAACGATGATGAATAAAATCATTTAAAATGATGTGGGGAGGAACAGCTTTCACACATGGTGAAGATTGTCCACTGATTCCTGAATCACTACCCCCATCTTTCACTTGTATTTATTGTGCAGTATATTATGCACTGGGAACTTAATAACTTATTTTCACCTCATCTTATTGTGCCCTGTTTAGACCGTGCAGTTTCAGATGTAAAAGTCCCATTCGCTTTCTGAATAGGGATTTTGATTATCAGCCATATTAACCATCCTATGTAGACTCACCACAAGCTACGTGATTGTGTAATGATGTTATACGCTCTCACATAAGTCACAAGTCTGTATGATATCAACTGTATTTTCAGACTAAGGCGTTCGATTCACAATGTCAAGCAGAAGTACTACACTACCCACAATCCTCAGCTGTAATGGCTACTCTGATTGGTGGAGCCTGCTGTTACCATGGAAATATTAAACACAACTGCTATATACATACAGACAAAACACAAAACTACAAAATATTGCAACACTTTTTAAATAAACAGGTTAAAAAGGGGGCGGCTTTCATTATACTCCATTGGTTCTATAGTTTTGGGATAGATCTGTGAACCTCATACTACTGAACCCCTCCATATGCCCGGTGGTAACTAGAGCAGATCATTTGAGGAGTCATCAAATCTTTAGAATCTGGACATGAACATGGATTTACAGTCCACATTTTCCAGAAAGATTTGAAATACTTAACAGGAAGATTAAAATAGCATTTGTCTGCGCTTCGTTCCTGCACTGTTTTTAATTCAATGCTTTACCTTGTGGTTTATATTCTGTCCTCTTACCTCATTCATCTCTTTGTCATCTCTCCTCCGCCCTCCTTCTCCTCATTTACCCTCTGTACTGTCGGCATGTCCTTCTCTTTATTTGTCTCTTTTCTTTCCATGTTTGATCCCTCCCTCCCTCGCTCTCTCTTTCTCTCTGATTTCATGGCTTTATTTTCTGTTGTATGAAACTGTTCCTTTAGAAACCAAACTGTGCCTCTGGGGAGAGGAGAGGACCACCTGACAGCCAGGGAGGAAGACAGGAAGAGGTGACTGACAAAAAGAAGAGGTTAGCGAGATCACTATTGTACTGGAAATCTGTACAATTGTAACAGGATTCCAAACACATTTTCTATTAAAGCTATTTAGTAAATTTTGGAAATTTACAAGAGACAGATTAACCAATTTGTCCACAACTGAAGCAGCGTAATTCAGGTATACTCATTTCTAGTCCCCAGTTTGAGGTCCAAAAACACCTCAACACCTCAGCATGCATTAAGTATACTGTAAATATATATATGCTATTAAATGCTTTGACATTGTTTTTTGATACATATGCACTCTGCACTTACTGAGAGAAAGTAGTTCTCTGGTTTATAAAGAATCAGAGCACAACTCTCTCAGCACACTCACAATAACCTTGAGTTAAGCTTTGAGCAAATTTATTAATAATTGTGACATTTCAAGGGTTTCAAAAGAAGGTACACTTTGTGTCATTTGAATAAGTTTACTTCATAATCCAGCATCTTTGATTTTGAGAGATAGATTTCACGTTGCAAAGATCTATTTAAGGAGAGACATATTTACCATGGGATTACACTCTATTAAAAACGTCGGACTAAAACCCATGCCTGTGAAAACTGCAGGGGGAAGAAAAGACTAGAATGTGACCTAAGACCTGAGACAGCGGCGGTGCTGAAAAGACTGAAAAGACAGTGATGGAAACTCTTGGGCGCCTCTCGGGGATCATACAAAGAGCGTATCGCGGCGGTGATCGGGACGAGTTGAGCCGTGCGGCCCTCGGCCTAAAAGACAAGAGTGACAAATTCAGCAATGACATTTAAAGTTCAACGTCCACCAGCTTGATTGATTCGTTGAACACAAGAAGAAAGTTGATTTTTAAGATACGACAACACCAAGAATTTGTGAATGTGAAGCTTTGAAAGGAAATACACGAATAGGGGTTACACAGTATATTACATGTAATGGCAAGATAATGTGAAATGTATATTAGATAAAGTCACAAGTTGATGATCGGAAAAAAAATATTAGTATTGCATAAAAACATATTTTAAACAATGGTTGGCAGTCACTTTTGAAGACCTGAATTGAACTCACTGTTTAAAAAGCTTTGGTGCTGATTGCTGCTCTTCATAGATCTATCCACTTTATAATGCTGTAATAAATATGGAAAAGTTTCAAAGCCATCTATAACTTAGAGACTACTTTCTAAAAGGTCAATCTGGATTCTCAGTGGTGGCTAACCGAGGCTACCTGCAGTCACTTTCAAAATACCCCCGGGGGGGCCATTATGTGTAATAACGGCACTGTGCTCTTTAGCATTTCCCATAAACCACTGTGGGGACTCAAACCTTGACTTCTGCTTTTTACATAAAATATTAAATTGTATATCATTTAACTGACACTTTTATCCAAAGCTACTTACGATGAATGCATTCAAACACAGAACAGCAAGAATCAAGTAAGTACAATTAGTCTTCAAAAAAGCCAAACTGCAAGTACCAATATATAAGTGCGACTAACTTTTTATTGTATTTATTTTTTATATAAACCCCAGAGTTGACCAAGGTGTAGTCAGAAGAGATGTGTCTTTAGCCCGCGGGGGAAGATGTGTAGACTTTCTGCTGTCCTGATGTCAATGGGGAGCTCGTTCCACCATTTAGGAACCAGGACAGCAAACAGTCGGGATTTTGCTGAGTGGCTAGCTCGCAGTGAGTGAGCAGTAAGCCGATTGGCCGATGCAGAGTAGAGTGGACGGGCTGGGGTGTAAGGTTTAACCATGTCCTGGATGTAGGCTGGGGCCGATCCGTTCACAGCACGGCATTCAAGTACTAGTGTCTTAATTGAAGCGGATGCGGGCAGCCACTGGTAACTAGCTTTTCTCTTCTTCAAAATGACTCTTTGGTCTGGAAAAATACCTGCGCAGCCTCAACACTTTGTGATTTTCGACCAAAGCCATAACCAACATGCCTGGATCGAAATACCTGACCTCCCTGGTGCCCTTAGCAAAATTCCCTTAAATTGTGCTCCATTTTGACCCATGAGCCATGCAAACCATTTCCCCCTTGGGCTATGTAAACACTGGTGTGAATGGATCTCTGCACACTAGTCTGGTAAGACTCTGGGTCAATCAGCCAGGTCATTTGGTTGAGCTGTAACAGCTCTATTAGAGTCTGAGCTGCTTGCACCTGGTTGTGCTGCTACTGGCTGCCTGTGTCTGAGATACTTGCTAAGGACGACTGTATACTGGGTCTGTGCTAGTGGATGTGGATCAGCTCTACTTATACTGGCTGAGTGGTTCGAGTCTCTGCTTTTACTGGATGATGATCCAGCATCTCCTCTTCTAAGAAAACCTAAGCATAGCACCTATGAATTAACAATACTCCTTTCTACTGCAGGGGTTTCGTCCCCCACACCCCCATAACAGACCGATCAGCTTCAAAAGTTAATGACCTGGGACAACGCTTCCAAGTTATATTCCCACCAAGTTATGTGAACGACAGGGTAATGAAGTATGAATGATAACCATTAAGAATCAACAAGCAACTCGACCAGCCCCACTGTTAAGAATAGATAAATCACCTACCACCTAAACTAAGGTTTGGCCAAATAGTTGAGGGTTATTAATAGATTTGGATGCATTTAAAAAAAGTCATGCCATAGTCAGTTCCTTCCATTGTTGATTTCCTATTGTTCCTGTTCAGCCAGTTGCAGGCACAGTTCTTTGTCACAGTGGTTACTCAAAGAAACAATTGGCCAGTTTTGTGCAAATTTCCAGGGTGGAGAACTTGAACACACACGGTGGTATTTCTGATATTTAGTCTCTATCAACTGATGACCTAACCTGAATTGACCTTAGTGTTGTTACCTCATACAGCATATTTAGTTTCCAGCTGTGATTAGTGAGGGTTATGGAAGAAAAGAAAAAATTCTGAATCAAATCAGAGAATCCCAATGTGTTTTTGTTTTTTTTGATGGTTTGGACAAAAATGTTTAATTTGATGAACTTGCTGCACTGGGCCAGAGGAAGTTCTGAATTTGTACCCTGCTTCTTCAAGTCATCAAGCAAGTCAAGTTTCTAAATTAGTCTGTGGGTTCCTGGAAATATTTCTGCAGGTGAAATAGGCTTTGAAATCCAAACACATTTGGTGACCTCTTAACCTGACGCGCCAGATGGTTTGTTAAACAGAACCATCTGGGAAGGCTGCGACGGAGAGGGGCAGGCGCTCTCAAGAATATACTTGGCAGGTGATTGGAGGAACCATCTGTCTATTACGTACTATCACAGTGGAGCAAAAACAACGTATGTATCGAGAATCCTTCACTGCCACATTCCTCCTCTTTCAGGGAAGAAATACTCCTCAGTACTAATATAACTGATCCTTTAGCAGCATCAGACCTCTTAGACATTTCACCTGGACTCTATTCAACACTCCCTGTGTTATTGTGGAATCACCAACCTTATGTCTATGTCACCTGTATTATTATTATAGCCTCGTTTTCCCCTTTCAGTTGCCAGAACGTTATAGTGAATTATTACCTGCCTTCCTTGTGTTTTTTGACCATTTGTTTAATTTTGTATGTCTGCGTGCTTCCCTATTAGAAATGCTTGCCTTTCTGGACTTATCCCTCTGGTTTTAACAATAGACTCTAAATAAAGATGGACGACATGAAAGCTCCCCAACAGTGAAACCAAAGCACCCCGATGACCCCCTGGTGGCTGGCTGCAGTATATGTCATAAATCCCACCTCTTCCATGAAATTGGGTGGGACATTGAACTAAAAAGTCAAACGACATATTAAGTAAAATTTTATCAAAGATGGCTTCTGTTATTTTAGGTAGTTCTTTTCAAACCGATGTTTGTTCAAGTGTTACTTTTTCCTGTAAGTTTGGTTTCAATTAGTTATTTGATGCCATAAAAACATAATGATTGACAGCTGAGACTGACTCGCGATTGTTCGAGCTTGTGCGTTGTTTCTGTGTAGTGGGAAGAAGCTGAGACATGTTGTCCATCTTTATTTACAGTCTCTGACACTTTCTTAAGCCCAATGTCTCTACGAATGAGTTTGGGTCCTTTTCCCTGTGTTCGTGGTATCAATTGTATCTCTTTAGGAGCCATTATTACAGTCAGCTCCTTCCTTTTTAATACACTGTATTTCCGCCACAAGCGAATAATAAAGACATCGATTTTTGCTCCTAAAAAAATCAGTTGCTTTGCTACGTTAGTGTCCTACTTTTGAAGATAAGTGAGAACAGTTTACTGCTTGAAAAACAGTTAATATTGTTTTTTTTTGTGAAATTAGTGTTTATGTGTTGTATATTAGAACTGTGTTGTTTGTTTCCTTCACAAGCCTGTACTCTGGATCATATGCTGGATGAAAGCAACGTTTTTTAATAGATGATTTGATAGGTAACAATTTAATTTACTCCATTTCTAAATTTCCCATTACCTAAATGTCCATTTCCCTGTAAATATAGCATACATGGAGGAATTAATCTGGTGAATACAACAGATGGTTTTAGAGGATGTTACATCCAATGTGGTGCAATGCATCAAATAACCAGTGACTCGATGAACTGAACCGAAAGAGGTCCCACCTGCACTAAGGTTACACTTCTATCATTGCCTCCCATACAAACACAGAAACTCTACAGAGTCCAAAAAATATCTATAAAAAAGTGTGGAAGAAAGAAACACATGAAAAATGCAAAAGACACAAAGAGGGCAAGAAAGAAAAAAAAGAAAGTTGGCGCAGACAGACGGATTGGAGCAGGGTCGAGTGGAAAAAGTGGAAGATGATAAGAATGTAAGAAAGAAGACAGGACGAGAGGTGAGGGACTCGGAGGCATTGGAGAAGAGGAATAGAAGGACAAAAATATCAAGGGGAGGTTAAAAATGAAGGAAGAGAAAGTTAAGATGGCTTCAATATCTAAAAGAAAATCTTAGTTCACTGTAACCTGACTTAATGAGACACGGATATTATCAGTATGCATGCCGCTGTGTATCTACATAAGTATTGTTACGTGGTGAGTGTCAGTACAAGCGATTGTGCCGGTTATCCAGGTCAGTGTCTGATCATTTTGTGTCGCAGCTTCTCATTTCATGCGTTTTTTCTTGGTTGTGTTGCCAGGTTGATGGAACAATGACTGAGGCCCTTATGACGAACACTGATGTATGAGTTGGTAGCTGGGAGCCCAAGACAGGGTTTTGTGCAGCGTTCAAATTCTACCACCCTGCAGGAATGACAACACACACTATAGGGATTAGGGATCCCTCTAAAACTCTCCCTCTCTTCCTTTATGTCTCTTTTCTCCTTCTCGCTCTCTGTTTTTCTCCGTATCTTTCTTCCTCCTCTGTCGTGATTTCTCTGTTTCCGTCTGATTTAATAAGAGCGGCAGAATAAAGGGTTTACACTCAAAGGGGAATCATTCTGGGAGCCAGGGAAATAGAAAGAGCCTGTCTTAATCACTGCATGCACACTCGCAATCACACACACACACAGACGCATGCGCAGTTTTAGAAGCACCCACACAGAAGCGCGTACTCCATATATCATTATCATGGGGTTCCAGGCAGCAGATAATCCTGTAAGAGTTGACATTTAGCAGCCTGTTGTTCGCACAGGCACATTCAGTAGAAGCCCTGATTAACACTGGGCATTAACACGTTTTATGAAGACAAGATTAACACCAACTAGCAGGAGATACATGCCCTCGAAAGCTGCAATAACGCAACAAAACAATAGTGTCTCTCTTTGTTTGCTTTACATTAGTTTGAAAGTACAGTTTATATAATAGTATAATAAAGAACGAGTTGCCTGTAAAAGAAAAAGTGATAGAATCAGTGATCGAGAACAGATGTCTCACAAAGTAAAAGTGCACATTTTATAAAAACTTTAACATCTTCAAAGTGGTTCCTGTAATGAGAGTACAGTACAAGTCTGTTTATATTTTATATTTATGTCATTGGGAACAAATCCCAAGAAAAGGCGGAACTGTTTGATTTGTGTCCGAAAAAAATCATCGAAAAAATGTTTTTATTCCAGTTGCAGTAATGTTTGCTAATCGCTCAAGTGCCTTGAGCTAATTCATTTGACTGTTTTATATACGTTCAGATTTGTGACAGATTTACATCTTGTATCTGACCAAATTGGATTAAAAGTCAAACACAACTAAAAAACAAACATCTCTGGATGAATGAAGTTATTTTATTTGTTTTATCTTAAATATATATATTGAGCAATTACATTAATCATTTAATTTCTGATTTATTAAGCAGTGCAAAGGTATTTATCTACACTTTTCTGTTCCAAAACATAAACCGCAACAGTTTGTCTGCAGACAGATTTTGTCACAGCGCCACAATTGTGCAACACGCAGTCACGAATGTTGGCATTATTGTGCAGGTCATGTTGGAATAATTGGAAAAATTATCAACAACTGGGAAATTTAACACAAACTCTGTCCCAGGTCGGAACAACAACTCGGAAGGTCTGCAAAAATTTGGGTACACAAGTTGCCGAGTTGTCGACGTCATCACTTTTGAACCATTAAACCTTATTTTAAAATCATCTGTAAATAATAGCTTCTCATGAAAACTTTTGCAAGTGACATTTTTGTCACTTGCAAACTGCATGTCCATCAAGCTTAACAGACGTTTTTATGATTAACATGCATCGTTTTATATTATTAATATGTCTGTCACACCTGATCCTTGTTTTTGCTCTTCGTTATTATGCAAATATTGGACAGACGGTGCTGTTTAAACGCTCTGAACACATCAATACAACACAAGTTGTTTACAGTGTCCCTGTTTTTTCACATTCCGACTTCACAACTCTGGAAATGGGACGTTCCGAGAATGCTCAGTTACACTTGGAGTTTGAGCAAGGGTGCCGAAAATAGGGGGACAGGAGAGAATGAAGTGGAAAGTGGATCGCTAATTTAGGTCATTGACCCACATTTTAAGTCGGGAATCGTTGCCTTCCAGTTCCAATCATTCCTGTCCACTCAAGACATTAGGTTAAAGAAGAGACTATCCTGCAATCAGATCACAGCAGCTGTAAGGCCCATCAGGATGTCGACATACTGACCCATGAGTCCTCAATAGTAATTTCTACATTATTACTAAATGTGACAGTGAAGCTGGAATCACTTTCTCCTTGTGAGCCTGTGTCTTCAACCACCCTATATTTTTTTTTAAATAGTAGAGGTCCGTGCCTGAAGTATAATTCCTCTGCAGCACATTAAGTTGGGGGAAAAGAGTCAGAAATACAACAGTTATGATATTCATTATTTAGACTATTGGTTTATTTGTTTAGTTTAGCTCTCCCTAAATTTACAGATGCAGCCGTAACTGCTCACAACTCTTTTATTTTGAAGGAGAGCTGCCTCTGTTTTCTTTTTCTCAAGTTCTTTTTTCAATTTAAATTTCTCAGGTTTGATCAAAAAATATGTGGACTCTAAGTGGCGCTGAACTGCATTTTGCCTCTTTATTCAATGTGACAACAGTGCATGCAAACAGTAACAGCATTTGGACAACATTGGGTATCAAATAATTAGATCACACCCAGCAACAATTTGCATATGTACACAAAAAAGACAATGAAATTAGGCAATACCCCCCTAAAGGGACGTTTTTCAATATAAAACATGAACAACTGGAGATGAATTATACTTCATGCACGCACCCACACAGGCCTGAATGTATTTTAAGACATTCCTGAAATTTGACCTGATTAACTTCATCTGCCTTCTTAGATATATTCAGCTGGGTGTCATCTGCATAATAAACATTTTGTGGTGCTTACTGATTATCTTGCCAAAACTATGCATATTTAATGGGAAAAGTATTGGTCTCAGCACAGAACCATTTTGAATAAAGACGGAGAAAACAGTGGAATTAGTTTATTGTATGTAGGAGAATAATCGTGGTATCAAACAGGATGTTGTACATTGCAGGGGACAGTAAATTTGTCTAGTAGTAATATAGGAAACCATGTTAAAATTGGCTCTACACTCATCAGAACTCCCATCCTGCTCATTAGCTGTTCATTCCACAAGTTGATTTTCTTCAAGATCCCCCAAATCTGGTCTGAAGTGTGTGATGGCCTGTGTGTCCATGTGCCCGGGTGTCAGCGCAACAGCTTGGGGGCAGATTGGTTCTGGCAATGGAAATAGACGAGTCCAGTCTAATTACACAGCTTTAAAAGTAAGACCGAAAATTGAGATGGAACAGAAAGCATCGCCCAGAGAGACAGAAGGAAAAAGAGCAAACAGAACCACGCATGTAATTATCCTGTTGATTTGGCGTACGGACATTGAAATTCAGACAGCGAGGGAGGAAGAAAAAGAGACTTGACATGGAAAGTCATTACTGTACTCGAACGTCCTGTGTTCTGCCACTGTTACTGCCACGACAAGATCTTCCATGCTCTGATTAGTCCTTCACACACACGCACAGGCTCTCTCGAGCACATATCCTGAGTCCTGGGAACAAGAGAGCATGCAACCCACACTCGATCATACGCACGCCCCTTCACGCTCATTTGCACCCACACCTGCACGCATGCACAAGAACCCACCCACACATGGTAATTCTATGGTTTTGTCGTAGCTTTTTTCAGCTCAGCCATTTGGCTCTAAAAAAAGGCAATTAGGTAGAACCCATATACATATAGGGAAAATTAAACAAAAAACAAGAATGAAATGAATACATTTGCAGAATAATCCAGTCAGATGGAGGAGGGAGACTGAAGAGGAACAAAAACCCTGAAAGGTTTTACAGATATTGTTTTTCTCATATCAGCAGAATGAGGATGTTTGTCTTTCCTGTAATACATTCTAATGATTCATCTTCTTCTGTGTAATCCTGATGCTCTGTCTCCGTGCAACATTCCATGTATCAGATTTTATTCTCACTCAACTCTGTCAGACCAAGATGTGGAAAGTCCTTCTCTCACATCATATTCTGTGTATTCTTGCAAACGATGATGCAGTGTTATTTAAGTGCTACATTTGTTTGTTTATGGCTTTGTTTGTGGGTTTGATGTACTGAGCTAGTGTTTTTGTTTTTAACATTTTAAAAGACACAGTGAGATATGTTTCAGAGCAAATGTTTTGCATTTATTTGTGTAATTCAAATGATAAGTTGTGCAATTTGGAAAATATGCTTAGATAGACTGATAGCAGTAGCTTTTAGAATAAAGACAAGAAAAGGGGGAAGTTATAGTTATAGTTAGCCGGTCTGACTCTGAAAATAAAAAGGAGCTGCAGCTTGAATAAACAGATATAAGAGTGGTACCTATTTCTATCGCAAGACAAGTAAGTGAAGAAGTATATCCCAAAATATGCATATTCCATAGTTACCATTTTGATTACATTAAACGTAATATAATTATTAAAGGTGATGTATTGTTCTTTGTAATTTTTTTCTGTCTGTAAATGTTTTTTTGGGGGATATGAAGGTTCTACAAAGTTAAAAAGCCCAATGTTCATGGTAAAGGGAACGCAATACTCGGCATGCCAATACTTTCTCATCGTGGTGATGTCATGTGACATATTTACATATTTACCCCATATTCACATAATGCATGCCAAGCGACTAACCTCCACCAGCCAGGTTAAGCGAGAGCGGAGATCGACATTTCCTACCTACGCTGAAAGTGGTCGACCAATCACAAAAGAGGGGGCCACTTGGCCAATCGGAGCAGACTGGGCTTTATCCGGAGGGGGGCCTTAAAGAGACAGCAGCTAAAACCAAGTGTTTCTGACTTAAAAGAGGAACAATGAACAGTTTGTTGTAAGTAATAACCCAAATTAAAACTATGAACCTGAATATAAGAGCATAATATGTCTCCTTTAATCTTTGACCGTAAACACACACACACACACACGCATGCATACAACCAATACTCCCAACTGTAACAGGTTGCTGTCTGTGTGGTCATAAAAAACAAGGTCACTCCCCACATCTTGGGCATCCCAACCCCACGGGCATCTGCAAGGTTATTAAACGGACCATCTGTCACGACACACACACACACACACACTTCCTGGCACATTCACACGTAACATATGCATAAACGAGCATGTGTGTGCCGACATGTCCATGGGCATGAAAACAAATGCACATCATGATATGGACACACAGACAAATTAGTGCACAAAGACCCACATAAGGAAGTTATTCATTGGGGTCTTCAGGGTTCTGTGTATTTCTTTTTTCCCTCCCTCCTGCAGAAGGTCATTTGGACATGCATGTAGAGCACATCCTACACAAGTGCATAGAGATTCAGGCTTACAGTATGACACACCTGAGCCAAACATATAAGATGCTGCACTTTGCCCAGTACACGCACATGTATATGCATTGCAGGAAAAAACGATTTATTACTCATTGTTTATGCAGTTGCATGTTAGAGAGACGTCCTATAGTATGCTACTGTTTGTCGAGTTAGCTGTTCCTTGCAATACTGATGGACAGAATGCTCTAATGATAATAAGTGAATGGTACATAAGAGTGTAGAAGTGAACACTATGGCAAAAATGCAGGATTAGGGGATCCACTGCTGTCAGCCAGCATGCTGGAGCATATTAAGCTAGCATGCTAACTCTCCCTGAGAAGGCTTTCTATTCATGTCCATGCTGTAGTTAGCATGGTGCTAAGATGGCAGAAATTACTGTGTGGAAAAAGTATTTATGGTTTAACCACTTTATTCCACTCTGTTAAAGTAACAATAATTGTTAACATTGACATCCACATGTTTCTGTTAAATGGACAATTTACATGAGTAATGAAGAGTCAGACAATCTTCAGAATCACAGATGGAATCATTCTCCCGCTCCCAATATCTGTTAATACATGAATGCAATCATGTTGAATTTACCTGCCAGATAATTACACCACTAAAATCCCTGAGGCTGAATTAATTTCAGAGTTAAAATTATTCTGCTTCCTTCTTTTCATCAGCTTCAAGGCAATTCAGGAGATAATCTTTGCAAAATAAGAAGATTAAAGTGAGCCTTCATTTAAATCTGCATGTTAAATTTAACCTATGATTGGGACCTTTATGCCCTATTATTATTTTTATGTAGGACTTAGTCAGTCAGATCTCGCCTGAATCTGGTTTCAAATGCAGCAGTGAGACTCCTGACTGTTACCAATAGAGATCACATCAGCTCTGTGCTGGCCTCGTTTCACTGGTTTACTGAGTCTTTCTTTTTAAAACACTACATGGACTACCACCAGCAAATGTCTCTGAGCTGCCGCCTCAATAACTGCTGACCAATCACTGCTCTCCATTCCATACACCAAACTAAAAACCAAAGACAATCAAGTATTTTCATCTGCTGGCTGCAGTGTAGGTGCCTCCTCCATGTTAGCAGATGGGACATAGGCCGAACTAAAAAGTCAAAGTAGACGTTAAATACATTTTTCTCAAATATGGTTTCATTTTAGGTAGTTCGTATCACACTGATGTTTGTTCAAGTTCAGATTTCCCTGGTAAGTTTGGCTTTAATTAGTAAGAATTAGTAAATTAGTTAGCTGAGACTGACTCGTGATTGGTCAAGTGCGTCTATTGGTAAGACCTCGATACCACAGCTTCACACCACGATCAATTCTGCCCAGGCTCTGGCTCCACATGACATCATCAGGGTAAGATGGCAGCACCCATACCCAGGATATTTTGGCTTCATTTTTGTACAGTGGGAGGAAGTGGGGACGCATCGTCCATCTTTATTTACAGTCTATGACGTAAACTGACTTGACCTGACGAAGAGCTATTGCTGAATGTTCTAATTCAAAACCACAATCATGTTAAAATAATTAGGTTTAAGCCGGATGCCTATCAAAATGCATCTTTTATATCCTTTGTTCCTCATTGCAACACACACACGACACAGATCATCATGTTTCCTAATACATTCTTTATTTCCTCCCAAACTTTACTATTCCACAGATCTGATACTATTTAATCGAAAATTACATAGATATGTAGATGAGTGCTGGAAGTGGGAAAATACAAAAAGGGAAGATTTTCACTTGATCAGTTTTCAAGCTTGATCAGAGAGCTGTCTGGCTGCGACTCAGAAACTGGCCGGAGTGCAAAGCCTTTACTTCTGCCAGCCTTGGATCTGAGCCTCGCAAGTGTTTCTCTCCTCAGCAGCAGTTTTTCACCTACAGTGATGTCGCCGGTGGATTTTTAGTTTCATGCTGTTTTGTCTCTTCTGCTCCGTCATGGATGGTGATGAACAGTATGCATTGTGGTCATTTTGAAGAGGCTAGACAAGCTGCTTGGATCCCGAGAGCTGCAGGCGTCTCAGCTGACTTTCAGCAGCAGCAGCCTCCCCTGATTCCTAGTTGGAGGAATTGTGGGATTTCTCAAGTGAAAATATCCAAGAGATCTGACGACGACGTTTGGAAAGAACAGAAAGAGGCTGACTATCATAAGATTGAGGGCTTGTTCTGGTTAGGGGAGGATAATGCAGCAGAAATAATGTAGCTAAAGACTTGCTAACGTTCAGCAGCTTAATCTTAGTGACTGGTTTTAGTGAATTAGCTTGGTTAGACTTATGAAGATGCTGCAGGGCTCGTCTATGAGCACATGTTGTGTTATGCTGCCAGAGAGTCTTGGAAAATTCTGTGAGACTTTTAGCGTGACGCGTGTTCTCAAGGACTGAGATGCATGTTACCTTTTGTTTCTTAAAGTAAATGATATTCATTTTGTCTGACATAAAGTGCACATGAAGATGAATCCGCAAACAATAATCAGATTTTTTTTTTTTATTCAACAAAACATTCGGTACACAAGACACCGATGTTCGACACTTGAAACAATCTTTGGAAATCCTGTCAAGCAGAACATCTTGGATCGGATGTTGAGGAAAATTTTGGTTCTGCTTACGTCTTTGACAGGTCCCTCTCTATTCTTCCTGGAATAGCTAAAATCCTTGGAATACACTCCAAACCCTGACTGCTGCATGCATCCACTCTGCAAATCTTCAGTGCTTCTCCAAAATCAATGCAAACGATGCCCAAAAAAGCTGAGACAAAGGCTTTCACCAGCTTGGCTGAGGCTTTTCTCTGGTAAGTGTCCTAATAAGGTTTCATATGACAGATGTGGACTCTCAGGTAAAAGACAAGTGTCTTGTTTGTGGCCCAATCTCGACATGTTAGTTTCTTTTCTGGACTTTGAAACAAATGTTCTCGCAATTGCTGTACATCTTGACCGCTTCACAACCCCTGAAATATGCCACGTCCTTTGCCACATATGAGTTCAAGACCTGGTGATGACTTCCCCCTGACAAGCTCTTAATATTATCTGCCATCTCTTTCCTCTCCTGAGACTCGTGTTTGCTTTGCTTTGCTGAACCATTTGCTTTTGCTTGACCTGAAGACTCTTGAATGCAAGAAACAAACACAAGAAGAAAAAAAAAAGCTGCTGGTGAAGAAAGTTCAGCACAGTCAGCTCAGAGGCTCGAGCAGCAAATGGCTTTCTACAAGCTATCGGAAACCTTATAGCTAATTAACTGTGGTTATCTGTCTACTCAGCCTTTTCCAATCTGACTCTGAATGTGTTTATACCAGCGGTGGAGAGGACATTTAGTCAAGTACTGACGATTATACCTCCACTACAACCCAGAGAGAGACATTTTAATTTCAACTCCTCTACATTTATCTGACATCTATAGGTATTTGTTACTTTCCAAGTAAGATTTTACCATAAAAACTGTCCTCACCTCATAAAACACCATATGGCAAGCAGCTTTATTACACTTTATTCAAGGGGTATTATATGGAGGTTATGTCAACAATACAAAAGACTTTGACACAAGAAGCTGCTCTTCGTTTCCTGTTTCAAACCATAGACTGTTAAAAAAGATGGATGTCATGACAACTCCCCAAAAGTGAAGCCAGATCATCTTGATTGGCCCCCTGGTGGCTGACTGCAGAATAGGATGTAAACACCTCCTCCATGTTAGGGGATGTGGCATGGATCAAATTATTATGTCAAATACATGTTCTGTTCTCTAAGATGGTTTCTGTTGTCTTAGGTACTTCTTATTACACTAATGTTACTTAAATTCAGTTTGAATTGGTTATTTGAAGGTAGAAAAACAGCAAAAAGTCATGATGGACAGTTGAGACTGACTTGTGATTGGTTGAGTGTGTGTATCAGCTGGACCGCCACACTCCAAAATCTCTACTGTGCAGACTCTGGCTCCAAATGACGACAAAAGCTCAAGATGGCGGCACCTACCTCCGGGATGTTTTAGCTTAATTTTCATACAATCAGGAGGAAGTGGAGATGCTGTCCGTCTTCATACAGTCTATAAGTTTCAAACAAATCATCAGTGATTTTTTTATTCATAACTCTAACCTTTGTACTCTAACCTTATGAAAGTGCTAATTTGGACCTAAATCCTGATTATTTCCTAAACTTATAACCAAGTAATTTATGATCTTAAACATAACCTGCTACTGGCTCTCGCTTAATCCTGAATCTACAGATATGTGAGTGCTGTTGGTTTTTAAATATTTGTCATTCTCACTCATAACTGATTTTTTTGTTTTTGCATCACTACTTCAACTCAAGAGAGTTTCATAAATTATTTTTCCACCACTCGTTCATGTTGGCCTTGTTTTTTTTATGCATCTGTCGAACAGCTGGATTACGCAGCCATTTTCTTTTGTTGCAACTGCCAGGCCTGTCATATGCACTATCTTCTCAGCCAAACCATGAACCAACGTTACACCTCATTTTCATTTCACAATTATCATAAAATGCACGCTCACGCTCACACTTGCATGCGCACACACGTACACACACACACACACACACACACACACACACACACACACACACACACACACACACACACACACACAAACACTGCTGGTCTGCAGCGTTCATTGTGACCCCTGATGTGTCCAACAGCTGCTCTGTCCCACACTGACACAAAACAATGCAGACGTCTCCTCAGCTCTTCCTGTCGACTCTCTCTCCGTGGTTCTTCTTTCATCCTCCCTTTCACTAAATTCCTGCATTCTTCAAAAATATCAGGCAGCATTCACTTATGCATTTGACCAATTTTATCAAAAGCCTGTGCAACATTGTTCTGTAAATTGTAAATTAAATATACTCCAATTATATGACTTTTCTTTGACACCCACTAACACTATTACATCCTAAACAGGTATTGTGAGGATTGTGAATCCTCTAGCCCCTCACCTTTCTGTTATACCTGCCTTTTCACCATTCCACCTTTTTCTTTCTTCCTCCTTTTCTCTCATCAGCCTCCTTTTACTCCCTCTCTCCTTCAGTCTAGTTTTTTAAATGTAGATAGGTGGCTAACAGCAGGGGGCACTGCTGTTCCTCAAATGGCAGATCATAATGACAGCAATTCATTACTCAATAGGGGTCTGGTTTCTTGATGCAGTTGTGCATTAGAGGTCTTTTTTTGTTTGATGGTCACTGTGAGATTGCAGCAGGTTGCAATCTAATCATGTTACAGGTTAGAAAAGACCAGGATGTATTAAAATCTGAGCAGCAGCTATGAGGAGATTTAAGGACACGAGGAAAGCAGCGAATATGGGAGCAGCTGTAAGGCTGTGTCAAATTTAATTAAAATGTAGGGATAATATAGGGATTTTCATCAGCTCACTTCACACGGGGCTTTAAGGGATGGTGGGAGTGGAATAGAATACGAAAAAGAGCATGTTTAAGTTTAGGTGCACCTTATCTATATATATGTGATATATATGATTACTGTAATAATTAAGAGGATGTATGTAAAGATCCATTCATGCAGTCAGCAGAAGCGATGACACATTTTGATCCTTATCTCCTTTTGACTTCCTACTGTTTACTGCATGTTCAGGATGCTGCAAAGCCACATGGAAAATCCATCATCTGAAAGCAACAACAGAAATAGTTAAGTTACAAAAACAGGAAAGCTGTAAAGACCAAACATGTAAGTAAAACATATCATCTCATTCCCTGGAACCTTGTCTCCTCCTCTGATTAATGCATGCATTTGTGTTTTAGACTGAGACCTCCGCTGCCACTGTGGAGTCTGCTCCAAGTGAATAAATGGATCATGTCATTAAAGCTAACAAACAGATTTTGTGGAAACTTAATAAATGCATACCAATAGTGGACACTTTCTGCTGCAGTGGCAGATGTAAAAATGTCCTACTGGTGTGTTAATTTTGGTGAAGGTGTAAAACAAACAACAGAAACATAGAGAACAGCTGATCTGTGCTTATGGATATCAGGGAACAATATGTTATATACTTATAAATAATGCCTCTAATATTCCAAACTCCTTTATGTTGTCACATGATGGAAACCAATAATTTACCAGTTTGCCAGATGTTAACCCAAATATTTGCTGGATCAGACAAAGAATCAGAATCTGAGACAAAACTTTCACCTGATGTCAAACTGAAAATGTGTGTGTGTGTGTGTGTGTGTGTGTGTGTGTGTGTGTGTGTGTGTGTGTGTGTGGTCCAGCTATTACCCATGTTGTGGAGACCAAAATCTGTTTACATCATGGGGACAAAGGATACAGGTTCAGGATACAATAAGGTCTGTGATAGTGTTGGGGAATTGCACTTGTTTCCTTTGAAAGTATAAGAGAGGCTACCCTCGATATGCTCAATCCTCCTGGTTACCATGCACACTACGACCACGCCTCCTCATACTGGGCATCATGGTCCGCCCATCATCCTCAAAAAATATCATGATTATACATAAATGTCATGATTGATACCAGACTCTGTGCTGGAAAAAAATTGGAAAAAGCTATAAATAAAGTTGATTTATTAATAACATTTAAAATGAACCAAAAACACCTGACTCGACTCTCTGTAAATGTGTGTGTGTGTGTGCGTGTTTGTGTGTGTGAGTGTGTGTGTTTTCTCATTACTCTGGTGTCCGACAGCCCTGAAAGCACCGTTTGACAGTTTCCCAGAATCCTCTGCACCAGGAAGTGTTTCGCCGGAGACGTCTCTTGCAGCTTTGTTTTGACGATGATGGAGGAGGAAGAATTTGAGTTGGCGGAGGATTTGGAGTCGATTCTGCATCTCACCCCGGAGGTGCAGCTCGCCATTGAGCAGGTTGGTGTTTTATTTAGTTCCTGGTGAATGTGTGTTCTTAAACGTCGCTGCTAGTCTTTGTGACACACACACACACACACTCACACACACACACAGCTGTTAGCAAGCTATCACACCCTGCTGCTGCTGCTGCTGCTGCTCTCTGGATATGACGCTGTTATTACGACCACCAGCTATATTATATATATATATATATATATATATATATATATATATATATATATAGAGAGAGAGAGAGAGAGAGAGAGAGAGAGAGAGAGAGAGAGAAAGTTCATATATAGTTCGTTTATAGCTTCATATAAGCTATAAAACCACCAGCTATAAAACACTCAGTTTACCGACATTTTAACACCGTTTAACTCAGAGAAAAGTCTTGTGGTAAGGTTAGCTGTGAATAATGTTAAGATATCTGATAACACAGCATCTGTCATCTCACTGGTTCACTCATCTGACAGGTTGTCACCAGTGAGTAGCTACAGCTCTATCAATACATCTGAGAATCACCTGCCAGGCTTCACCTCAATGCACACTGAAGTCCTCCTCAGATATACAGTGAGACTGACCGTCATGACTTTCTGACCATAATGTATAATGTCTTTTTGTTTCCAAGGTTTTTCCCAGTCAGGACCCTCTGGACAGAGCAGACTTCAATGCTGTGGAGTACATCAACACACTGTTCCCCACCGAGCAGGTGGTTGTCCACTGTCACGCACACAGCTGCAGCTACACACTAACACTGATCATTGTTTCTAACATGAGACTGAGTTTTTGGTCTTTGTTTAGTTGAGAATAATTTGTGTTTTATATTAAAATAATGGGTCTTTTGCACAGCAGATGTTCATATCAGTTGATATACATAATTATCATAATAACTGTCGTATTATTTTAATATTTTTTGTATTTATATTATTACAAACACTTGATAGGAAACGCAAAAGTTTACAAATCTGATGCCGATCAATTATGTGTTACACGTCCTCACTGTGCTGACACTATGCATAAGTATTATATCCATTTGTGTTGGACTTATGGTATATTGCAACGATTGATATTGTTTTATTGCCCAGCCCTACCAACATGCACAAAACAAGACCCAGAAACTGAAGTAGCTAATTGAAATTTGTTCATCACTAATTAGACTTTTCCACTGTGAAATATCTAAATATCCATATTGTTAAAGGCCCATTAATTCATAAACTGGAACTTTCTCTATACATGGATACAAATTTTATTCATCCATATCTTACTTTATATATCCTATATTTATTAACTATATTGTTGCACTTTATCTTAAAGAAACTATGCACTATGCAGTATCCATAAACAATACATGTATGTGTATCTATACTCCGTCTCCATGAGGGGTCACTGTAATCCTATAGATGTGCTTATGTACTGTGGAAAGCTGGATGTATTTTCACCTACTTGGGTTTTGTTTGTATTCAACAGGTGATGTTACTAAATACAAGTTGTCAATATTATAGACCAGATATAAATATTTTTATGATAGTTTGTACACATGCATGCTAGATGAATGGTACTTCTGTTTAGAGATGTTTTTTTGTGTAAGATTCTGGGCCAACAGCACAACTCAAATAGGATAAGGTACTAAAGTGATATAATAAGAGTTATTAGTCATAGAAAACATTACAACATACAGAAATATTTCTTTGTTTTTCTGACTTCTTGTCTTTACATTTTCTCTCAGTCCCTGGCCAACATTGATGATGTGGTTAACAAGATCCGTCTGAAGATTCGGTGAGTGAATGCAAATGATATAATGATACGTGTCATCTTTTTTGATTTATTATTTTCATCTTTTGTTGACTGCCATTTTGCATCACATTTTACAGGCGTCTGGATGACAACATCCGAACGGTGGTGAGAGGACAGACCAACGTTGGCCAGGATGGCAGACAGGTGAGTTGAGCTGAAAGTCGTGAGGAAACATACATCAACTTTGAGTTTGTAGCACTGTAATAACATAGCAGGATGACCATGTAGGGGGAGATAAACAACCACATCTGCATATTTTAAACTCTCACCACTGTGCCTATTCATCACATGTTTTTTAAAATAGTGTCCCCCTAAAGTTAGATGGTGCCATCGGTTGCTCTCAACCCAGACAAACATGTTCCTCCCCCTCTCCTGAGCTTTTCTTTCTCCACATTGCTTCCATGGAAAAGGGCAAGATGACTCAGATCCATTCCCGCTGCTTAAACTGCCTCTCTTTACGGAAAACATGTCTGGGAAATGGATTCCCATATGTAAATACTTAGATTTCTTTTAAACCCAGGCTTTTTGAGTCCTTGCTTTTTCTTGTGGGAGCATGACGGAAAAGAGCAGCCCCTTCTGATTTAATCCAGGTCCTCGCTCTGTCAAGGAGTTGTGGCTTAAGAGGAACGTGGCACCTGATGGGCAACCCGCGTATGTCCTGACCAACTGACATGATTAGGTGTGCGTTGTCGTCAGGGTGTCTGGCTCGGTGGCCCTGTCTTTCCCAGTCAGCTACCGTTGCAGTAGCAGAAACGCTCTAAATCCCATCCAGACCAATAACATTATACAGTCACACACAATAATTTCAGTTTATTTTTCCAGCCCCACAGAGCCATTCCAACATTTCCAGAGGGAAAATTTGTTCTGCAGATGGAAAGACGGAGAGGTGTTCATTTCAAGATGGTGATGGAGGCATAAAGGCAGCAATAGAATAAAAGCAACAGGATCAGCAGTTTAGTCCTTTTCTCCTATTTACTGAACTCATTCACTGAGCTCATTGCACTCCCCAGTTTGAAACCCAAGATGGTCACATTTGTAGTGAAGGATGTAGAGAGCAAAGATAAGAGGAGAGAAAAAACTAGAGGAGGTCAGGGGAATGATTTTCCTTGTGTTTTTTTCTGTCAAGAGTTGGTCAATTAAATGCTGCAGGTCTGAGAGTATGGGAATGAGACTGTCCCTGGCAGCTAATAGATCTGGAATTTAGTGTGTCAGTGGCTGTTTTACACTTAACATGTTATTTTTTCTGTCCACATTGTATTGGATTTATTGCACATGAACCTTGAATGTGTCGTAGCAGCTGGCGATGTGATTAAATCTCTGTTGAGGGACAGAACCCACAGCCCCTGTGTTATTTGAAATTTATAAATGAATTGATACAGTGAGGTGACAAATGATGGTATGGTGAATTGGTGCCTTTCTCATAAGACACTTCTATTTGCCAGCTGAGTTTCCTGCCACACACAGCTGCCATTGTACGATGCTCTCTTTTTGCTAAAGTTCCCACAAATGTGTTGCACTTGTCGATTCATTTGTTTATTAGCTGTACTACTCTTCCTTTGAGGAGTTGGGAGGGGTTCAGCCAATCCCAGCTGACTGGGCGACAGGCGGGGTACAACGTGGACAAATCACGAGTCTATCACAGGGTTGACATATAGAAACAAACAACCTTGCTTGCTTTCACACCTACAGGCATTTTAGAGTTGCCAATAAAGCTAACCTGTGGGAGGAAGCCTAACCAGTACAGGAAGAGCATGCAAACTCCATAGATAGAGGCCCTGGCAGGTTGGAAACCAGAACAGATGTGCTGTCCCCCAGTTCATCATAAATCTGCTTATTTTTCACCATTATCCTTATATCATTTGAACTCATTGTCTTGTCCTTACCTTTTATATGTTTTAGTTATTATTTTGTTGTATAAGATGAACCCCTGACCAACCAGCCCAACTTCCCTTGGTACTGGTCTTTTTCTCGTATGTAGCGTGCAGTAACAAAGTTAGTTGCAACATTTTTGCATAGACAAAGGGCTTGTAAGTCATCAACAAAAGTTGTTGCACCTGTAGGAATTGTTTTCATGAGCTTTCAAGGCTCCATTTACATCTGTTGCTGCAGGAAACTGTTATTAAACCACCTAATTAATCCCTATGGATCTTTTCTTTTAGTGCAATTTAAAGTTAGTTACTGCAATTATTCCTTCAATAAAATCTGGATAAATGTTGTTGTTCCAAAAATCTTTGAACAGGGTTCTTCCTGTTTGCAGAGGTTTGTAACTTGGCATCTTTCTGTGTGTAATTTTTTTGAACATGCGTTCTTTCTGTATGTCTATTGTGGTATCAAGGAAGCTGCATTGAAAGATACAGTTCTGGGTGGTCGTCCTATTGAATTGACTTAAATGTAGATGTTTAATGTTGACCCAGAAAAGGCTGTACACAGCTTCTTTTATTTAGTTTAAATCCTTTTAACTGCTCAGAGCTCTGTCTAATACTACTTCACTGTACTATATTACTCTAAACTGCTGCTGTCTTTGTTCTCTCTCTAATTTACAGTTTTGAAGTGTTTTGATTATCTGTCTTCTTCAGTTGTAAAACTCCGTTTGTGAGTGAAACAACAGTAGTTGTTTTTGACAAAATGCAGAAGCGATGGTCATTTAAATAATTTTCTTAGCTTTTCTCATCTCTGTAAGGTCAAACATTAAAAATGTTAACATGAAGTGTTGCACCCAGGCAGTGGTCCAACTGTTAAAATGGGGTGGTCGGATGTACCATGTAGTATACCCTCTACTTTAGAAAGTCAAACTGATGTCTGTGTGAGGAATGAGTGCAGTGTGTTTCGCTCCTGTTTAGGTTTTGGAAAGAAGCTCCCCTTTCCTTCTTTCTAACTCTATAATACCACTTAATGTGTGCCACGGAACATGTGCTGCTTATTGCATGTTAGAGATACACTGGTGTGCATATGTGCATGTTCGTGTGGGAGCAGATAACATCTTGGGCACGGAGGCGCCTGCTGGGCAGTGGTCTTTCTCTCCGCTTTCCTCAAGGCTAAATACAGGAAATGAGCGCTAGGAAGCGAGCCAGATTGACTGAGCCGAGTGTGCATGAGCGACAATTGTAGCCTTGGAGGTTCTGGTCTCTTTTGCGTGCAGTTTGCTCTGGGAAAGCTCTTCAAAGATTTAGTGCCACTCCCTTCCTCCTCACTCTCAGATCAAAGAGTAATCGCATAACCTGCCTCTTTATTTTTCCAATCACCAAACAACCAAAGGGTTTTATGAGGCATGAAAAGAAAGAGTTACATTCAAACTGAAGGCAGCTTGTGATCATCTTAACTGAAGAATAGAAAGACCTCCTCGGTTTTGGCTTTTTCAATGCTACATCCACACGACTATTATTTCATTTGAAAATGCATCAACTCTGCTACAGATATGCCTGGAATCCACACTACTCCACACTACTTCACACTACTTCAGAGCCGTTCACACTGAGAAGTTTGGAAACGTTTCTAGAGTGTCTAGACTCTTTGCGCATTTGAGTCTAGACAGGTAGAAACTGAGATGTTTGGAAACAATGAGATAGATCCTCACAACTGCTCGCTAATTGGGTCTTTTCTGTCCACTCCTATCACATGACCCTCTGCCGGACTAAAGCAACCAGCATTAGTTGTTGACCCTTTTGTCTTTGCTAACATCTGTTGCGCAGTTAAATTCTGCCACGTTAAAACTGTTTACATGCGTTGAAGACAAACTTTTATTCGAGCAATCTGCGACAATCCTGCAACTACCAACCAAATGCTGCCCGTGTACACGTATGCCCAGTGTACGTGAGTGATCATGTGATATGCATTTTCAGGACGGGGATTAAACCTGATAAAGAGCCAAAATGCACCGAGATTGTTTTCGTTTGAAAATGCTGCCAAAGATCAGTCAGGTTTACTCCCTTCAGAGGGTTAAATGGCAGAATGGATTTGTTGTGACCTGGTTATATATGGGGTCGTCTTAACTTTGACCCCAACACACTGTCACCAGATATTATTCTGTGACATGACACAGAAAGGAAAATAAATCCTCTGCTGTGTGTGTGTGTGTGTGTGTGTGTGTGTGTGTGTGTGTGTGTGTGTGTGTGTGTGTGTGTGTGTGTGTGTGTGTGTGTGTGTGTGTGTGTGTGTGTGTGTGTGTGTGTGTGAGATTGTTTGAATGCACGTCCACTGTTTTTCCTTTGCTCACTCGCTGCTCACTTGTCTCCGAGAGGTGCTTGTAAAAGTAGTAAATTCCTTGCACAGCTGGTGCCGGCTGTTGGCATTCCTCATGTGTGTGTGTGAGTCTGAAGTTGTGTCTGCAGTGCCGCCACAGCACCGGGCCAAGTGAAGCCAATTACCTTGGCATCAGATGTCGGAGCGAAATCTCTGTTTAGGACCATCAAAGAACAGCTGCCATGTCAGAAGCTGGGGAAATAGAAGAATAGAATCTCTGCCGTCGTACAGTTGTATGTGTCAAATGTTGCCTAACTCGGTTTGGCTTTATAGGCTTTTAAAACTGCTAATGACCTCTTTAGCCTTTTAAAGTGACAGCCTTTATGCAGAGCTTAGCCTTATGGCCTGTATGCCAGTTTAAAACCTATCTATCTATGTCAGGTATCTCGATAGCTTGTCAATTAGTCCAATTTGTCTGTTTGACATTGGTCCCATTCTAGAGCTGGGACTGGACATTAGCAGGATACATTTTCACATGGACCAAAGCCAGTGGTGAGACCAGCTCCCTTGGAAATTTGACCAAGCCTGGCACACCACAACTGACACCCAGATGTTCACTCTGCCCTGATTCTTAGATTATTATAGGCTAAGTGTTGTCAGCAAGTAAATTGACATTGACAGGTTTTTTTTATATATATACATGGGGTGATGGATTTTAATTAAAATTGTAATAAGTTGGGTATGTTAACTGCTGACGGGGTTTCAAAATTCTCTGCCCAAGAATTTGTGCATAAAAGAAAATCATGCATTTTATAGGTGGATTCATTCACAATTAATACACAGGACACTAGAGTTTGTCAGCTCAGTGTATAGAGGTACAGGGAGACAGTTCACTTGTAAGGGATGGAGATGGAAGATGACTATATTATCTGAAACACACTTCTGTGTTGTGTCTCATGTGGAACTAGAATGGCCCAATAGTCCCATTAAATTCAATTAAGCAGCACCAAGTGCAAACACTCAAGTATATATTGGTCACCCAAACATGCCAGATTCATTTTTTTCATCAAAATCCATTAATTATTTTCGGAGAAATCAACAACAATGTTGACAAATGCCTGAATTCCCGATGTTAAGGAAGTGGAAAAAGATTCTGGATCCACCCCCTGATCCATGACCACAATGTAATGGGTTCTTTCCTTTCCTTTCCCATATGGCATCCTTCCACTAAGTTTCGTCGTAATCCGTTCAGTAGTTTTTACGTAATCTTGATCACAGACAGACAAACAAACAGATGAGTGTAAACATTATCTCCTTGGTGTTGCTATATGTCAAACAGCAGAAAAGACCTTGTTTATTCACAGCGATATACAGTTGGACTCATCATATCTCCACTGACTAGATGTCCACTCAGTATGTAAACTTCATCATCTCTCTGTTACTATCAAGGTTTTGGCAAAACTGGTTTAGTGTTTTTTTTTTACTCCTTCACCACTTCCTGTTGCTGTATCTGCTTATATTGTTATTCTGGCATCTAGCATGGATGTGCTAAGCAAGACCACTGATTTGTAGTGTCACACACACACACACACACACACACACACACACACACACACACACACACACACACACACACACACACACACACACACACACACACACACCCCCCCACACACACATTCTTAGTGGTTCATACACAGTAGTTAAAATGTGTCCTCTTTGTACTTTTGTTTTATTGCTCTGTTTGTTTTGTGCAGGCTTTGGAGGAGGCCCAGATTGCCATCCAACAATTGTTTGGCAAAATCAAAGACATCAAGGACAAGGCAGAGAAGTCTGAACAAATGGTATGTACCACACACACACACACACACACACACACACACACACACACACACCCAGCACATTGGAGATACAACCTGTATCCTCCTGGTGTTACAATAGAGGACAGTGGGGAGAGTTATTTAAAGTCGAGGTAATGCACCTTCCATGTGTCACTGTTAGAAGCAAGACTGTGTGTGTTAGTGAGAGTCAGAGAAAGGCCGGTGGGCTGAGTGATGAGAGGATGAGGTGGGAGATTATTTCTCAAACCAGCAGGTGTGTTGTTCACCTTGCTCTGCTTCTCTTTATCCTTTCGCTCCATCCAGTAAGGAACTTTCCTATATTATTTCCCCTGTTCTGATTGTTTATTTCTTCACCAACTTTGTACTTTATCCCCTCCATGCTTGTTTCTCCTTCTTTGTGTTACCCTGTCTGACTTGTTCCTCTCCCTGCACAGGTTAAAGAGATTACGAGGGACATAAAGCAGTTGGACCATGCCAAGCGCCACCTGACTACATCCATCACCACCCTCAACCACCTGCACATGTTGGCGGGGGGTGTGGACTCTTTAGAGTGGGTATAATCACATTTCACATCAGAAGACTCCCACAGTTTACCCCTTAAGCTTATATGACTAAAGTAGTAGTTGCGAGAGGGATAATTTTTTTAGGTTAAAGTTTTAGTTGCTGCTAGTACAAGACAGATCTTGTTTTAGTATGTAAAGTGCCTCGAGATAATCTATGTTGTGATTTGGCACTATCCAAATAAAACTGAAATGAATCAAACCTTTACATAACATACAAGTCACCAGCATAATTATGAGGATGAGTTTTATTGTAGTCTTATCGCAGACTGTTCATAAAGATAGACGACATGACGGCTGCCTAACAGTGAAGCCCAAGTGTCTCGATGGCTAGCTGCAGTACAGGTCATAAACCCAGCCTCCTAAATGTTAGCAGATGGGACATGGACCAAACTAAAAAGTAAATATCAAATGAATTTTTCTTTAAAAATGGTCCCTGTCATTTTCGGGAAGATCTGATCACACTGTTGTATGTTCAAGTTCACTTTTCCATTAACTTTGGTTTTGATTAGTTATATGAGGCTATAAAAAACAGCGTGAAAAACCAGGATTGACAGCCGGGACCAACTCGCGATTGGTCAAGCGGCTGGACCTCGATGCCGTGGCTACACACAATGATCACTACAGTGCAGAATAGACTATGGCTCCAAATTACGTCATAGATGAAAGATGGCAACATTAGTATCCAGAATATTTTGTTTCATTTCTTGACAGTGGGAGGATTGGGGACAAGTTGTCCATCTTTATACACAGTCTATGTCTGATAATTTTTTCAGTGATGTTGATAGAATCAGTGGCCTGGTGATAAAAGCTGCAGGAGAAAATCTTGTGTAGATGGATTGAAACAAAACCTGTGCAGATCCCACAAGGGCCTTAAGCATCTTAATATCTAAGATTTATATTCTTCTGCTACCTACATTTTTATATGAAGCCAGTTTGAGATTTGAGAAGATACAGTTTGATGGATACTAGACAAATATGGGTGCACATGTTTAGTCGTCCAGTCCGATTAATTTATGTAGCACAATAAAAACAACAGGAGTTGAGCCAAAGGAAAGCAACAATAGTATAGATTAAAAAATAATGTAGTATGTTAGAAATATAATGTGTGTGTGTGGGGGGGGGGGTAAATGTCCAGAGAATTTCCAGAGTATCAATGCTTTTTCTTTTATAAAATAATGGATATAATTGACATGTGTGTTTTGTCCCAGAGCCATGACCAGAAAGAGGCAGTATGGTGAAGTTGCCAACTTGCTGCAGGGAGTGGTCAATGTGCTGGAACATTTCCACAAGTACATGGGCATTCCCCAGATCAGACAGCTTTCTGAGAGGTAACACACACACACACACACACACACACACACACCAGTGATTGATGTGCTCACATAAGGTTATTTCTTCTAATTTTTTCCTCAACTATATTTCCTTTGCGCATATCAGTTGCATTACAGCTATTCTTGGGTTTAGGGCCTTGCTCAAGCTGACTAAGAGGAGCTCGGTCTCAGTAGCCAGTTCACTTCTGGAACTCTCCATACAGCTGTAATATTCCACAGCTCGCCAGCTGAACTGTTGAAAAGTGATTACAGTATTTTGCTGGAGGTATTTTGCGTATTACATCCTGTTTATGCAGATATTCACACACATGCACGCACAACCCCACACATACAGGAACACAAAGGAAGGAAACACACTGAATAGGGTTGTGTTATGCCAGCATTTCTTCCATAGGCAGAGATTAGAGGCATAGTTTCTGAGGGTGTGTCTGTATCTCCATGTTTGTGCTTCTACTGGTGCATATGGAAGATGCATTTATTACACTATGCACTTGAGATTGCTGTGCATGTTAAATGGTCCATATAAATTAACAGTATATTTAGGAAACACACACCCACAACAAAGTACATCATTATGCAGTTGTTTGTTTTTTATTCTCAAAGACCACCAGAATCGGTTTGGGGGCGTATTGGCCAACTTGCTCTTCAGGTTTAAAGTGGTGTTGGTCATCTAAAACAAGAAAGGATTGACCTTCTGTTCTGTTTTGACTGAGGTGTGGCAGACAGAGTTCATACCAAATAACAGCTGCATGGAAGAAGTGACTCTGCTGGAGAAACAGATGATAGGAGAGACACGGGGAAGGGAAAGATATGAAGGCAGGGCAGACAGCTGGACACAAACCGTTCATAGAAAAAACTAACTACTTCTCTGTGAGAGACCTGGACTGACCTGACTCATTAGAGTAAGACACATAGGATCCGATGAGACAAATGCAAAGACGAGCACTAGATCAGACAATAATGGATATGAATGGGTTGGAGTTAGGGACAGTATTAAGATCATATGCAGAGTCTGGGGCAAAAGTAACTACACACTGTGACTTCTCCTGGTCATTGCTTGATGTGTTTCTCACCAGCATAACTACAATACTCCACTGTTGCACAGAGGGATGCTGTGATTGGCTGTGTATAGCTGTATCATTTACGCTGTATACAGTACATGTACATGAGTGGACAAAGTGCAGCCACTCATTTATTAGAGTTAGATCTGCTGCTGACAGTTTGGTCTCATTCAGATAAAACAGCTGTAGACACTAGATGATTTAATAAGAACAATCTGATCAATTTATCAGAGTGGGATGCAGCTGAAACAGGAGCTGCAGGGCAGGGTGTGTGGGATAAGAGATTCATACCCAGTAGTTCACCGAGAGAAGTGGATGGTTGGGTCTTTAGTCCACATGGGTGTTTGTAATGACTGCTCTAAGTTCAGGTGGTATCCATCAGTGATACTATTCCTCCACCCTCGCCTGTTTATTCTGGACGACTGGAATGACTTTTGGTGTTGTGTGTGTTTAACCCATCCCACACGCCTACGAGTGAACAGACTATCTGAGGACTGGACGGACTCAGACTGTAAACCTCATAATATGCATGTTTCTCTTGTTGTGTCTCAAATCAGATACTTCAGTCAATTTTCTTACATGTTGTACACTATGAACACTTTGAGCTCACTGGTGTTGCATGAATTCTTATAGTAGTTCTCCCAAATCAAACACGGCCGTTGCACACTCAACGTCAAAGGTGATCGCAACATGTGACCCCAAATCGTCGGCTCCCAAAATATCGCTCGACAAAAGTCACAGTGACTAGTTAGCAATAAATAGGAAACAATGTAAAGTTCAGTGTTTTTATTTTTGTCCCATTTAGAGTGAAAGCAGCTCAGAGTGAGTTGGGGACTCAGATCCTGGCAGATTTTGAAGAAGCCTTCCCCTCTCAGGGCTCCAAGGTACATACATGTGTTGAATAAGAATCTAGATTTACTTGTTTGTTTTTTATTTGTTTTCTTGACAAATTCCTTCCTTTGTCCTGTTTATCTTTCAACTTTTTATATCCCAATCACATCCATCCAGAGAACAGGTGGTCCCAGTAATGTGCTGAGAGACGCCTGCCTGGTGGCCAACGTGCTGGACCCGCGCATCAAACAAGAGATCATCAAAAAGTTCATCAGGCAGCACCTCTCAGAGTACCTGGTGCTCTTCCAGGAAAACCAAGATGTGAGTTAGAAATTGAATTCCATAAATTAGGAGATCATAATTAGTTGCAGTAAATGTTTAATTGGTCTCTAGATATTTATGATAATAGCTCATTGGTTGCTCAGGTTGCTTGGCTGGACAAGATCGATCGCCGCTATGCCTGGATCAAACGGCAGCTGGTGGACTATGAGGAGAAATACGGACGCATGTTTCCTGAAGAATGGTGCATGACTGAGCGGATTGCTGTGGAGTTCTGCCACATCACCAGGTAAACACATCTGTAACATGTAGGTTTAGGCTATGAATGATATGTTAGATGATTTATCTTTTTTAATCAATATTGTATGGTTATCTCTGTCCAGAAGAAATGGAAAGAAAGTAATAAAGAGAAATTAAATTAAACAGACAGGATGTGAGAAATTGGTCTTTTCTGAATCCTGAAGCGAACCACACTGGTACAATATGGCGTGCATGGCATGACTCAGTGATTTGGTGCCACTTTCTGTGTAATTGACGTAGGTGGCCTTCATGAGCAATGACCTAGTGTCCACATTTCTCAATCTTTTTCCCTCAGCTTCACAAGAAAAGAAAGTAGGTGGCATTTGCGTAATTCTCCAGGCTGCAACCACCAGGGAAAAACATCCAGTAGATTGTTGTGTCACTTGGAACCAGTCTTACAAGATGTGTTTTTGCCAAAAGAAAACTGTACTATCAAGAATTATGTAGAACATTTGGATGTGAAAGGGTAGAAATTTAAATGTGATTACGTCAAACTGTCCATATTTATGTGTGTGTTTGTGTGTTCCTAAGGGTGGAGCTAGCCAAAGTGATGCGAACACGAGCAAAGGAGATTGAGGTGAAACTGCTTCTTTTTGCCATTCAGAGAACCACCAACTTCGAGGGTTTACTGGCCAAACGCTTCACAGGATGCACCTTGACTGACGTACCTGGAGTGAGAAACGCACACACACACAGACACACAGACACACAAAACAACAATAGATCTATTTACTCCCCAATTTTATTCAGGGTAACCGGATGTTTCATTTTGGTTGCCTTTTAATCGTGTCACATCAGCTTTGCCCATGGCTTTGTCCATCCCTGCTATAGCTATGGGGATAATAAACGTATGTCAACAGAATAACACACTGGTAGCCAGTCGGCTGTTTTTTCCTTCTACCGTTTGTATCAAACACTCGTTATGGATCGTGATTATTCAATGCCGTTTGCTGTGTAACATGATTCATGTTACCTCATCCGTGAACATGATTTGCTCCAGGTAGATTTTCATCGGCAAAGATGGTGAAGACTGCAACTCAACTCCCCCGCACTGCTTCACAAAGTCGTCAAACTAGGTCTTAAGTAATCGTTTTGATTGAGAGATCTGTAGCGTAACTCACATATTGTAACTTCCCTGCAATATGAAATCACAGCGTCTTACCCCCCCAAAAATCTTGTCATATCGTTAAAGTAGGTTTTCGTGAGTGTATACACTACATCTTCCTTTGAGACCTCATCAATTTACATTCAGTTTTGCTTTGTGCTTTTCGTTGTATTACAATGAAACTTACACAAAACTTGCTGATTTGTAGCAAGTTTCATGTAAGTGACGCTCACACAGGCTACTCTGGTGTCATAGCCTGAAGAAACCTTTCCATCCCACTCATGTTGGCATGTATAGGTGGAAGCGATTCCCACAGGATGGACAGATGATTAGTTGAGGCACATTCTAGGCCAATCATGTTTGGAAATGATAATATTTTGGCCAGACAGAGGCTCTTTTGTGTTGAGTTCGGTTTACACCCATGCCTGCTGGCCTCTGTAATTCAATCAGGGATTTGGTTGAGTGGAATTTTATAACTGGAGGTGCAGGTTCATCCAAGGTGGCCATGAAATGGTCTACAAAAACATGGAAAGATGGAGATGAATCGATGAAGAGCATTGTTGATAATCTTATAACAATTCTTAGCCACACTCGGGAGTATTGTTACCATGGGATTTCTAAATGGCAGTTTGGCTCATTGCAATTCAGCATTTCTGTGGGGTTTTTTTACAGAAAAAGAGATCAGAAAGCCCTCTCGAACCTACTAACCCCTTCCTGGAGGACGAGCCAGGTGAGGATGTGGATCTAGCCAAGGTAAGATGATCTGGACTGACCCAACCTGACCTTTTTGCAGCATAGAGACAATCAGTTGTCCTTAGATGTGGCACTTTGTTGAGGGCAGTTTAACTATAAGGCAACATGTCTCCCACCACTGCTTTGTCTTGACGTTGACCTTTATCTCACAGAATAGAAAGCAAAACATTAACCCACTGTTAATGTTAATGATTTAAACTCAGCAGCTACAACTAGACCCTGTTGTTTCACCAACGGCCCATTTTTCTCTGCTCTCTCAGCCCAGGAAGCCCAAAGCTCCTGACAACCCTTTCCACGGCATTGTCTCCAAGTGTTTCGAACCTCATCTATATGTCTACATAGAGTCCCAGGACAAGTGAGCAACACACTCATACAACCAGACAAGACCCGAGTAGTGTTGTCGCACACAGACACAGAATCAAGAGCAGGTTGTGCATTAACCTGGCACATACATTCCTTTTCCATTTCCTGCTCATCAATCAGATCCTCCTCCTCCGATTCTACTTCACTGCCTTCGCTGTCTTTCCATCTCTTGTTCCTGCACATGCCTCTGTCTCCACTGTGGCAGAAATGTTTCCCATTAGCTGTACGACCACAGACACTGAGAGAAAGAGAGAGAGAGGAAGGTTAAAGATTAAGTTCTGCCTTTGCAGATCTGCCTACTTTCATTCTCACCTCCTGAATTTTTTTTATTTTTTGAATCCCTTCTTTGGTCTCTTTCTTACAGTAAAACCTTTGTTTCGTTCCTCCTCTCCATCTCCAATCTGTATCTTTTCCTCTCTTTTTTCCATTTTCCTCCTGCCTAATCTTTCACTTTTCCCTCCTCTCGTCTTCTACCACCTTCCTTCGCCTCCCCTCCATCAGTCCCTCCCCTCCCACAGTCATGGTGATCACTCCTGAAACTGAACACAGTCCTGGTTCTGCTGTGCTTGCATGCACCCCCCCACCCAGCTCTTGGCTCGCTGGTGCGTAGAACACTGTTTGTTCGTCCAAGTGAACAGGATTGACCTATTCTGCAGCTACAACCTCATTTTACTTCTGTCCAGAGGCCTGAAACAGGCAATGGCCAGATCAGCTCGTCCCTAGTGGGGCATAGCAGGACAGAACAGTGGCCTGCTTGTTTTGTGTTTGGCCTAAGTTCCTATATTGAGTTGGATCGGGCCACACCAACTAACCGTGGACCTGTTGAATGTAGTACTGAGGATTTTGATATGCTTGAAATATTTCCTCCTGTTTATCCATCTGGTTCAGTGTCTGTCTGTGTGTTATTTTATCCTTTCATGTATTTATTGGGATTACACAGCAATCATGTGTTTTTAATGTTGAAATGTTTTGATTTCATTCATTTAATTCCTTTCATGTGCCCCTGATCCAACCACCCGTGTGTGTGCATGTGCGTGTGAACCTGTGTGGGTTTGGCTGTACATTTTACGGGCATCTGCAGGAACCTAGGCGAGCTGATCGACCGGTTTGTGGCCGACTTCCGAGCACAAGGCCCACCCAAGGTGGGCACGGAGGAAGGCGGAGCGGTCCTGCCCAGCTGTGCTGACCTCTTTGTCTATTACAAGAAGTGCATGGTGCAGTGCTCACAGCTGAGCACCGGAGAACCAATGATCGCCCTCACAACTATCTTCCAGAAATTCCTGAGGGAGTACGCCTGGAAGATCCTCTCTGGAAACCTTCCTAAGTAAGATCAGTTCGGGTTTGGTTTTTTGAACAAAAAGTCTTGTATTAGAATTCTCATGTAGGGGAAGTTGTACTCTTAATGTTGGGGAACTAAGGGAAAACAATGGTTTTCACTTAGTTTTAGTTCTACAATCAGAAAAGGTTTTCTAAGAGACGATCAATGCAGAAACTAGAATGGTTCTTAGTAGCACGCATACCCAGGTCCAGCAGCCCCCTTCAACTCAGTCAAGCGAATCCAAATTGCACACACTCACAGTTCCCTCCCAGGGGAGAATGATGAAAATGTCAAAAAACGCTTCTTGCAGTGTTAGAGAAAGTGATTAACATTTCCTGGATCCGCCCCTTTGTCCATATCTGTGCCAAACTAAAATGGGCTCTTTCTTGGCCCATTTCCTATCCATCCACCAAGTTTCGTACAAATCTGTCTTGTAGTTTTTGCATCATCCTGCTAACTCACAAAAAAACAAACAAACAAACAAATGGACAGGGGCGAGAACATAACTTCCTTGGCAGAGGTAATATAAGGTTAGCATTAGCATGACATTGCTACAAGGTGCTGCATCAGTATTTACCCACTCCCATATTTGCTTCTAATGCTGCTATGTTAGCTATGTTAAACCAGTGTGGAGTCAAAGTTCAAATTTTCAACAGATACTGTGATAAAGCAAAAATTTATAATAAATTGATTCTTCTAACACTAGTATTTCATGTTGCCATAGACCTCCATTTCTTTCTGAAAAGTATTGAATCAGTCCAACAAAGACTGTGCAGCTGATACAAATTCTCACTAGCATTCACATGCTTGTATTTCTAGTGTTTTGATATTTTCCATCAGAGTGAATCATTCGATTTTCTGGGCAGTAACACAAACACAGATTTATTTAAGACCAACTTTTCACAAACAAGCATGTCACACCCTTATTTGTTCATTCCTCTGCTCTGGTAATGGGGCTTTCGTTTGAGACAGAATGTCTTCAGTGCTGCTGGGTTTGATGGATTGGGATGGCACGATACGAGGGATCTGGAGCTGGTTATGTTGTGGCGAAGCCTAATAGGCTACCAGCAAAAACATCTCTGGCTCATTGGCCACATTAGAACTCATCACTGGCTGTGGTGTATTCACACACACACACAGAGGCGTGCTCTGTTTCTGTGTCAGATATGCATGCATGCTAATGACCAACTTGCGTTCACTGACTAACGTGTACCACATTCTGAGCTGTAAACAGACACTCAGTCGAAGATGCACTTCAATACTTTGCAAGTACTTACACTTACAAACGCATGCGAACATGCTTGTTCAATATGGAGCGCTTGTGAACTGGGTGTGTGAGGTTTTGAAAGAGGCCCCTGAAAGGAGCTTTTGGTTTAACCACGTCTCTGTTATGCAGTTTTATTAATGACTGGATCGTCAATTAAACCTAATTGGTTCAGCACCCTGATACTCGCATTTGCTTGTGTATCGCTTTCTAAAATGTTTTTCCTCATCTGTGATTTAATGAATTTTGTTAATGCTTACAACAAAGGGGGTCCACATCAGCCGGTCTTGGGAATAACAATACACAACATCGTGGAATTGATCTCAGCTAAGGGTGGGGATTGCAGGGTGATGATACCGTACTATTTGTGATGCACTGCCCACAATAACAATAATATCTCAATACAGCAATTCTCTGATAATCGATATATTGCAGTTATATGACAATACATCAGGACATCTGTCTAACTGAGGAAGAATACAAAATGCCCCCTTAAGATAGCAGACTCAGATTATTTCAGATAATTTTTCAGATACAGTTTTGATCAGGTCAGATACATATAGAGACACATTTATGTATATAAGATACATACATTTGTTTGTGTTAATATACATGTAAAATATTTTGGCATAATTTACAGATCTGTTCTTATAATTTATTTCCTACGCAGCAAAGGGCTGGGTGGGAACTGAACTTGAGCCCTTCTCCAGCAGCTGCAGGATCTGACCTTTTTTTCCTTCTTTATGTGGAACATGTGTTTTTCACTCATCCACTGCTCATGTTCCATTCTCTTGTTGTACCAGGTCCAGCAGTAGCAGTGGGGGTCTCACTATCAGCAGTCTGCTGAAGGAGAAAGAATTCTCAGATGCTTCAAAGTTCACCGTAGATGAGCTCTGTCTGATCTGTAGCATCCTCAGCACTGCAGAGTACTGTTTGGCTACCACACAACAGGCATGTGCACACACGTATCGTAAATTTGTGTCTATAATTTATTCGAATGGCAGTGACAGTATACGTTTGGGAACCTAAGAGGTAATATCATGATAGTAGTATTAGACGTCTGACTTATGTTTCAGTGTTTTAAGGAATTAACTGTGACAGTTACAATTACAATTTTAAGTCAGTGTTTTGAAAATAGATCAACACATGTACAAACAAATTTTTTTTAAATATTCATTTATGTTTGTTTGTTTTCCAGTTGGAAGAGAAGCTAAAGGAAAAGGTAGATAAAGTCCTGGTGGAGAGAATTAATTTGACTGGAGAGATGGATACATTCAGCACGTAAGTGACACTTACAGACAGCTACTTTTTTCTCCCTCTTTTATGTGAAGAGTATGTGGTAATTGTGTCAGTTATGTTTTTCAGTGTGATCTCAAACAGTATTCAGCTAATAGTTCAAGATCTGGATGCTGCCTGTGACCCTGCTCTCACTGCTATGAGCAAGGTGAGACACAGTCACACACTCACACATTCCGCTCAGATAGTTCTTAAGATGTTGGAAACTAAGGCCAGATTTTGGTCCATTGGTCTGAGGCCCCTTGTTTTTGGTTCAAACTATACTGAAAAGTCAGAAGGGCCGGAAACCGCCCAAGAAGATGTTGCTTTTGCGTCAGTCATCATTAAGAAACCTGAGAATTTCCACATCAAAAAGTCTTTGTTTTTAATGGATTGACACATGAGCCTGACGATAAAGAATAGCGCGTTATCTCTGATGCTAAAGCTTTTCTGTCCTTCATCTCTCCGCTCAGATGCCGTGGCAGAGTGTGGAGCACGTGGGTGACCAGAGTCCTTATGTGACGTCAATCATCATGCACATTAAACAAAATGTGCCAATCATCAGAGACAATCTGGCCTCCACTCGCAAATACTTCACACAGTTCTGCATCAAGTTCACAAAGTACTGCACATCTATACACACTTTTTATACTGGCATACTCTTAAAAACTATAATTAAAGGTTCCTGAATTTGATACATGTGTCACTTATTCCTCTCTTTTAGTTCTTTCATTCCCAAATTCATCAACCACCTGTTTAGATGTAAGCCTATCAGCATGGTGGGAGCTGAGCAAGTAAGTTTAATTTATGTCAAGCAGAAAATCCATGCATTCCATTTGAAATGTGCAGTGCTATGCATTTTAAAATCTTGAATTTTGTTCCCTGCACCACCAGCTCCTCCTCGACACCCACTCCCTGAAGACCGTTTTGTTGGATCTTCCCTCCATAGGCTCCCAGGTGCTCCGCAAGGCACCCGCCAGCTACACCAAGATAGTGGTGAAAGGAATGACCAGAGCAGAGATGATACTAAAGGTGAGAGGAGGACAGCAGAGATGATTTCAAACCGTTTACCTTTTACAGTATAAACACTGAAGGAACTTGCATCTTAAACTGACGGATTTTAAAGAGAAAGTTAGTTCAAGTGTAAATACAAACTAGTTCAACTTAAACACATTATCAGAACCACTCATCTTTACGGGGCACTTCAGATTTTATGACACTTAACTTGGGTGGCTAAAATTCACTTTGGCCACTTTTACAACCAGAGTTTCATTCTCTGACCTTTAAAGGATCGGAATTTTAAATAAACCCTTTTGTGTGAGTGAGTTTTCTTTATCTCTTGTTTGCCATTTAACAGATTTGATGTCGAAACTCTGACATATGCAGTAAAACATGAACTCTGGTGTTGATGCTAACGCTTCACAAAGAATAATGTGCAATCTGCGGCTAACTGCTTTTTCCACAGTAAGACGCAGCAACAAACCTTTCTCCTCCAGTGTTTGTGGTTGGTAGTAAATTCTTTGCCTTGACTCATTCAAGCAGATTATCTACCTCGATTTTATTTGTAGGCAGAATAACCCTTTAATTGCATCTTCAGCCCCCTCTCGGAATAGCACTTTATGAGCTTGTTTCCACAAAATAACCCACCTCACATGAGGTCGGAATGGGAATGGAGCTCACAAACCACAACTGGTTTAATGAGTGAGAGACGAGTAAACACAACGTACACAATCGTCTTCTTTAACACAGTATGTGGGAGTGGGTAAATAAATATGCAACCACATACGCCGGATAGCATGTTGTATTTTGGATGTTGTGTTCGGTGCAGAGGGAAAACACCGGATTCAGCCAGTAACCTCAGAATTATCTCACAAGACACTGGAGGACACTGGTATGTGGATGCCATGTATTAACCCCACGCTAATTAACTGTCCCAGGAGTGAAGAGAAATGCACACATGCCTGCCTGTCCCTTGATTTCCCGTAGGATCCTGGGAGGACTTGTTTCCTTCCTGAAGGTTATACCGGTTTGGATTGTCCTGATGTTTACAACAGTCAGTTTGACCTTTATTCTTGGAGTCTTTCCTGCCTTTACTTTGAAAAACAGTGCATCAGTGGCAGACAGTAAAATACTTTGGATGAATGTCATTTAATACGTTACCACACTACATCCATACTAAAGAAACACTGTTTTCAAACCAAAAGGATCTCTGTCCACACAAGTGTTTTGGCTCCGTATCAGTTTTAATCCATGTCCATACCCACACACCTGAAAATGTATATCTCGTGACCACTGACGTTCACTGGGCGTGTGCTGCTGGTGTAAACAGGAAGGCATGCTAGATTTCAAACGAGAAACAGCAATGGCAAAAAGATAAGTGTTGAATTTAGCTGCACAACAGCTGTTGGCAAAGACAACAGGGTCAGTAACGCTTGTAATTGATTGTTCATGTTGCTTTCTGCACTGGTAGTCGAGGCTAATGTCGATTGTTTTCTTCCGTAATGGGGCCCTGTGATAGTAGCCTGATGAATCAGCGAAGGCTACGTTGCGACCGTAAAGAACCAATCAGCACATAGTTGTGAGTGTCTCCGTCATTGTTTCCAAAAATCAAATTTTTTGCCTGTTCCTGTCTAAAACGCAGCTCGGAGTTTTCAAACTAAACAGGGCCAACAGCGTTTTCAATCTTCTCTGTTTTAGCAGCTCTAAAACTCTGGAGTAGTGTGTACGCCTGGCGTGACCATAGCAGTTTTGATACGTGTTCAAATGAAAACGTAGTAGTGTGGATGTAGCCTCAGATTCGGATCTGCAGACTTTGTCTTAGAAGCTGTGTAAAACATTGTCCGTCAGACAAAACCTTTTCACCTTTTCTTATTTCTTTCTGCTGGGATGCACACTCTCACACACACAGCCTGTATAAGGCGTGTCTTTGTTCCCATGGAAAAATGCCCTGAATGTATATACATACATTTCCACTCATCTGCCAAACATTAAAGAGGGTTTCACATTATAGAATTATAGAATGCGTTCACATCAGCCCTCTACTGTCTGCTTTTTTCTGAATCTGACTGCCAGCGGGCCCCTTCAGCCGGAATGTGATCTATAAGGCTTCTGAGAAGTCTCACAGACGCATGCAAGGCCTTTGAGTGATTCACGTGCATTACTGTGACAATGGAGGACAAAAGCATCATTGTAAAGACTGGTAATCTGATACTAGAGGAAATATCAAAATAAAAGGCCTGATAATCAACAGAAGGAAATTGCAAGTGACGTTTAAAAAGATAGACAGATGTTACGGTTCAAGCTAAATTTAACGGGAGCAAAAGTGCTGCACACGACAATATAAATATTACATTTTTCTTGTGGTAGCAGAAAAGACAACTTTTTATCCCTCTTTTAGAGAAACTATTTCGAATGAGCCATATATATCTGTGAATGTCATTGGCCATTGTTAATGAAAAGCCCACACGAGTGGAGAGAAGCTTTTATACTGCAGCCAGCGATTTAGCCTTCGACTTTGTGGAACATGGAGGTTACTTACAGGTAATTGCTTCCACCTTGGGCTGAGACTGAAGCATCTGAAAGACAAACCCAGCGAATGAAGGTCAATACAGGAATTCCTCTGCCAAGCCTCAACAATAGTCTTAAATTACACTCAGTGATGCTGCGACTTCAGATTAGATCTAGCTCCGCCGCTTCAAGAAGCTGCTGCAGTTCTTTAGGACAAATGAAGGAGCACTTTAAACCTTCATAGCTCACTTTGAGATTTAAACACACATGCCACTGTGGGATTCCTTAACATTTCAAAGTATGGAATCTAATTGTTTTGGATTTAAGTTTGGATTTGTACTCTTGAGAACTTAAAAATAGTCCAGACAGACAGACAGATTGTTAACCATATAAAAAGCTGCATGATTTATTTATTGTGTTACCAATCTCACACAAATGGAAACTGACCTGTTAATGTTTCAAACAGATATGATGTAACTCAGACTTAAAGCAGCGTTAATAATCGTATTAATTTATTTAATTTTTTTTGTGTGCTACTCATGAGCCAAACAAATATGTTAACACAATATTCACATATCAACTTATGAGCGATCATTTGCCTAGATTCAGGATTCAGGATGTTTATTGTAACATTGTTTAAAAAATACAAACAAGTGACATTTTTACAGGGAATGTCCATTAGTAAACAAGTGTGTAGGTAAATAAGTAAGTAATAAATAAAGAAGAAACAATAAATATAGACCATAGTATTAATAAGCCAAGGTCAAACATACCAGATTTGCACCAGAATTGAATTGGTTCTCCTCTAAGTCTTGCGACACCCCTTCACAAAATTTCATGGGAATCGATTGAGTAGTTTTTGCGTAATCTTGCTCACTAACAAACCCTTGCCCAAGATAGTAATAGAATAAGAATACTGTATGGACAGAATGGAGCAGATACATTATATATGTAATAATATATAACTTTTTAATATTACACAGATTCATGGTTGATATACATGCATCTAGTGCACTTGTGCTAATATCAGCTTTAATTTAGAGTTTTCCATGTTTGAATCCTGAAGGAAACGTCTGCACCTCCGCTGCTAAATGCTCCACAATGTTTAACAACTTGGTGCTTGTTGTCTCTCTGCTGTTTAGTGCTGGACAGGAAGTGAACACTGGGTTTATTATTAGAAAAAAGCTGTAACATTAACCTAATATTCTAACGTAAAACAAAACAAGGAGCTAAAAGAGGCTAGAATGGTCTGTAAAGTTTGGGGAAACTGCGTCATTGGGTGCGTTTGTCACTTTGTGAGTAATTTTAATTTACACATAGTCTCTTGGTCTGTCGTTTTGAATAGTTAGTTCATTTTTCAGGTTCCACGTTTTAAGATCTTGTCAAATTATCTTCAGTATAGAGATGAATGCGCTTGAGTCGCCCGTTTTGTTCGACAGTGCTGAGTTGTGTTCAAAGCACGTAGGATTCTTTATGTCCGTCTGTCTCGGCGTCTCCTGGCTGCTGCGATGCCTGTGAGACGTGGCTGTTTTCCACGCTCTTCCATCCCAGCCCACCACCACAGCTCCAGCTCTCTCTTCCCCACCTCTGAAGTTCTCTTCTGGGGAGTGTTTAAAAAGGCAACCCCCCCCAATCCCCTCCCTTGTTCAGCCTGAATGCCCCCTCCTCCCCTTCCTCACTTTCTCTCTCTCTTTAATGCCAGTTTTCATTCTAACCCCCTTTTTTTTTTATAAGGTCGCTGCAGGCCTTGGCCCGGCTCCAAGACAGTTGCTAAGTAAATCACTCAGTCAGCAGGGCGAGTAAGGAAAGCAAAGAATTCCACACAATCTCCCGTCTTTCATGCCTGCACTTCCCCTCTCTTTCTCCCCTGCTTCTCATCTGTCCTCTCTCCCCTTATCTGTGCAGCTCACCTTCTCGTCTATTTTACCTTGGGTTGAAGAAAAAAAAGAGAGCGGTAAAGCTTGAAAGCACAGATTGGCTCTTTTTGAAGTGAAGGAGAGGATAAACGTTTAGGTCCCTGTGCGCACGCATATGCTTGAGATAGGAGACGGGGGTCTGTCCGCCATGTGTTGGTCCGCCTGCTTTGCCGCGGCTTTAAGAAACGCTATCTGATCCTCGTTTTTCCACACATACTCGTTTGTTGGGAGGGGGGAACAACAGAGAGAATCCGATCCAGAGAGACTTTAGCTCCATTAAACTTTTTTCTCTGTCTGCCTTTGACTAATGCAGATTTTTGCCCAGACTCATTATAACCCCCCCCCCCAAAATAATTACTGCTGGAGCTAATTCTTGCCCACTCATGCGTGGAGTAATTGGTGTGTAAAAGAGTGGGCTTCTAAATATAGAACCATAGTCTCAACTTTGTTTGCAGCCAGAACAACTTGGTTCTGTCAGTTGTAGCCCCCCACCACCACCACCACCACAACCCCCCTTCCCCTCACTCTGGGCCACAGCCGCCCCATGTGGGATCATTTACAGATCTCCCGGGTCATCCCGTGATGGTGCACAGGAAAAGAGGGAGGGGGTGAAAGCAACACTAAACTCCACTCTTTCCTGCAGGTGGTGATGGCCCCACATGAACCACCAGTGGTGTTTGTTGACAACTACATCAAGCTCCTGGCTGATGGCAACCCAGAGACCTTCCAGAAGATTCTGGACATGAAGGTGAGTGGGTTGGACCAGTAGTTTAAAGGAATAGTTCCGAATTTAAAGAGATGTGCTCATTTGCTGTCCTGCTGAGGGTTGCATGAGAAGATACCTCTTATATCTACATCTTCTACATAAACACTTATTTTTGTATGGTTTAGTGACTTTATAGGTTCTGCTTCGTAGATTTTGTTACCTTTGGACAGAGGGTGTCTGTTCCCCTCAGATTCCAGTCTTTAAGTCAAGCAAAGATAACATGCAGCTGGCTCCAGCTTCATACGGAACATAGAGAAGCAAGGGTGGTATGGATCTTCTCATGCAAGAAAACAAATGTGTACTTCCCAACATCTCCAACTATCGTTTGAATATCGTAGCTTTGCATCTCTCCTCAATGTTTTCCCATAATTTCCAATGTGTTATTTAACCTGTTACTGTGAAGCAGAACAAGAGACACGTTTACATGGACCTCCATGTTATTCTGAGATTAACCTGAGTAAACCTGAGTGAGACACTGTCATGTAAACAGCATTTTCTGATGACCTTAACATGAATAAGGTCAAACTCGGAATGAGCATTTGAGTGTTTTCTTTCTAATTTGGCATCCATTCTTCATCAAGCAGTTGGTAACCGTATGTTGATGTTTCAAAATGCTGTGAAAACTACAACAGGACGTTATATTGCAATCAAGAAGTATACCTGTCTACATAATGAGAATCCACATTTCTTAATCCGATTAGGATTGAAGTAATCTGAAAATGTTGTTAACATGGCAGTTTTTTTATTTACACTGTTGACTTGATCAGGTTAATATCAGAATATTTTGCACACTGAGAGCGATTTTTAAAGCTTATGATATTTCCCCTGTGTTTGTGTGTGTGTAGGGTCTGAAGCGCAGTGAGCAGAGCAGCATGCTGGAGCTGTTCAGGCAGAGGTTACCCACTCCGCCCTCCGGGGCTGACGGAGGCCCCACTCTGTCCTTCAGTGCCCCCACCCCTGAGCAGGAGTCGTCCCGCATCCGTAAACTGGAGAAACTCATCAAGAAGAGACTGTGATCAGACACATTGATAATAAAAGAGGCTGCAGGATGAGACCTCCTGCACTCACTCTTCTCAAAAACTTCAATCATCAAGGAGAATCAAAGAAAGAGCAAAGATCGGACTGAATTTTCTGACTGACAGTGATGTGAAACTGAGCTGATGCTGGATTATGAAGAAACTGCTACTTGTTGATGCTACATCTGTCATTTTGCTTCTGTAACTTCCTCTTTCTTCTCATGACACTAATGCCTGAGCTTTGTAACATTCGTACATTGTCGCACAGACCGAATGCGGTGCTGTTAACTGGATTCAGCTCAGAGAGCTGCTGGCTGCCTCTCTGGTACACGTCTAATCCCCGATGATCACCAGCAGGCTGATCATAATTAAAGTTGATGTTTTCTGAATATAATGTTCTTCAAGGATAACTATGGCTTTCCTCAATCATTTTTAATTTAAAGTGTGTGTGTGTGTGTGTGTGTGTGTGTGTGTGTGTGTGTGTGTGTGTGTGTGTGTGCATGCTGCCACCCATTAATGTGGATATGCGTCATAGGTGTCGGGATTGTTTGTGTGAGCGGCGACCTAAAACAAATCACTGAGTGTGGAACAAAGAGGATCTTTGGATTTCCTGCGTCTTCGCTGAGCCATCTTTGTCTTGGCATTTAAAATTGCTCGTGGTTGATTTGGAAACCAGCTAACTGAGGACTGTTGGCTTGGGCCTTTGCCTGGAACGGGGGGCAATTAATGGGGTATATACTGTCTATGTAAACATTAAGTACACGTGTGCGGTCGGTGCTGTGCTTTTACAGTCCAAACATCTTCAATAATTTAATCCTCTGTCTCTTTTTGCATTGACATAAAAGCTCATGTTTGTTTAAGCAGGAGTCTATTTATTCTTCCATTCGGCTGCACTGTACTTTCAGGCCAAATTACTTAAGGTTTGGAAAATATTATTTTTTGTCATAAAAGAGACAAAACAAGCTGGGTTTGTCTCTGCACTTTGCCATGTACAGTACTCTGGGTCTCTGGAGCCTCGTGTGATGTCACAGCCTGTGGAGGAAAATCCAAACTCCCCTGCAGTCTGGTTTCCATGGTCGCTGATTTTGATGCCAGGGCCTCTCAGTGTCTCAAGGCTTTATATGCATATACATATATGTCATGTAAATGGATTAGTGTAAACATTCCTGCCTTCAGATACTAAATGTCAGAAATCTGAAAACTCTGAAACGATTAAAGGCTGTATAACTACAACTAAGATACGATCACATCCCACTTGTTTTATTCTATTTTAAATTGGCTCCCAATTAGGATATATTTCAAGATTGATAACTTTCCAGTAGGCTCATGATGACCCGGCCTCAGCCTAAATCCCGGATCTTTTAATTCCCTATTACCTCTGTGCAGCTTGTGGTCTTCTGGTGTAACTTCCTGAATCTAGGCTAAAAACAGGTGGGGGGGCAGAGTGTTTGCCATCAGGGCTGTGAAGTGATTCACCTGAGGAAATAGGCCTGTCTGAGATGGTGTCGGCTACAAATGCACTTTCTCCATAAGGCATATTCCCGAATTTCCATAAGGTGCCGGACTAATAATCTCTATCATTAAATCTATTTATGTGCTCCCTTCTGTGTTTGAACCATTTGTTCTCTTGTTGTGTAGCACTGTGTGTGGAAAAGTGCTCTATCAATAAAGTTATCATAAATGTAATGTACCGACCTGTGTGCTACACGGGCTACACTAACGCATGCACGCTGCTTTAATTTGCATGGTTTTGCACAATTGCAGGAAAACACATCAACCTGCTTCTTTTTTTTTTTTTTAAACCAGGGTTTAATCTCTGAAGTGTTCCCATGGCTGGCCTCGTCTCTGGTTGCCACTTAGTCTTGCATCCAATCAGGATCCAGAGAAAGTTTGGGAAGGCGTTTCCTTTGCTGTGTGTGTGTGTAGATGTGAGTGTGTAGATGTGAGAGTGTGTGTGTGTGCCTGGAGGGAGCAGAGGTTTGAAGAGGAGCCGCGGGCAGACGGACTCATTCACACACACACATCCCCTCTCTGGACCCTCTAACACGCCAGATTTCAGCTTTTCACGCACGGTCACCTGGAGCCGGAGTGTGTGATCATTATGTTTTAAGGCCAGAGTGAATACTCGTTTTTAAGTTTCTGGTTTTTAAGAGGCTTGGAGGTTTCCGGGGGACGGAGCGGTGTCTTGATGGTGTCTCCTGCGGGAAGCCGTGCATGCTGCCCGGGCAGAAGTTAGCAGAAACGACGCGGTGGGGGAAAAAACCAAACAGAACCAAACAAACAGAAGGAAGTACAATTTGGAAACTTAGTCTGTCGTCACCCCGCTGGAGTTTAGTAACCGTGTCCCGGAGATGGTCGGCCGGTTGAACTTGCCCCATGTGTGCGAGGCAGAGCCGCTGGATATGAGCTGCAGGGCGGAGAGAGGACTCGACAGCCCGGACTCCGGTCTGCCCCCGAGCCCGAGCCCCGGAGCCTGGCTGCTGCCTGTGTGCGCGGAGAAAGCCGGGGGAGTGAGCCCGGTGTCGGAGGACGAGGGACGGGGCTCCCTGGTAGGTAGCACCCCCCCCTCTCTCACACCACATTACACTCTAATTGAGTAAACTAAGCAAACAACCACAAACTGCTGCAGAACAATGGTTTTAATACATTTTATAATCTGTAACTTGATATGGGAAACTCTTTTTTTGCAGGCTTAGATTCCACAAGTGCACGATGAGTAAAGATGTTTTAGTGCGGCTCCTCTAATAAGTTGCATTAGCTTACACGTTGCACACACTTCTTCCTGTGTGCAGCTTTGCCACCAATGCAATTTGAAGCTTTGAAATGACTTGAAATCAACCGTTTTGTTGTGACTATGAGCCTGTTTTAGTTGACTAAACACAATATCTGTGAATGTTCTTTGTAAATAAGACTGAGCAGTTGAATTTGCTGCATGTTCTGGCCAACTGAAGAAAAGTGGGTCACTGAACCTAGCCTGTGAGAACCTGCAGGATTGACTCTGCATGTGTGAAGTGTGTGGTTCATTTGTTTTTCTTTGCATTGCAGGTTCCAGTTGAACCGACTGGATCTTTCCCACAGCTACACCCGCTGTCTTTTGGAGAAGGCATAGCCCTCGACCTGTTACCTGCAAAGGAAATAAGGTGGGTTCATGTTTATCTGACCTGTTCTGCGCAGGATTACACCTGGTGGAGGTGTGCAGATGTCAGCCAAAACATGGCGCACTATGAGGACATGCAGGGTTCGATATGTAATGGACCAAAGTGACGGACGACTGTCAAGTCTCTATGTGAGCAACAGACATTGCATCATAGTGTAATGGATACCTGCCACCGCTGGCACAGACCGGTTTAACTTATTTATTTTGCACCAAATAAAACCAGAAGATGAGAAATGTCCACACATCCGTGGACGCTCCAACAAACGTTTATGTTACCTTCCAGGCAGGAAACGTTTTCTTCAGATGAAACCAGGAGGTTACAATCCCTGAGTTTGTGGGAGCATCAACTGGTGCGCGGACATTTCTTCCACTTAGTGTCGAGTTGGGATGTGTGTGCTTTTGTATCCTTACCCATTAAAACCAAGACACTCTCCCTCTCCTCCTCCGCAGATACGTCTCCTCTGTGCACTACAACTCGGACCGTCACTTCATCCAGGACGTGGCCCTGCAGCCGTCGGGCCAGGGCCTTGAACACTGCATGCAGACTATCATGGCGGTTCCCCACAGCACCTGGCGCCACTACAAAACGCAGCTGGATTTCCAGCCTCGCCACCGGCTGCAGCGCGTCAGGAGCACCACCATCATCTACCCCAAGAAAACCAGCGCTGTTTACATCACGGAGCTGAGCTACGACTGCCACCGGCTGTCCAGACGCTTCCTGTCCAGCGTGGAGCTGGAGGCGGGCGGCCACAGGATGATACCTGAGTGAGGTGGAGGGGTGGCTGGGGACACAAAGGTGGTCCTTCCCATGGGCCCCTGTTCCGTGGTTCCCCTGAGGCTGGCTGACCTGCTGTGTTGTTTTTTTACAGATGTGGAGCTTGTTATCTTTTTAAAGTAGCTATGCCAAGCTGTGGACAGGAAGCATCTGTGCTGTTGCAGATAGCAGAAGTGTTGTATGTATGATATGTATATATCACTGCCAGTGAAAGAAAGTACTCGTTGGCAACAAGAGCTTCAGTTTTTAACTTGTTACAGCTTCCAGTCGCATGATCGTTTTTGATTTATTGGCTGTAGAAGTAACGTCAGCTGTTTTCAGACGTGAGCTCCGGAGGATGTCTGCAGGATTGGGTTTGGACTCTTTCCCGAGTTTGCCTCTCAGCAGGAGATTCTCCGCTCAGTTCACAACAACGCAGAAATCTCCAGAGCGTCCGGGTGAGGGGCGGTGCAGCAGACAGAGGCAGGAAGTAACCTATTCATTCTGCTGCAGTGTTTTTGTTTGGCATGTTCGTCTGTGTCCTCTGTTTATGTGGCACCACTGTTTCATCCCTAGATATTTGTTTTCTGTGTTTTGTTTTTTTTTATTTTTGTTGCCTGTTAGAAATGTCACCAACACACCCACTCGCTCGCTGAGCGTCCTGTGGAGGATCTCCTGCTGTTTTCTCACAGCGGCTCCTTGGGACATTCTGCTGACTGTTTACTAGGGGGCTGGCTGGAATATCTCAAACACTCAGCCCCTCCTGAGAAAGTCTGGAAGTTCTCTGGAGTTCAGTGAAGCAGCTTTAAATGGGCTGAGTACGGAGGTCGCTGACTTGACCTCAGAAAATCACTTTTCATGCAGAGTGATTGGTTTTAAATGGGAACAACGAAGCCTGTTTCACTTCGTAGAATCGGTTTAAATTAATCTAAGAGAGAAGAGTATCTTTTTTAACTTAGGAAGCGACTATTGTGTACAGCAGAGAGGAGGTGAATAAATGTGTTGCTGGAGTTTGGATGCATGCTCAGAAATCACTAACTTATCCACAATGTACAGAGGATGTGGTGAAATTAACTTTACACACGTGTGTTGTGTTTCCTCACAGGGTATCGTGTGTTTGTGTGTGTGTGTGTTTCTGCACAACGTAGCACAAGCTGAGCTCTTCCCAAGCCTTTTCTCCGGCCACTGTTTATGACTGCGATTTGTAATGGAGGATGTAAATGTTGCTCGATCAAGGGGATTAATCTGTTCATATTGTGACGTGCAATCTAAAATTGATTAAGTACGTAGTATAGATGGATCGTGGATCATATTTTTGATATCGCTCACCGTCACTATTGAGAATAACAAGCTGCATTCCACTGCTATCACTTTCTTTTTGGCTCAACTTGGATTGAAATTGTATTTATTCTGTTCTAGGATCTGAGATTTTTTTTCAGCTGATTAACGGGACTGTGTGTTGACGCTTCTTTTTGATATTCGTCACTTACTCAGTGCCAGTTTGAAATAAAGTGTTCATGAGGTCATCAACTGTCTCTGAGTTGGTATTTTTATCCTTTTTTAAAAGACGACGGCAGTATTTGAAGTAATAAATGCAATAACAAACCTCGAGCACATGAATGTATATATCCTCAAAATGGGTGATAGATTTGATTTTCTTCCCTCACTCAGAAAGAGGCAGGCATTCTTCACAAAAAGGCTCCTCACACTCTTCAGTTTATATCTATAAACCTCAGCTAATCCCACTGAAGCATCCTGGGTACATGGCTGTACGATCCGTATGTTAATGTGGGAACATTTGTGCTTACAGTCTTAAACTGTCCCTTTTTAAGACTCCACACATTAAGGTGTCTTCAGAAAATTCTGTTGCTCCACTGCCCTCTTGTGGCGCAAGGAGAGAAGTACTGCCTCTGTTTGATTTCAGAGGATCAAGATTGACCCTTTAAATCAAATTTCCAACATATTAGATCTTAATTTTAATTTATATAGATTTTCCATTGACTAGACTTTTGCACAGTGGAGAACCTGAAAGACAGTGATAGCTTAGATAACATGCAACTCCTGTTAGTTTCAAAATTATGCCCTATGTAATCACTACATAGTAGAGCGGGTGATATTTGTCACTGTCATTTACTAAAGTGACAAACTGGCACTTGCCCTTTTTACTTATTCCACAAATTACAAGTTGCTCAATGAACTCATAACAGGGAATGTAAAAAGTGAGTGTAGCATCAGGGCCCCTTCCATTAGTTCAATGTTTCTGGAGCGTTTATGTTTCTTCCTTAGATGCTTCCACCACCGTCAGTCCCGACCTGATGTGACCACGGAAACGGGAGGTTTTAAGTAACATCTTTCATCTTTTGTCTTTTCATTACACATAAACTGAATCAGGTCATTGCAGCCCTGACTGTAGTCACACCGGTGGAGTAACTTTTCACAGCTTGTCACAAGTGTCAAACTGATGAGATAAAATAAACAGCTTAGTTTTGCACTGATTTTCTTTTCTTTCACTTCATCTCACCATCTCTTAGTACATTATAGTTAGCATACATGAATACTTTGTTTTAATATATTTATTTACTACTTTGTATTTTTTATTTCAAACCAGCAGTTATTCTAATTCCACAAACTGAATGTAGTTATTTTATAAAATTTTGCATAGTTTTTCATTTATTCTCAGCAAACGACCCCCTTCAAGATAGGATATATTCCACGGACCCCTTCCTCTATGTCTCTTGGAATAGAAATGTCTTGTAAATATATAAGACGTGTAATAAAATAGTGTCATGTCAACACAGCATACTACAGAGCGCCTGGAGTCTCAAAAGATTATATATTTTTATCTTGTTTATCTTTTATCTTGGGCTTCAGGGGCTCCGTAGAGTATCCATATATCTGGAAACTTTTAATTTCGAGAACCACATTGTTTTAGTGAATCTAGAGTTCGAGAGCTGTCTTTGCCTATAGGACGTGAACGCAGCATTTCCTTGAATGGCTGTGACGTAACAATCACTGTGACAGCGAACTTTTTTATAATATATAAATATTGATTTTGAAATACACAATTCCATCTAAAACTTAGTGATCCCACTGGAATCAGTTTGTTACATAATGTGATTTAAAAAAAAAGATCAAAATAAAAAAATACACAAACACACGTTGGGTGCTCTGACGTCATGAGTTCAGAGGTCACTCACACGGCTCAGTTTCCGTATGGAGGAGGAAACCTGTAGTTTAATGGGTCCTGCAGTAAACTCTGTAGTTTAATGGGTTCTGGGGTAAGCTCTGTAGTTTAATGGGTTCTGGGGTAAGCTCTACTGTTTCTGTGGCGCCTCATAGTTTGTGTAGCCTGTTTTTTTTCTAGCAGCCCGCACAATTAAATAGATCTCAGACTCTGTTCTTCAGTGTTTAGCTAGTTAGCTTGTAGCGTTAGCCGGCTAACGGTGCTGCTGGAGAGAGAATGAAGACTTGTAATGGAAACAGCAGCATCATGGACATGTTCGAAAAGGGAAAGGTCCTGAAGATCTGTGCGCCGATGGTTCGATACTCAAAGTAAGTCCCACTTTAAACGTGTGTCTTGAAACATACTGTAAATACTGTAAAACTGCATCAGGGACAGTTACTGTAAGATTTGCTCCCTTGTATTTTGTATGTATGTATTTATTTATACGTGTTGCTTCCTGTCCTTTGCACTTTAGTATGTTGTACTCCTGTGTTGAAGTATCGTACATCTGTATGTTTTTCATTGTGTTGTGTCACGTATTTGCTTTTGCTGTATTAAGGAGAATTTCTTCTGATGTGGACAATAAAGTTCATCCATCTATCTATCGATCTATCTATCTATCTGTCTATCTGTCTGTCTATCCATCTATCGTGTCTGTTGCACGCTACAATTTATCAATATTATAATTGTTGTTGTTGTTGTTATGATCAGTGAAGTCATTTATTTCCACAGGCTTGCGTTCAGGTCGTTGGTGAGGAAATACGACTGTGACATCTGCTTCACTCCGATGATCGTAGCTGCTGACTTCATACGATCTGTCAAAGCCAGAGACAGTGAATTCACCACCAACGAGCGTGAGTAGTAACATTATTATATGACATGTTACAATGTTAAAAAAAAAAACTCTATATCGCTGTATTTGAAATAGTGAAAAAATGTATAATTCTGGATCCTCCCCTTGTTCTTCCCTGACTCATACACATCCTTCATCAAAGTTTCATGATAATCCATCCAGTAGAAACAAACCTGCAAAGTAACCAACAAATATATGGAATGGGTGTTAAAACATTCTCCTCAGTGCTGAGGTAATAATGTACTTTTCATGCACTGTATCTTAATACAAAGATTTCAGTCTTTCCACATGTTTTAATTGTCATGTTGCCATCACCAAGATGTTTATCATCATTGTTTGTTTCTCCCTGTCGTCCTCAGGTGACCGGCCCCTGATCGTACAGTTTGCTGCCCACGACGCTCAGACTCTGACTGACGCAGCCTGTGTAGTTGCACCTTTCTCAGATGGAGTTGACCTCAACTGTGGCTGTCCTCAGAGGTGACCGCAGGCCCTGAGACATTTTGGCCTCGACTCCTTTTTTATTACTCTGTAATTGAAATCATTTTAGTCTCCTCTTTCAGTGACTTCCTCTCTTATAACTGCGTGTTAAGCAATTGTAACAAAGCAATTTCCCTGCAGGGATCTAAAAGTTTATCTAATTCTTAATCAAATTAGTTTTGATTTTTACAGAAGATCAGAAGCTCACAGTTTGTTTGACTGGTTGAGTTTATGTTTTCATCCACGTTACTGTGACGATTCATTAAGCCAGCATAGATAGACAGAATTTTAAATTCAACTTCTTTGATTAGCTCTGTTGTTGTGTTTTCAGGTGGGCTATGTCAGCTGGGTATGGTGCGTGTCTCATCAACAAGCCTGAGCTCGTGAAAGACATGGTCAGACATGTCAGAAACCAAGTGGAGAATCCAAACTATACCACATCAATCAAAATAAGGTGAAGAAACCTAGACCAGTTTTATAATAGACTATTTTAGAGATATCAATAACTTTGTATTTGTCGGCCGATAATCAAGATGACACTAAACAGTAGAGAATTACCACACTAGGTTTTAGGTAATTTAGAGACACCATTACATAGTTTGTGTTCCAGAAAGAAGTGACAAGTTTAGAATGTCCTCTCTGTATTCTTATTAAAATTGTTTAATTTTTGACTATGTGACACGTCCTGTAAAACCAAACGATATTAATTCGCATCCACAGAATTCACAAGGACCTGAGGCGGACAGTGGATCTGTGCCAGAAGGCAGAATCAGCTGGTGTGTCGTGGATAACAGTCCATGGACGTACAGCTGAAGAACGCCACCAGGCTGTTCATTATGATGCAATAAAGACAATCAAAGACAGCATATCTGTACCAGTCATTGCCAATGGAGACATAAAGTACCTCCGTGATGTGGAGTCCACTCACCAGCTTACTGGTGTCGACGGTAGGTTTGTTTTCAACCAAAGTGCACTCATGAAAACCTACACTTACAATGACGGATACATAAATGACATTTCTCTGTAATTTCTAAATCTTTTGTGTGTTTGAATGTCATTATTAGGTGTGATGGCTGCACGGGGGTTGCTCACTAACCCTGCCATGTTCGCTGGCTATGAGGATACTCCTTTGGAGTGTATATGGGACTGGGTGGACATCTCTATCGAGCAGGGCACTCCCTTCACCTGCTTCCACCACCATCTTAGCTACATGCTGGAGAGGGTTAGCTCCCAGCCTGAGAGAAAAGTGTTCAATTCTCTGTCCAGTACCTCAGCTGTAATAGATTACCTCCAGAACACATATGGGTCAGTACAAGACATGGAAACATCAGTTCATTGAAATGTGATATATTTGATTTTTATTTTAAAAATGTGTTTATGCCAAATAAAATGTCAAAGCTATTGTTGCATTCATGATGTCCGTCTTCTTACTTGAGCCTGAACTACACAGTAACCATATCGATTATTAAGGAGAATATTTAGTTGTTATTAATGCCTGTGTTACTCAAGGAGTATACACAGAGGTTTAAGATTGTTTTGCTACTCGCTGATTATTTAGAATGTGCTCAGTCATTGTTGGATCTGAAGGGTATTGACACTAATGTTCATATGTGCATTGAGTCTTTGAAGTTAGGAAACAGCAGGAAAATGACCAAAGCCTATAATATGATGCTGTTACAATCATTCATTTCCTGAACGTCTTGCTGTTTGGAAAATAATTAGTATTGCTTTATTGATGATGATGAATTTGCTGTGTCACAGTTTTGCAGCATGAATATACACTCACGTGTCAGTTCATTAGAAAACTGATGCAACAATCCTAAAATATATCTTCTCTTCATGAAATTAAACTTGTCCAGGTTAAACACGGGAAGTAAAGAGGTTTGGCCTTCAGAATAATGTCAGAATATCTGTCCTGAATCTATATAGAAAGGAAAAAGTGTCTAAACAAAAGTAACAAAAAGACAGTGCTGTTTTAAATGTTGATAATCAACTATTAAACTAACAATGGTGCGTTTCCCATCCATATGAATGCCTTACATCAACACGTTAATGTATTATTTTGAAAAATGAGTGCGGAAGTCAGTTGTTTGTCTGAGGAGCTGTCAAGTCAGGAACAGGAAGTGGAGCAGTAGAGCAAACTTTGCTGTGCTTGATCTCTCAAGTGAAGAAAAGTTGTTTCTCTGTGTCGTGTCGACAGTTTGTTGGTAAGTTGTGTGTATTTATTTCCTGAGTTGTGATATGAACTCTGTCACTTTCCTTTTAGTCTTTTAAAATGTTTTACTGGCTCGTTATTGAAGGCGCCTGCGTTAGGCTAACGCTAGCTTGTGGTTCAGGCAGTAGCTTAGGTTAATGGGTTTATTGTTTTAAACAATGACAGTAGATAAAAGAGAAACTATTTCCAAAAGCTCAAGTGTTGATGTGTATTTTAAGTCTTTAATAAGCACGCACTCACTGCGTTAGGTCTCTCATATCACTTGTGTTAGCGCTGTAACTACAGTAACTGGACTGTAAGCCTCTGCTAGTTTACGTCAAGGTATGTGAATTGCGTGGATAAGAAGCTTAACGTATCATTTCTTCTTAACAGAAGCTCTATTGTCGAACAAGTGGAAGAAAAAAGCTGTACACGATAACTAGCTAGCTTAATCTCCCAACTACACTCATTCAGCCTAATGCACTTTAGAGGTACTGTGTGTAAGACTTAGGTGAAAGGGATCTATTGGCACAAATTGAACATGAAATAATCCTAGGGATGTTTTCACTGGTGTGTGATTATCTAAATTGTAAGAATTGTTATCTCATCCTGTGTTTTTCTCTCTTCCCTGACCAGAGATGACGTTGCAATGGACGGTTGTGGCCCTCTTTCTCTATGTGGAGATTGGCGTCCTTGTCATCCTCTCTATACCATTCATCTCTGCCAGGAGGTGAGTAATCAAGTGTGTTAGGTTTGTGTAACCACCGTCGCTGCCTGTGTATTAACCTGTTACATGCTGCCCTGTATGTAAATGTGTGTGTGTGTGTGTGTGTGTGTGTGTGTGTTTGCAGGTGGCAGAGTATTTTCCAGCTGAGGATCTGGGGCTTCATGTCGAGGTTCTGGTACAGAGTTTTTCTCACGATGATCATAATACTTGTCGTTCTCTTCCTCGGTAAGTGTAACATCAACTGTGTCAATGATTTGAACACAGCTCTGTAGATGGGTCACGACTCTAAAGGGCAAATTCGTTGTTTCCGCGTCCGCCAGTCTGCTTGGGTCCGCTATGATCCTCGTGGCATAAACGGAGCCCCATGCAGCTGCAAAATGTTGTGACTGTATGCATCAAATACGCTTACTTCAAGTACAATATATCCACCTACTGAAATGGAATGTGGGATAAGCACGCGTTGTGCCAGACCGATGTGGACCATCATTTTAGTATGAATGGAACCGGTACGTGTGACCGGAACGCATACTCAACTCTCAGAGGACACAGAAAGTACGGTCAACCGTTAAGTTGGTGATATAATTTAAGATGGTGTGAGCTGGGAGGAAGCTGTCGGGGGGCTATCAGGCGACTGTTTTGGCAATTGTGTCTTAAAAAGCTCAAATGTGAAGCTACTGGAGACCATGTTACAGAAGCTGCATCTTTAACAACTGAAAGTGTTCTGCACAGAAGAAAAGTCTAAGTTTTAACTCATGACGTGCTCCTTTTTCTTCAGATGCTGTCCGTGAAGTGAGAAAGTATTCATCTAAAGAACATGGCACAGATGCCAAGCTGCAACCAAACATGTATGACCACCTACACATGAAGCTTTTCAGAGCCCAGAGGAACCTCTACATCTCTGGCTTCGCTGTCTTGCTCTGGCTGTGAGTCTTTCCTTTTTAAAGTAATACACAATTGACAAATTACATATTAATCTTAAATGACAATTCTTGCTGCCTTAAGTCTTTACCTTGAACCAGGCTTTCTTTATAACCCGGTTATTTTTGCAGGGTTATGAAGCGAGTGATCACCCTGATTAACCAGCTAGCAACAGTGTCTGGGACTACGGCTGCTCTTCAGGGGCAGGCCGACAACGCTAACCGGGCCACCAAGAAATACATGGAGGACAATGAGCTGCTAAAACAGGTAGGCTCCACACTGCTTGGGTTTAAGATATCTCTTGGATAACTCTAGACGAGAACACAAGACTAATGCTTCAGAGTTACAGTTATAGATAGACCTGTATCGCTTGTTCTTTGCTTTACTTTGATTACTTATTTTAGACTCTGATGGGAGGAAAGAGTGATGAGGCTAGTTCAGCGGGCATGGAGCTGTTGAAAAAGGAGCTCGAGAAACTGAAAGAGGAATTGAAGACCGCAGGAGATGGTTAGTATCCATGTTCTCTCAGATATGTTTGTTTACGCATGTGCCGATACCATGTATGTATTCTGATTAGGATCCCGTTTGTTAATGTGCGATTGTTTCCTCTCCAGCTCTGAATAAGTCCCAGTCAGAGTCTGAGGTAATGAAGAAACAGACGGACGGGCTTGCCAGGGAGTACGACCGACTGTTGAAGGAACATCAGGAGCTCCAGGTAAAGCTGAGCTTTAAACACATCACAATAATGACTTGTTGGATTATTCACTTTTAAGACACAGTTAGTCTATTACAAAAGTACAGATATTCCGATATAATTCTTTCCCTTCCCGATTCCAATACCTGGAAGCAGAGAAGCGATCCGATAACAGCTCTGGCTAATGCTACTCAACCAAAAGTCACTTCTTCTTCTATGCTGCTCTAAAAACATTTTCTGACATTTACTTTTCATTTCTTTGTTCTTTCAGAATCTTCAAGATAGTGGAAACAAGAAGGATGACTAGTTATTTTTAAAGGTTTAAGCATCACTTTAGCTGAGTCACGAGTGAGCCCCTGCAGCACATGCTTTACATTCATACAACACGTCGGGTCACAATGCACATCACAGAAACAGGTTTGGCTCCTTGTAAGTACGGACGCTTGGCAGATATCAGTAATGGTTTTAAAGCATGAAAGCAAATGCTATTTGAATGGCTTCCTGTGTGACTAAGAGAATTGCTTTTTGTCACCTTCGCACTCTATCAGGCAGATTAATAAGGCAAGGTAATGGGAAAGAATCAAGTGAGTAACTGACCCCGGTCTGATGATCACTTGGTGTGTTCAAGTCACTTTTAGCTAGGGTATGTTTTGTTTCAAGGCTTGTGTTGTTTGTGTCAGGCCAGTACACAGTGCAGAGTGTAAGATCTGTCAGTAGCTGCATATTATTACTGGTAAACCACTATGAATATATTTTGATACTAAAGATTTGCTTCCTTATTTCTGTATGTAGACCTCCTGCATCCACTTTGAGCTTAAACACAGACGGTAAATTCTGTCTGTTGCTGTGCAAATGTAGTTTGAATGTAGAGTTGTGTTTAGTAAGAGCAGCATGACATGTTTATGTGTACTTTTTTAAACTTTTTTTCATGTTAAATTGTAACGGTTACCAAAAAAAATCGGTTTCGGTTTCTTTGTTCATTTTACTTTGGGTGTTGAGGATAATTTTGTGTGACACACCTGTAGATATACATGAAACATGATTTCCACAGGAGCACAAAGTAATTTGAATTTAGATTTAACAATTTGTGATCTTATTTTAGTCTTAAACCAAATATATTCATGTTTCTGGGCCGCAGGGGGTCCAGAGACTTGTATAATTGCTGCACTGTGTTTCCAAGTGTTTATGTTTCGGTTCGGGGCACCAGTGGCACTGAGAGTCGTTCTGTATGGTTTTCCTTATATTTCCGTTATCCACACAGTGTCATGTGACTGTGAAAGAGGATCTGAGATGGTTATCACAGGATGCGTCCATGTTTCCCACATTTTTCATGCTAAAGCGATTATTGCATGAGGTTTTTTCACGTTTACTTTTCCGGTTGTGAAGCTGCAAACATGCATCTGGAAGTGATGTTCTTGTTTATTTGTTGAAGACATGAATCAGAATGAAGTGCCTTGCAGGTGGATGCAATACATTGTGTTAAATAAAGATCTGTTTCTTTATCCTCTGTGTTTTATTAAGCAGCTTGAAAAAATAACAACAACATATTTGATTGGATATGAATAGTTTTTAGTGTTACATTGAAGATATTATTAGAAATTTTACAAAATATAATCAAATGAAATTATTTACATTCTGATTTAATGCAAGTAGATGTCTTACACAACTGAGATAATGACTTGTCTTCCTCTATAGCTCTCACTGCTCCTCTGAGTCTGCACGTGTGGCTAAAACTTGTGCCTAAAAACTGAACCTGAATTCAAAAGACAATACAGTCACTACAAACTTGACAAAATGGACACATTCTTGCAGAGTGGGGATGTTATACATTTACAGAAGCAAAATAATTCGTTTTTGTTGAGGCAAAACAGCAGAAATCCTTTGTCATTTCATTGGGATGGGTTCTGATTCTGGGGATGAAGCTGTTGAAATAACACCTGAGAATAAACTGATGTTTCTGTTTGTGAAATTTGGCACAAAAAAATCCCCCAAAACAATGTAAAGTAAAAACACTGACCAGTGAAACATATAGCAACGGCTGGAGACGCAGAAGCAGAGCTTTAACAAATCAGCAACACAAACGCAGACTTTTCTTCACACACAGCGTTGTTTGCCCAAAGAATTAGTCGATAAACATTTATATCATTTATCAGCGTCATGAGGGCAGACATTCAGCACAGCCACAGAGATTAATCTGAGACAATTCAGTCAAATCCCAATTATCTGTCTTAACCCATTTAGCAGATTGTGTATTCTTAAATGTTATCCTTATTAATACCATATAAAGATAGTTATGGTACTGCCTCCTTGTGGCAGCCGTCGGTAGTGAAATCAGAGCAGCTTCTGTTCGACAAACTGGTCCCCATTGCCATTTTCAGCGAGTATGAATACCAAAGGAACAAAGTCACATCCCGAAAGCACACAGCACAAAACTGCAAAAGCCCCGACTTCAGTCTCAAAAGTAAAAGACAAAAGTTTTAGAGTCAGTTGGATCAGAACTGAAACTTTTCCTAAACGAGTGCAGAGACGTTTGAACTGAAAACTTAGATTAGTTAGTAAAATAACATGATTCAGATGTGACGGAAAATTGCTCCTCTCTACAATCAGCAAGAAGGATGACGCGCACGGTTTCGAGGTAAACTGTCGAGTGAATGAGGCACAGACGTCAAAATAACAGCCGAGCCCTCTGAGACTTCCTGAAATACATGTTCCGACATATTTCTACAACACCCTGCTCTTTAAAAAGTTTTAAAAAAAAATCCTCCCCACCTGTCTCTACGAAGGCCTACTGTTCCTCATGGAAATGTATGAATTTATGATCAAAAGTAGAGTCACGCCTCTGGTTTTTAAGGCCACTTCTTTTCTTACTTCATTCATCTGAAAGGAAACAAAAATCCAAGAGGCTACTTTGTAAATGCTGGTGTTCAGGATGACAGTGTTTCTGCATTCCTCATCTAATCTCTTGTGCTGCCATCGAAACAGAAAAATATAGTTGTAATTACAAAGGAATAAAAATAACAGCATGTACATTCAAGAAATATTTCATTTATATCAAATTTCTGTCAAATTCACAAAGCCTCCAGTAGTACAAATATAGAATTTTGCTCTATATGAGATAATCGGTTAAAAGGTGTAATTCCCTGCAAATCTCAATGTGCGAGTGTGTTTGTGTGTGTGTGTACAGTATCACTGTGGATAGGTATATATATATATATATATATATATGTGTGTGTGTGGTTGGTTGTATTTGTTCATCTGTGGTATGTGTGTGTGTGTGTATTAGTGTGTGTGAAGGGGACAAAGGAGTCAGTTCTGCGGGGTCGGTCACAGCCGTGTCTCCCTGTCTGTGCTGTTATCTGACATTTGCTGTAACTGGTCAGAATTAGAAGTCGTGAGCTCCTCCTTCCTGAGCGCCTCCAGCTCCGTGCTGCCGTTGGCCAGAGCTCCGTGGACGGCGTTTCTCTCCTCCCTCTTCAGCTGGCGACTGAGCAGAATGAAGCCCGGGATGCAGATGAGGAACGAGGCGGTCCGCAGGCTCATTGTCAGGCCCAGGTACGCAATCCTGAGGAGGGGGGGCATAAAAGGAATTCTATTTTTATTGGACCTTAAAGTATGCTGAATTACGTCTTAGCGGTTCCTGTTTGTATGGATGTATCTATCACTTATGAGAAGTATCTTTTGGTCGGTGGTTTCTAAACAGATTTCTGGATGTTTATTTGTAATGGAAGACTTCACAATAGTGCAGTGGTGAGCACTTGTTGCCTGGCAGCAAGAGGGTTCCGAGTTTGAATCCCAGTTTGGCCAGGGGTCTTTCTGTGTGGAGTTTGCAAGTTCTCCCCGTGTCTGTGTGGACTTTCACTGGCAAATAAATTGACCATAGGTGTGAATGTTTGTATGTTGGCCCTGCAATATGCCTGACCCCCCCTGTGGCCCTTACAGGATCAGCAGTACAGATAATGAATGGATGGATGGACCCCACAATGAGACCCCCAGGCAGCGCAAGTCACAATGAATTCAAACATATGTGTGTCATGTATGTTCAGATTTGAAAAGGTATGACTTTCAAGGAAATTGCAGCAATCAGGTGAAAAAGGTTTTAAAGTTTAAAATGTTTATTGACAGCCTATTCTGTATATTCATGTCAACACTCATATTGGCTTGAACGTGTATTTAGCTTGAATGCCAAATACACACAATAATGAAGTGTTTATAATAGAATATACCAAATATAACAGAGAAGCATCAAATATGTAGCAACCCTAAAATTCAGTTAAAGTCTTAACTGAATCCTGAAAATGAGATATGATCCCTAACATGAAGTGAGTACCTGTACGCAGTGGTGTTGTAGATTCTACAGGCTCCTATGCCTCCACACTTCTTCTGACCCCACTTTAGACATGTGGTGTCAATGATCGCTCCGAAGTAGATGGGCGCTGGGATCCCTGCTGTGGATCACAAACGTATTTCTTTATTATCACATCCTTCAGAGTGGAAACAGCAGAGTATGCAAACACTGTCCAGACTAATTAAAATAAACTCACAGTCATAATAAGCCTCAAACATTAATACTTATGTTGGAGCGTATCGATGTATAGATTCAAACCAGAATGACATTTTCAAGGTTTCCATTTTAGCCCTGAGCCACTCAAACATGTTTGAATAGCGGATGATAATTCTAATTTTGTTTCAAGGAGATTTACCGAGGGTACGTGTTGCCAGAGCGTGGAAACCCAAGGCCAGAGATTTCAGCTGTGGTTTTATGCACCTGCGGAAAGAAAAGAAATGTAGATTTGAATTTTTCAGGATAAATCAGAAACTGGTTGGAAACTCTCAGCCACATCGGGGAAAAAAAGGAGAAAACACAGTCAAGGTCAGGTAGAAATCTCTTTGTTAGAGCCTATGGACACATGGAAACAGGAAACTTGTACAGCACGTAGAACAGTTTCTGTCCGGTCATCATTTCCTAAACCGATTATGACAAACGGCTTTTCTCACCTGACTTAATTAACACCAATAAAACCCAAGGAAGAGGAAGAACTGGAATTATTGACCAATGAGGTTCTCTGATCACGGAGCAAAACCTGCCCCAAGCTCTACTGAGATATTTGGTGCAAAAGTGAGAGAGGGGAGGAACAACAAAACTGCATTTGAGTCTCATAGCGGCAGATTCAAGCAGTTCAAGTTGTGTGTACTCTTGTTTGAGAGGAGAGAGAAGTTCACACTTTGTCCATGACTTCACATTCTTTGTAACAGGGGTGTGAATGTGTTTTGCAGCAACCGTAGCAAAAAATGTGAGAGCAGAAGTTTCTTTTAGTTTGCAATTCCTCAAACATTTTTCTCTGTGACTTCAAATGCACTGAAAAACTTCCTTTCTACAAGTTCAAATTCCATGGTCACAGGTGCTCAAACAGCTTTTCTGATCCCAGATCTAACATCGCTGAAAATCAGAGGAATGAAGAAACACTTATGCCGACATAAAAATGAAAAAGTACAAGAACATCACAGCACAGAAAGTCCTTTCATTACTGCGAGGTCATTGCATTTAAACAGGATCAGCTGATAAGGCTTGATGTGAACCCATGTCTGTCTCTTTTTTATTATTCCTTTTTACCTTTACATAGATAGAAAAAAAATGTTATTGTGATTAAAGATGTTTAGTGTAGTGTCCGCCAGCAGAGGACGCTGCTGAGCAGAAGAATCTATTGCTGGTTCATAAAATAGACACACACACACACACACACTTACCTTAACCTAAACCTAAACCCTAGACTAACCTAAACTTTAAATTAATCTTATCCTAACGCTAAAATTAAATGTTTTACATTATGAGGACTTGCTTTTTGTCCCCGTGATTTAGGTTCCCACACCATCAGTAATACATTGACTACACACACACACACACAAAGTGTCCACATTTTTAGCTCCTAACTGAAACCTTCCCGTGAGTGAATTAACCAAATAGAGGCTCTTCAAACTTCAGTCACATGGATCATTAAACATTTATTTACTGCTCGGTCTGACAATGTTCCCTTTGAGCAAATAACGTCATTGATGAGTACAGAGATAACATAAGTGAATTATAATCACACCGGCACAGAGCAGCCAGTCTCTGCTCACCGACTCAAATGTTTACCCATCGCCGCTGTTGATTATCCATATCTCAGAACATTTGATGCTTGGGCGCTGACCCACATACAACATATCACAAATACTGCGCACAAAAACGCTGCATCCCTGTCATACTAATCTGACGCTTTCTTTCACTTGGCCCCTCAGCAGTGCAGTGGCATTGAGACCGCACAATCCCCCTGAGAATCACGAGTGGGAGGTATGCAGCACAGGCTGTCATGTCCCCTTTTTTCTGTATCAGAGATGGTCATCCCAGTAAATTCAAAAAAGGATAAGTTCACTGTTGACTGTTTCAACATCGGCCATCAGTCACTCTTAAGACAATGTTGCTGAATCAGTTTCGACAAATGTAGCATATTCTGCAGCAGCTTCTCACAGCTTCAGGATTTACAAGTTGGAAAATGTCTAAAAATAGAGGCATGGTGGTGCATCGGTTAGCTAAAGCAAAAAAAGTTGGGCCGGGGTCTTTCTGTGTGGAGTTTGCATGTTCTCCCCGTGTTTGCAAAGGTTTTCTCTGTGTACTCCGGCTTCTTCTCACAGTCCAAAGGCATGCAGATTGGGGCTGGAAAATAGTTGTGTAACTGAGAAAAAAATAAAAATAAATTCAGGGATACAGGCACGAGTTCAAATTAACTAAATGTGGACGGGCAGCAGGAATTGCCGCAAATTGTTTAATTTTACAAGCCTGCGACCCATCCTTTGATCCTTTCACTTACGCTCAAATGTCTGTCCCTACCGACATGGAACTAGCTCGAATCACATAAAGCATAACCGCATTGTTTATAAGATTCTGCTCCTCACCTTTAAAGCCATCAATAACCTCGCTCCTCTATACCTTTCTGAACTCCTGCACATCGACACACCCTCCCTCACCCTCAGGTCTTCTTCTACTATCCACCTCACTGTACCACCTGCCCGCTTGACCACCATGGGATCTAGAGGCTTTAGCCGCTCCGCTCCCCGCCCTCTGGAACTCCCTCCAACCAGACATCCGCAACATTGACTCTCTCTCCATTTTCAAATCCCGTCTCAAAACCCATCTTTTTAAACTGCCATATTCAGTTTGATTGTTTTCTATTTGGCCAACCTACATAATGTTTTATTCACTGTTCATCTATTGATCTTTTTGATACATTGTTTGCTTTTTTCAGTTTCTATCTGTGCCTTGTGAAGGTGACCTTGAGTGCTGTGAAAGGCGCCTATAAATAAAATGTATTATTATTAAGCTGGCCTCATCTGTGAGCAAGAGATCAGACACTAGCCCTCAGGATTTTGATTGATTCTCAACCGACCATCACACTGAGGGATTTAAACCTGAAGAAATCAAAGACGAATGGACTATTTTTAACCAGGTTGTTCGACAAAGCCACTTGTTTACACACAGAGACACAAAGACACACTAACAAAACATGGAGCCATGGCCAGTAACAGAAATAACCCAAATCATTGTCTCTGGACGCTTTGAACCATAAAAAGCTAAAAGCTAATACACACCTCCTATGACTCCTGCAGGTCAGGCAGGAGGTGTGTAAACAATCCAGTGCTAACTGGTGTAAAACGTTGTTTTCCCAATAGTTAAATGAAAGTAACATGATTACATGAAAAATGTAATTGAATCTGTCACTGAGGGACAGTGGCTCAATAGACAAATCGGGAAGAGCTAGAGATTGACTTCACTCATATTTTGTATAATGTGAGAGACTTTCTGAAACGAAGGTGTCAATCAAATCGGAAAGGATTTGATATCACAAGGTGAATGAAATGTTGAAATCACATTATTACTTCCCCCAAGTAGGTTGTGTTTTCGTCTGTGTTAGTTTGTCTGTATGTAAGTCAGCGGTATACATCAGGGAAGAACCCAATAACTCTTCATACGGATCTGGATCAGGGGGCAGATCCAGTTCTTCAATATTGTGAGATGAGGAGTTTTTCAACGTTTTCCATGACTTCTCAGAAAACTAGTGCAGTGCCTGTTCTAAACCTGCCTGTTTGGAATGAACTGTTTGTTTGGCCTGTGTTAAAGCTCTGGAGCTACTTCAGAATTATTCCTTGTCATAAGAGAGTCCTCCTCAAACAGTTTTTTATTGTTTGTCTTCTGGACGTTGTGTGCACAGTTTTTAATAAACAGTCTAACTAAACAGAGTGAAGTTAGAAACTTTGTGTTCATCCTACCTGGTAAATCTGCAGTGAAGATTTTAAAGTCAATGTTTTTCATAAAATGAAACAGAATTTGCTTCATTACTGTTCATGTTTGTGGCTTATATATACATTTTAATGAATGACTTAACTCAAATAACATTGCATGTCAGATATTTCAGAGGTCTGTCAAGCATCCACACAATCTTCAGACTGAAGCTCTCAACTTTTCAAAATAAAAGCTCTGTAATTCAGCTTGAAATAAAGCAACAACAAAACGAATCGTGTGCTTTTACTTCAAAGACAAATTGCCAAACAGGAGTGAGACCAGCACCTGTGCTGTGTGTCTGTGTCAGTCCGATGTGGTGAAATAAACATATTCAGATTATCAGAAAGGTCTGAATGCCTTCTAGTTTATTTTTTACTTAAGTCTGACCTGATGAGAATCATGTAGCCTGGTGTCCCACCAAGGGAGATGATGAAGGAAGTGATGACAGAGAGACCCAGGAAGTACGGGAACATCCTGTCGCAGTCGTCCTTGTGAAGGCACTGACCTGTAGTGGCCGTAAAGTTACCAGCCACACCGACACAGCTACAGTTAGAGAAGACCTGGAGAGACACGCATAGTCGCACACGAGTGACAATGTATAGCAGGACACAGACACACATACATATATATATATATATACAGTTATACATACTTACATACAAACATATAAGCAGAAATGGGTGTGCAGGTGTTTTCAGTGTTTAAAGACCCACTCTGGTGAAAATCAAGTTTTTCAAACAAAACCCCCTTGTCCCTATTATATGATAAAAGTATAATTTTTTTTTTTTAAACGAATGCAAGTCTGAAAAAACAAATTCAAACAGCCAGGGTTGGTGACATCACAAAGCTAAGAAACCAATCATCTCATTTGTGGGTGGAGCTCAGCAGCTGGAAAAGACTCTTTGACGTGGGGAGACTGGGATACTGTGTTATATACAGTAGACCTTGAGACAGAGTTTTGAGACTGTTGAAGTTCAGCTGCCGCCTACACATTAGTAAGGTATTTACCACGTTAATTAATTTTCCATGTGTATTTTTTATAGTATGAGTACCTTGTCAACTTACAGTGTTTCTCCCTGAGCCAGCAGAAGTGGAGCAGCCAGCGAGGCAGGGAGAAACATATGTGATGCCGTTCTCTCCACAGACCGGGTCCCAGTCGCTCGCTGAACACAAGCAGCCTGAGTTACAGGCTGTGAACACTGGATGTTTATCATAAGATACCCTGTCCACGCTGGAAGAAGAGAGCAAGAGCAAATAACAAATATTTACTGTGCCATTACATCCAGGTACTAAAATGTTTTATATTATGCTTTACATAATTAAATCATACAAATCTATGGATGACGATACATGACTTAAGTATAAATAAATAAATGTATTAATAAATGCATAAAGAAATAAGGAAAGAAAGAAAGAAATACAGAAATAAATACAGAAATGTATAAATAAATGTCTTAAATATATTTCCACATTTATTTATTTCCACATTTATTTATTTCTGTATTTCTGTGTCCGTATGCTAATGAGAAAAGCGGTCCTAACCTCAGTCTCATGCAGGATTGGTCACAGGAGTGTGATGATCCAGTCCTACTACTTGTGCCTTTCAATGCTGACTGTTGTCCAGTAGCTGTTTGCAGTGTTGAGCCAGTTCACACTTAAAATGAACTAGTTCAAGTTCAGAGGGTTAGGGTTCGTTAAGGTTATTTTTTATTGGGATGATCTAGGTGTCAGTAGTCCTGACTGTGAGCGTCTCGTGTTGTACTGAGCACAACATGTTGACGAGTCATTTTTCATGATGTTTAAATGCAGCCTCATAAACTCTGGAGCGAATCAAACAAACACTAAGTTACTTCATGTACTGATCAGTTCCTGATAACGAGTGAGGAGTGTTTATTAGTTAGAGTGAGAGCAGAGAGGAGGAGGACACAGAAACTCCAGCTTGGTCCAAACCACCTGCAGCTTCTGCTCTGATCATGAAGCAGCGGCGCTGATCACTGAGCAGATGTGAACAAAGAAACTCTGTGTTTTCACTGTTTCCACTGTTCTACAAAGTCACTGGCCGGCTGCTTCACGGTGACGAGCTCTGATCTCACTGTGTGTGTCTCTGAGGGAGTGAGTGGTGGTGGGGGGGGCATAGCCCCAGGGCCTGTGTGTGTGTGTGTGTGTGTGTGTGTGGGGGTATATGCTCAGTTGACCAATCCCGCTCGAGACTGAGGTTGACCTCCTACCTCATTTGCATATGGACACAGAAATACAGAAATAAATAAATGTGGAAATAAATTTAAGACATTGATTCATTTACTTCTGCAAAAATACAGCTTTATTCATTTCCTTATTTATTTATGTATTTATTTATACATTTATTTATTTATACTTAAGTCATGTATTGTCCTCCATACAAATCAAACAAACAAACAAAAATAAATATGTACCAAATGTATGTATGTCTGTTTTAATTCTAATGTTCTCTTATAAATATCCAAACAGAAATAATAAATAAATGTTCTAGGTAAACTTATAAATACATGTTATTATTAAGCAACTACTTAAACAATAAACATGGTTGGTGGCAGGTTGTGTGGATGTTGGACTTCATGGATGAATGAACAGATTGCTGCTCACTCATCTATGAGAGTAAATAGAGAGTTAATGAGCATTAGGGGATTGACATATATATATATATATATATATAAGCAGTATTGTGTCAGCACACTGACCACAGCATTTTCATAACATGTATGTCTTTTCCCTCATATACCTGAACCCTGTATGTTTTCATGAAACAGTACTTTGATTTAGCTGAGATGTGAAAAGTCTTGAGAACGGTTATCGCTCACTGATGCTACGAGAAGAAAAAAGTGTCTGACTTGACGGTTGTGTTTGTTTTGCTGCATCTCTGCAGCCGCTGGCAGATCACACCGGCAAATCAGGCCAGACACGGTCAGACCAAGTCCAACTCGACCGCAGCTACTGTGACAAACCCAGATTTCCTCGCAGGATTTTACTGCAGGTTGCTTTGGTTTGGACTTTTGTCTAAATTTCCCCCTTTCATAATTTTGATAAAGTCTGTAGGTAAAAAAAAGTTCACTGAGGTCTGTGAAGCATCGACACAATCTTCAGACCCAAGTTGGTCATTCTGATCGGTATAAACCATTTCAGCACAGAAACGAACGTGCTTTCACTCTAAAACATCTGTCAGTCCGATATGGTGAATAAAAAATTATGTGATTATCAAAATGATCTTGCAGGTCAGATGTTATTTCCCTCAGGCTGCCAGTTACCAACTGTTGCTGTAGTTTATGTGAGGACATCGAAGAAGAAATGTTCAACTCAGTCCACAAACTAAAGGCAAACAAACCCACTGACTACTAGAGAGTGCTGGTCGCCTGTTTATTCAGTTCTTATTAATAGTGCTTGTTCAAATCGCACCAAACACGGCAATGCACTTCCTTAGGCAATTTACAATAGACGTACCAATTGTGAAGCTAATTAGATGAATGGTTCAAGAGATATGTGTTCCACATACAGATGGACAAACAGATGTGGAATTAGTATAGGTAGATCTTAGTATCTTGCTTTTTCACAAATTTTGTGTCGGTGTTCTTTGGAAAATTGTCATTCAACGTAAACGTTATGCATTTTATGTATATATGCAGAAACTCTGGAGGCTCTAACTTGGACATTTGCACTCATGCATGCACCTCCACCGGAGAAACTGCGGAGGATCTCTGGAGTTCAGTGCATGTCTGAAACCAGCTATATAAATTCGAAAGGCAGCCTGTCACAAGATCTGATGACAATGTTGTGTGCGTGTATGTTTGGTGTGTGTGTTAGCGAGCGAGGTCTGAGGACGCCCTTCATATGTGGCCACATGTGCCTGAGACCACCTCCGAATATGGTCTGAGTGATCGGGTCTCAGGAAACGTTGGGCACATAGTTTGTGCCATTCAAACCTGTACTTTGTGTACCTGTGACGGGATCACACAGGACAGATGCTAATACCAGGTCTGAATGGTGTCATAGAGACAACCAATCATGTTTATGGACAGTGTGTTCCTGTGTTTTCATCGAATCTTAAATAACAAACACCTACACAATCATGCTCAGTGATTACTCCTGACTCACCTGTCGTACGAAAGCGTCACTCCGGCTATCTTGGCGTTCTCACAGCTCATTGCAAAGAAGAACAACGAAAGGAAGTAGCCAATCAGAGACGTGCCGAATGCGAACCTGGCTGCTCCCATGATATTGAGCTTCAGCCTCTTCATCAGCAGACCTCCGGAAAACATCCCCAGTGCCACCGCGGGGATATTGATCACACCTTGGATTAAGAGAAGCAGGATCAATACATACTGATATTACTTGTTGCTTTGAAGGATATATATGGATTTGAAAAATGGACAAAAAACAAGATTTCATACTGTACTTGTCGATCACTTCTCTGACCCTTACTGATAACGCATGAAAGTTCACGGCTGAGTCACCACCAGAAGAATAAAGCTTCACAACTCCCAAGTCTTCTTGATCAAAAACAGATCCCTGCTTTTTTCATTGCTTTTAATGTCATCTCTTATACCGTCATTTACCCTCAGTGTGAAGACTTTTATCTACACCCATGTCATTAACTCTGGTCACTAATATTGCATTCTCTTTCATAGACAGCCAGCCTGCTCAGCGCAGGCATCTCGTCTGATGAGACCATGTGAACCTCTTTCTTTCATCCGATATTATCATCCTCATATTTTATTTAATTATCACAAATCCAGCATCTCTGCAGCCGTGGTGGTTAGTGTGATAAGCTAGAGCACAGTCCTCCCTGTCTTTGATGATATCCTCTCTGCATCTGTTTGTGCTTCATTCAGCAAATGCAAAAATAACATCAATTAACAAAAATAAACGTTGACTGGTTTATGTAAAGAAACTCTGCATTTGGAATTGTAAACATGGTTAATATATAATCAGTATAGTATTGTGTGCACTGACACAATATTTAATTTGAGTAAACTAGACCACATTCATGAGCTTGTTCTGCCACACAATGCAAACCAAGCAGAAACACCTCCCCCCCTTTTTTTCAGGTTGTATGTAACCCACGATTAATTCATGTGATGCATGCAGTATTGATGGAGAGCTTAGCACACCCATCAGGAAGTTGGCCTTTGAGGCAGACTGCCTGAAGTGCTGCTCGATGAACTTGGGCTTGTAGGTGACCATGCCGATGAGCGAGTTCAGCTGCATGATTGTCACACACAGGTAGATCAGATACACCGGGTGTCCCAGCAGAGTGCGCAGGGATGGAATAAAGTCTGTAGAGGGAAAAATACATAAATAATTGTGAGCTGGAACAAACGCCTGCCTGCAAAAGTTAAATATTAACATGTTAGAATGACTGCCGGATGTAGGGATCTCTAACTGCTGCTATGTAGTGACATTTTCGGTTTACATGTACACGTACTAAATACTTTATATTTACATCTGTGACCTTTGACCACTCAGAACTAATCAGTACATTTTTGAGTCCAAGTGACAACTTGAAGAAATTCCCTAAAGCTAGACTTGAGATATCCTGTTCAATAAGCTAAAAACATATGAGGCCACCATTACCTTGACTTTTTACCTTTGACTACCAAATTATAATCAGTTCCTCCTTCAGTCCAAGCTAGCGTTTGTATCAAATTTAAAGAAATTTCTTCGCAGTGTTCTTCAGATATTCCGTTCACAAGATCAAAAACATGTTCTGAACGGTCACAGTGACCTTGATTATTGACCTTTGACCACCAAATTCTTATCAGTTCATTCTTGAGTCCAACTAACTGTTATTTGTATCAAATCTGAAGAGATTCCATTGAGGCGTTCTTGAGATATCATATTCACAAGAATGTAATGGACAGACAAGCTGAAAACCTAATGCATCCGGCCACTTGCTATCATAGATGCAGAGGCATCTTGAAAGTAGAAAAAATATACACCATTGCATTTTATAGCCCAAAAATTTTCTACACACAGCATAGAGGCTGTAAACTTTATAATAATACACATTAAAATGTATATATACCACCAACAACAACCTCCATCCTCACCTTTGGCCATCTCTATAAAACTTGTATGTTCATCTGCTGGATACTTGTGCTTCGTGAGGGGGGAGTCTTTGATGAAGCTCGTCTGCTCTGGTGTGCACTTCTCTGGTCCCTGGGGCCCAGACATGGGCAGAGAGCGGGGGAGAAACCAGAATGGAATAGCAGAAAGCAAGGTGATGACCCCAGCTATGAGGTAGCCAAGCCACCAGGCCCCCACCCAGCGGGCATCTGCAGGGGTGATGGTGATAGTTTCTGTTTTGGGGGGAAACAGAGGTCGAGAGGTAATCAATGATCAAATAATGCTCAAGCTTACTTGAAATAGGATGCAAATATTCTCCCCCAACGTCAGCTGGGATTGGCTCAAGCCTCACTTCGACCCTCACAGTATAGAGACCATGAATGGATGGGTGGATGGATATCAGTCAATGCGTATGCTGTATGATTTAGTGCGACACTTCTATTTATAGTGAGATATGCAGGTTTTGAATACCTCATCAGGATTTCTCGCACCCATTGAACCTTCTCTCCACTTGACTGGATAACCAGGTGAAGGGATTCAGATATCGAGCACTGATACATATTCACCACATGATACAACATCAGAGGTCACCTGTATCAACATGTAGTTGGTCTTTTCGTTACCTCAGTTTCTGAAATAGAATGTGTGACTGAAAATGTTTTCCCCATCTTTATTCAAGGGCTTGGTCTTTCACTTTGAGAGCAGGATTTATTGATTTCACGTTCAGATTTCGTAATTCTTTCACTCAAACACGGCGCTCGCACTCAAACAGCCCCTGCTTGTGCTTAGATTCACTCCTCTCTTTGCCTAACCCGGACGCTGCTTCTGAGAGCCTGTGATCCAAGTATTTAATTGCCAGCGACTTCTAAATGTAATTGTTGTGCACATGACAAAAAAAGTCTTGAATCTTGAAATCTTGAATCACAGTTTGAGTGCCAGCAGAGCAGAGCGCAGGGTTTTGAGGAAGAGCATTTCAAAATCTGAAACATGATATCAACAAGTCCCCCTCTCAAACGTAGAGATGCTATTGAATAAAGATAGCAGGAAAAAAAAATGTTTCCAGACTTTTTCCAGTTGTATTCTCACATGGGCTCACTCTGACATTTTCCAAACATTTATTTTCTCCATCTTTTCCCTCCCTCACTCTGCAGTAGAGACATTTAGAGGGATTTATATTTCCTCTCCCTCACCTGGCCTTGTTCATTAGCTAATTCGATGCTAATCCCGTAGTCATTGAATTGTGCAGACACACACACACACACACACACACACACACACACACACACACACACACACACACACACACACACACACACACACACACACACACACAAACGCATGCATGCACACGGACAGTGTTCCCGTGTTGTTGTATCTGATAACATCATGCCTCAGTTTTATGAATGACAAGAGCTTTTTCAGCGAAGAACATTTTGACCTGTGATGACATCGAAAGTACAGGTGTTACTCATAACATTAACAATGGCCATGTTCTATTTGGGAACTGTTGGGTTTTCTCTACAAACTTTAAGGTCTCGACCTTATTATGTCATGATTTGGCTCTTAAATTAGACTGAACAGAATATCTTTTATTACAATCGATTCTTCATTTTTACCATGGATTTTTGTGTGAAGCACTTTGTTACCTCGTTTAGATAAGTGCTATACAAATAAAGTTATTATTATTATTATTATTCCGAGAAAACTCCAGTAAACCCTAGCAGTGTGACAGTGAGGCTTGGTGAACAACAACCTGAAACCACAGTCAGCCATCACTAAATGTAGTTTTTCTGTGTAGTTTTCCTTCGGTAAAAATCTACATTCTCGGTCTTGGGAGAATGTTGCGTTTGCTTTAATCATATCTGATTCTGACTGCAGGTCACTGGAGAGGTATAGATTTTGCAAGGGCTCACCAATAAATATATGGCATCATGCTATCATGGCATTGGTTGCATTATGGAACTGCTACATCCATTATGAAATTATAGAACAGATTACAAAGATGAAGACTAAATCTGATCAAAATAAATGTGGGATATAGACAAAAAGGTTTTCAATATATTTTAGTCAGAAATATATAGTGTCTTTTATAGGTAAGTATGATACTGTACTAATAGTTTTCTATTTTTATAACGTTTGAAAACGAAAATGAAATGAATGAATGAAATTGTATCTGTGTATCAGAAGCATGCTTGTAAAAACAGGAAGCAGATTGTTTACTCTACAGTTGGTTGCTTAGTTACAGTACTACAAGCACCAATGGTGAAAAGTAAGACCAGGGATTTATTTTCTTGCAACTGACAGTAAGTGTTAGAAACGTTAAGCATTCACCGCTGGTAGTCGAGGTGTGACTGATAAAAACAATCAGGCGACTGCGTCATCGCTTTCCTAACTTCTATGTTTCTGTTCGTCCAGACTACGATGCAGTCTTAGAGTTCTCAAACTCAAATGTCTCCAGCAGCGTTTCCAAATTTCTCAGTTTTCGGTGTTTGAAAACACTTGAGCAGTGTGGACACCAGGTATGAACATAGCAAAAATGACATTTTAAAACTAAATCATAGCACCTTGGATGTAGCCGAAGTTCAGAATATCTTCCGTACAATTTAAGATGGAATAAGAACAATCAAATGTTCTCCAAATCCATTTACACAAGCCCATTTTGAGTCTATAGAATGAAGAGTCAATGACAGCAGCTCTGCATATTTACATAATGGTCCGAACTTAAAACGAAAAATGTGCTTGTGTTTAAACTCACCCATTTTTACAAATCCAATGTCCACATAGATTTTGGCACACAGGGAGCCTAACAGGTATCCAAACACAGGTCCAACCACCGCAATGGTCTGCACACAGCCTGGGATGATGATAAACACAACGAGAAGACAAAAAAACACACAAACTGGTTAGGACTTCAGCTATTAAGAATTGAGATCCTGAGCACTACACAGACAAATTACATCTGTTTTTAACTCATCATTTGTTTGGGAATGACTAAGTAACATGATTTTTTTCATTCTTATCATTTGCTTAGAACTTAGATTTACTGCCTTGGTTGTTTGTTTTTTGAGCCAAACACCGCTGTGGAACGTGAACAAATCTGGTTTTATTTAGTTTGCTCCTTCGTGTGGAGGCTGTGATTGTGTTGATGTGACTGTATTTGTTGAGACCTCACCTGTAATATCTCCTGAACAGTTTTAACTATCAGATCAGTACAAAAAAGCTCAGTGGTCAAATATCTTGGTCATCGTTTTATATAACTGAACAGATAACGGTATGTACACTGACCTATTCTGTACATGTAAGTGTTCAACTGACGTCTGTAGAGGATCCCTGTCTGTGTACTGCTTGCCTGTGGTGCAGCTATTAACAGATCAGTGCCTTGAGGAAGTTACTGTGTGTGTCCATTTTTACTGTTACACTATGTTGTGTTCTGTGTTTATCAGAAATGTGACCCACATGTTAGATCAGTCATAAGAAGCCCTATGCACATAGTGGATAGAAGTTGAGAGGAGCACTGATGCTCTTGTATTGAAGTGTATCTCTACCTCTGGGCGGTGCTTTTCTTACCCACATATAGAGCAGCATTCTCCTCGGTAGCAAAATCATCTATGTAAGAGATCCCCAGAGGCTGAACCGGCGTCTCTCCGATCCCTCGTAGGACATTTCCCAGGAGCACATAGATCCACATTGACAGGTTGGACTCACCTTCACAACCTGGAACAACGCACAAGTGTCATCACACATCTTCACTTAGTGTGTGTGTATGCGTGAGAACCATAGACTGTATATAAAGATGGGCGAAATGACAACTCCGCAAAAGTGAAGCCAAGGCATCTTGATTGTCCCCCGGATGCGACATAGCGGTGTATATACCTTTAAGACGGGGTGCGTCTCATTCACAGCTGATCTATCGCGGGAATGGCGAAATGCATCATGGGAAATGTAGCTTGTTTGTTTGTTAGTACTCATTGCCTGCAAACAAGTTTTTGAGGTAGCATCTGAGACAATGGGTGACAATGTGAGCGAGGGAATCGATATTAAAGGTACGCCTGTGACGAAAACAACGGTGAAAACAACAATGAACAAGATTCCGACCCAGACCCATCACGTGTCTGTTGAACCACTGACCAAGGTTCAGTCAGTAAAAGACACGTTTAAGGGGGAGGGGGAAGAATACGGAGTTTGCTGGATTTTTTGGGAAAAATTTTTTTTAATGGCCAAATGTTTAAGCTACCAAATGTGTTTTACTTCATGTCTCTATCTGCTTCAGAGACGGAGAAATTTAAGTCTCTGGCTCCAAATGACGTCTTTGATGAAAAATTATTGTGTTAGTACCCGGGATATTTTGCCTTAATTTCTGAACAGTAGGAGGAAGTAGCTGCTTTCTGTGGAGGCTAGGATTGTGTTGTTTTACTGTATTTGTTGAGACTTAACCTGTAATATCTCCTGAACAGTTTTTATCAGATCAGAAAAGCTCAGTGGTCAAACATTTTGGACATCTTTTTATATAACTGAACAGATGATGTAAAGACGTGTCATCTGTCTTTATATACAGTCTGTAGTGTAAACACTCACCCTTGGCTGGCACTTCCGGCAGTTTACCATCTCGGGTCAGGTCAGCTGCTGAACCCACCGGACATGGAGACGGATTAAGTGTTGAGTTCGCTACCCACCGCACCGAGGTTTCAAACTCATAGCTGAACACAAAACACAGAGGGAACTGACATGAAATTTAAAAAAAATGCCAGTAGATTTAATAAGTTACAAGCAACAAGGGAGAATTCCTTTTGGGGAAAAGTGAAAATCCTCCAGAAGCAGCTTCAGTCAGACTCAGTGAAGCATCAAAGTGTTTGGACTGCTGCAGGTTGACCTAGTTACAGTTCTACACCACGTACACTAATACATGATTTGTGTGTGTTATCTCAGACTATATACATGAGAGGTAAAACGTAAAATAAGATAAGCGATGATATTTCCTGCGGTATTGATTCAAACATCCTGTCACAGAAATCTAGCTTTGATCTGTCTTTGATGCTAATGCTTTGTTTTTGAGACTTTACTTAAATGGTTGGTGATACAGTATGTAAAAAATCGTGTTTAAATGCTTGGATAACAGACCCATTATTGTTTGTCACAGCTTGTAAAAGAATGAGATGCACATGTAAACAACAATTTCTGTCTTGCCCAAAGCGTTTATTTTTTTATTTTTAATCTCTGCTTCCGTCAACAGACTTAACAGACAAACATTTTGTGCTGCATAGCTCCTGTGCAGCTGTTATTGATACATTGGAACAGCAAGTATAACTTATTTTGTATCTCAGTGCATTCAAATTTTTTCTTAAATGCAGTGAAAAATAAGTTAGATAGAGACTGTTATTTGTATTTGTATATTTGAATTCAAACAAGAATCAGGCCCATTGGCTCTTCTTACTCACCGTCCAATGATGAAGTGAGGCAGAGCGATGATGAAGGTGCCGATGGACATCAGCACACATCCCACTGCGATGATCTTTGGCCGATGGAGCTTTGCCCCAAAGTAGCTGACGAAGGCTATCACCAGCAGGTTACCTGATAGGAAGGAGGCGAGGACAGAAATAATTTGGATTTTAAAATACTGTTGTTTACCCCTCATGCTGAAGAGGCAGCAGGAGTTAAAGCAGTATGATACGTACGGTACAGAGCTGGATGTGGCTCTGTACAGTACACTGGCCAAGTACTCCTCACTAATATCTGTGCACAATTACACCATTAGATTTCACAATAAGTGAAGTGGTGGAGCTGTTGCTTCAAGTAGGCACTCAGTAGGGTTCAAACCTCTGCCAAAGCCAAACAGTCCCCTTATAAAACCACATTCAAATTCACTAGATCCAGATTTTGCACACACTCATAAACATCATCACGTTCCATGAAATATTCTCTAAGAAATAAAGGAAAATGTTGAAAGAGGCCATATTTCAAAGTATTAAAGAAAGTGAAAAAATGTCCTGGATCTGCCCCCTGATCCGGATCTGCAACAAAATTGAATGGGTTCTTCCATGACACATACCACATCCTTCCACCAGGTTTCGTGCTGATCTGTTTAGTAGCTTTTACACAATCTAAACTAACAAACAAACAACCCCAAACAAACAAACATGAAAACAAACAAACAAACATGTAAACATAACCTCCTTGGCAGAGGTAAAATTGAATAAGTAAATTTATATGCAACAACAAATGCAATGGAAAAGCAAACTAAAGTCTAAAGAACAATCTTCCAAATTTAACACTATACTTAAATATTTAATAATTCCTGCCCCTGGATGTACATTGACGTCTGCATTGAATTGTCCTGTGAAAGGTATCACATGGAAAACCTTGAGCTATACACAGTTGGACATGAACTCTCTATTGTCACATTTCAGTGCATTTTGTTTATGACCAGTGACACGAAAAACTCATGTCGTATTGCCACGACCCTTTTATAACTGTAAAGATTGGTTTGACGTCAATCTCTTGAACAATCCTTCAGCTGCCGTCACAATGGGTGTGTGTGAGAGAGAGAGAGAGAGAGAGAGAGAGAGAGAGAGAGAGAGAGAGAGAGAGAGAGAGAGAGAGAGAGTCGACCATCGGCAAATGTCATGTAATCATGAGTAGAAGGACATATGCAACCTTTAAGTGAACTTATAAGAAATTCTTAAAAGTAATTAAGTCTTCCCTAGTATACATGGTAATTACAGTGACTCTTGTACATGAGAGGTATGTACAGTGACGGAGTTTACTTTGTTTATCTGAAAACTGCATTGGAACATGTATCTGTAAAAACCTGGAACATGCTAAGAATTATTCATGCAGCATCTAATGGGATCTTTTTATGAGTCAGCCATCATTATTACATTTCATTCTCCCCATTATTATCATTATTACTCTTTATATTGTTTTATTTTTTCTTTCCCACTCCTCCTCTGCCCCTTTGTTTTCCCTCCACTCTGTCCTCCTCGCTTGTTTTTCGCCCTTTCCCTCCATTTTTCTTTCCGCTTCACGGTGCCCTGCTCTGCCTCTATGTTGCCTCGGCAACGATCCTATAGAAAAAGCTTGTTGCCTAGGCCACGTGTTTTTCAAGGGAGACGAAGAAATGGAGAGATATCCAGGGTATTCAGGCTCTGGCTGCGTGACAGGTGTCGTCATCACCTTTTGTCTCCTCTGGCAGATACCCATAACCATAATCAGAGCATCAGCAGGTCACACACTCGCTCACAATGTTATTGAAGGAAAATGTGAATTATTCTTTCTTAATCCTATGATGTCAATGTGGGCTCAAACAGTAAAGGAGCAAAGGTAGAATGAGAATCTCTTTGGGTCTCTCGCTCTGTAACCTATATAACCTGCATTTCCTGTTTGTCATTTGGCGGCTGCCTTTAGGCAAAGTGATTGACAACTGAGGGACGACAAAAAGCTCCAGTACAATAGAAGAGCTTGACGTAAGTAAAAGTGCTACATCTGTTCATTAGGAGAGGAGGTTTAGGAGATCAGGTCGGGAAGTTCACTGCAAATGCACAGTAGAAGTGCTAGTTAGGCATTTGAGGGGAGAAGGTGCTCTCAGAAGAGATCAATCTGCAAGAAGTGTAGCTAGAGAGGGACGCCCCTGCTCCGATAGCACTTCCCTGCTCATTCCAGCATCAGTGGTGCAGCGGGCAGAGGCAGGATGTAATGTATTAATTCCGCTGTGCAGATCACATGATTTTGTTAACAGCACATTAGCAACAGTGTCGGCTCTTATCACCAGAAACTCTCTCGACATCTTTGTCGCTGTCTTCTACGTCTATGGCTCCGCTTTTTCATCAGGAGATATTTGTTATCTTTTTATTTTGGGCATATTTGCGTCTGTCACTCGCTCACGGTGAATCCAGCGGAGGATCTCTTGCCGTGTTCTCACATCTGCTCCTGTGGGCTTTCTGCGGACTCTCTGGGGCCAGGTGGAAAGAGTCTGCAGAAAGTCGTTCACACGTGCACATCCTGTGGAGACACTGCAGAGGATCTCCGCAGCTCAGTGCATGTGTGTAAGCAGCTTATGTGTCATAGACATGCAGAGATTCATGCTGAGACTGGGGTCATCTGGTGGATCTAACAGGTACACCGAGAAGAGTAGTTTATACACAAGACATTGCCACTGAATGGGCTGTACTGCAGCTCTGTAAACCAGATCTACTATCTAGCTGCACATTTTCACAAATTAAATCTGTGGTTTGATCAGGAATTTATTCAATGAAATAATCCGACTACCTGCTTTATGCACAGTAACCCCTTAAGGATTCATATTTTTGATGTTTAGATTGATTTAACCAGAGCTGCTCTGTTTACGTGAAGCAACGTTTTATAAGAATGAAAAGCATCCACAAAATGTCTGACCTCTGAAACTTTGGACCCTGCGGTGGATTGGGCATCTTCACAGGCTGTCTACATCACCTCTTGTCCAATGTGATCATGTGAGCAGGGATTGGCTCCAGAACCCGACAATAACGTACAGGATTAGTGACTTAAAACAAAATTGATGACTGGATTAAACTATTTAATCTTTCTCAACTTGAGTTTTACATACGAAGATGATTGAGAGTGGCAGCAGTAAGGGAAACAGCTTTTTTGGGCCTTTTTAAACCAACTACTTAAACGATTAAGTGTCCTTAAGATCTAACCTACATTACCAGTGGGAAAAGCAGTATTGCTCATGCATGTGATATTTGATAAATGTCAACACAGAAATAGGGAATTTGTGTCTGGCTTACACAACAAATTATTTTAAGTATTGCCTGCAGGGACCGTCTGCTCGTAACTGATTCACATGTCAGATAAAAGCTTGTAAATTGCTTATAATTCTCATGTCATAAGATTCAATGAAACAGTATAGAGAAACTATTATAGCATCACAAAACCTTCCAAATTCTAACTCTCTGCAGCAAAAGGACAGCTTGGAGACTCTTTGTGTCCCTGGTTGACACTATGACTCACCAAACACACGCACACACACACACACGTACAGCCTCACACACACACACCTGTCCTCTTCTTGGTAGCCTGATGAATCCTTTATCCACAGCGTGAATATCTCTGTGACCCATTCATATTTCTGTCCCAAAGACAGAAAGAGAGGAGGGAGGGGAGCCCATGACACCCGGGCGGTAAACAGAAACAAGAGAATAAGAGCAGTGACTGGCAGGCCTACTCACCTACCTCGAAGCTCCCATCAATGACACCTATTAGGTAACTGGGGATGTCAAAGCGTCTCTCCAGCTGAGTTATTGTGCTCTTCATGTAGCTCCCCGACAGAGCCTTTGCAAAATAGGCAAAGGACAGAGCCACCAGAAACATCTGGGAAAAGAGCGAGATGAAAAAAAGAACAAAACAAAGAAAGGGGTTAATATGCACAGCAGCGTTAAAACAACACACACATTGTTTGTACGTCATTATCACTTATCTACTTGATTGTGGGATGTGTTTTTGTCCACAAAGAGCGGAGAGAAGAGGAAGCACTTGTGTGATATCGCTGCGGTCGCCACTGTGCATGAACTCCCTTCATTAACCTACTTCCAGAGGTCGAACATTCAGTCATTAAGAAGTGTCAGCGTCGTAGTAATAATTAGATTCAGATGAAGGAAAGGGCTTTGGAGTGGGAGGAGAGAGACGGAGATGAACACAGTGTGGGTTGGAGAGTGTGAACTGAGAACGACTGCGGACAAATGAATTTACTGATAAAAGAGGTAAAGTAGTCCATATACGATAGCCATAATACAAATTATAAATTACATATACCTATAAATAGATGGTGATAACTATAGCTGAGATAAAAAAAAAAAGGAATCCCCTGTGTATTATCATGTTGATTGTTTTAATTTGCTTCATAATGAGACAGCAGAACACTGAGTCGGCCCAGGTCAACAACTCTCACAGTCATGACTAAATGCAATCTAATAAACACAACCACTCAAAGTTTCATTATCAACATCCAAACGGGCCTTAAACCTACTCAAAGAACAAGAAGGGGTTTCCAACGGGCAGGAAATATAAAAACTAATGAAAACAAAATGAACAAAATGATAAAATGGGTTGACTAAGATCTGTAGATGTTTTTACATTATAAAATGGACACAATTAACAGACTGAATTACTTGCGCCTTCCTCACCACTTCCAACACAAGCAGGACATAAATATCTCAACATCGCCCAACTTTTTTATCAGAGCAAAGCCATTCTCATATATAAACTCTGGTTTTGCTAAATTTAGTCAAGAGGTCCTCTGCATTTTTGCCTTTCCCATATGAAGAGCGCAGCAGGAAAATCTGTCCGGGTAGAGAATGCAGTAAGGACATGACGTATACATACTCTGCTTATACCATATATTCTTTTAATCTTCTAAGTGAATAGCACCTCTCTTGCATCATGACATATTTTTTTTCTTCCAGTTTTACATCCATCACGAGTTAAAAATGTCGTCACCCGCTGTGAATTTTCAGGATATTTTCCTGGTGAATTCTCACATGGACCCACTCAGACATGTTCCGGACATTTTACTGGCGAGCTGGCAGGAAATGTACAGAAAATGTCTGAAGCAACTGACTGGACATTCTTCCACTTGCTGTTTTCTTCCACAGTTTCAGTGGTCTATCTCAAATGTGATCAGTCTTTTAAATGTTTCTACCCCTAATGATCAAAATGTTGCTGTTGTTTCAGACCTGAAACAACATGATCCAATGACTGAATGAAGCCAAAATAGTTCTATATATAACTTAATTAGAATTGTGCCAAACAAATGTAAGTTGTAATCCTAGATCAGTGGTCTCCAGTCTGCAAAGACCCAGTAAACACAACCAGCAGAAAACAGCGCTGGCATTTCAGTAGCAACGTGGAAATGAAAAGACACAACAATAATTTGGACTGTGTGATCCACCGCTCCAAGGTTACCATGGTTCCCCCACTGCGTGGACATTTTCAGGACTTGATAAAGGTAGCTTCTTGCCCCGAGGCGGTGATATTATTAAGATTTTTCGAATTTTGGATTCAAGGAAAAAAATAACAAAGATTTAAATAACTCCTACCATCAGTTTTCTTTATATCTGCAGAATTGTATGAGTTAATGTAGCATTTTTACACTTTGGGATGTTCAGATTTTTGTATTAAGTGATTAGATAATTAATACCCAGTCTACAAATGATGTTGAAACATGCCACTCGCTGTGTAAAACCAGGCTTCCTGTGAGATGTGTGAGAAATGAAAACAAATTGGCATTCAGCATGGTCGACTGGTTTAATCTAATATACAGTCACATGTTTGCCTATAAAAGCAAATCCTCCCATATGGTTTGTATTCTCTGTCTCTGTCTGACCTTTCCACCTGTGACGTCTGAAGCAAAGAAAATAAATCTCTACAGAATGAAGTCCACTCTGTCTGACTCCACTACACAGTATTTCTACAAGAAATGTGTTGCTGATTTCTGATTGTTTACTTAGTAGAGATAATTATGAATTTATGAATAAAGCATGCTTTATTAACTATGTCATTCTAATACAAAATGACACATTATTTTACACATCTTTTATTCAGGTATTTAAGAAACATCTCCCCGTCAAGCAAAATGTAAATGCACTAACTTTAGATTATGGGTGAAGGAAAGTTTCAATTTCAAGTCTAAGAAAACACATTTATTAAAATTTGTTTTAATGCAACAACCTGTTCCAACAACACATACAGACCCGCAGGAACCTGCAGTGGAGAATTAGGATGACATCAATTTTATATAAAATAATCCTAGTGATGTTTTAACAAATGATCCCATGAGGGAGTTAATGTCTAACACTATACAAGTGTTGGGAAAAACTAACTCTGAAGAAGAAGAGTTAATTTGAACTCCAAAAAGTGTCAATAATTACACTTAATTAGTGTTATGGTACTAACTCTCCAAAAAACATTAAATTAACACTTTGTGGTGTGGACCCTTCAAAAGAGTTGAAATAAAATCTGAATAGAGTTATTTTGGGTATGCTGATTTTGCTGTGAGGTCATGTATTCGTCTGTGTTTCTTCGTTAGTCAGCAGGATCCTGCAAAAATTACACAACCAATTTCCATGAAATTTTGTGTGGGACCTGACCCAAGAAAGAACTCATTAAATGATGGTGTGTATCCAGGATTTTTTTTGGTAACTTTCTTGCACATTGTGAGGTAGGACGATTTTCCATATTTTCATAGATTTTTCCAAGCATAATTCATGGATCTTGATGACGAAACATAACAGATGTTTAGGGAACTGTTTCTAGTTATTCTAGTTATTTGTGTGTGTGTGTGTGTGTGTGTGTGTGTGTGTGTGTGTGTGTGTGTGTGTGTGTGTGTGTGTGTGTGTGTGTGTGTGTGTGTGTGTGTGTGTGTGTGTAAGAAAACCCCAGTTTTGACATGGTCATAATGCTTTTCAAGCAAACCACCCTCTTCTTAAATCTCTCTTTTTTCTATTGCGTTTCTTTATTTTTCTCGACATCCTTCCTCCACATTCACTTCTAATCTCTGCGTCGACACCTTCCTTTACAGTTTGCATGATGAAGACATAACAGTGGTTTCGCTGCAGTGATTTCACGGAGCAGAAGAAGAATAAAATCTCTGTATTGTCTATAGCCTGAGTATCTGAGATCCCCCTCTGTCCCCCTGGACACTTGTTAATGTTGTGTTTTCTAGCCTTGTTCCTGACATGAATAAAAAGCAGTACACATGAGAATCATGTTACACATGACAAGGCAACAGACATACACGGTCATAGAAAGAACAATGGCTGTAAACATTATTTACATACACAGTAAACAAACAGGGTATATCCCAACAAAATCACTCATTAAGTAGAAATTAGCATTGAGGACACAGTTTGACCTTTGGACCATTTAATGGCAGCGTAATAAGAAGCAGCTGACTGTACTACCAGTGCTGGTGAAACCACGTTAACAAAGTTAGAGAGGGAGCCATCTTTAAGTACAACTATTTTCAGCATGTACAAAAACAATAGTATGATAATCAGGAGTTTGAGATACTTTAGGAGAAACAGTTTGTCTTATCCCTGCTCCTCTCCTCGTTCAGAAACTTTGTGATGTGTGCGGGCCTGTCAATGCAAACAGACTTCTTTTGAGATCATGCTGACCACTAGGACAGGCTGCAGGGCTTTTATCGAAAGTAGTTCATCACATGTGCATTTCCTGGGGGAGGGGGGCTTCACTCGCACGCAAGCATGCATACATGTATATTTCCCTCCAAAGCAAGGATAGGCTTTTAGAATTACAATTCCAGGCTATCCTCATTCATTCTAATGGTGGGACCTGGGAAATTCAAGGTGGTCTTGATGTGAAACTTGTTAATAATTGAAGTTATCCTCATCGTGTGCAGCAGCAATGGGAATTGAGTCGACATCAGTGTAGCATTTTTCATTTTTCTTTTAAAACTGCATGAGACAGTTCATTGTGCTCGAGCTAACTCAAGCTTTTGCACCAACAGTGTCAGTTTTGGTGGCCATAAGCAGATTAGTAGCAGATTAGTTCCCATTTGTGCCAATTCAGTTATTTAGTGGCTCACAAAGACATGGTTTGTACCAGAATGGGTTTGCTGAGTGGAATACAGACATATGCTTGTAAAAAATCCCTCTTACTTGAAAAGATGATTTATTTGTACAATTCTGTGTTCTCTCATATAATAAACTCCTTAAATGTATACTTTTAATGGGCTGCATTGCTTTTTAAGAGAAAGGGAACTAAAAACTGATTAAAACGGCTGAAGCATGTTAGCCCCTAGCACAACCATAATTCAGATTTTTGGTTATTGGTGATGGTATTTGCTCTCTAGGGTTTTGTATTGTTTGGGTTTTTTAACGATACTGGTGTGAGTAGTGCCAGAACTGGAAAAAAAGTAAGAAAAAAAAATCTCTCTACTACCTATATATTATTAATATTACATTATTAATGTTTCATATATGTTGTCAAACACGTGCTGTCAACACTGTTGAAGATGAGAACAGCTTTTGTATTGCTAAGGCAAATTAGAAAGTTGAAAGGTAACATATTAATCCTAAATATACAGATATCAATAAGTACAGAACTCTTAGCAAATTTACATCACAAAATCACAAAATAGATCAAACCTAACCCAACTACACTAATTCAACACTAAACAATAGTTTCAGGGCTTAATACAGGAAAATACTTCTGCTCCAAACTCGTCATCTATTGTCTCCCCACCTCTCGGGCGGACGCCAGGTGCTTCAATCATTTTGTCGTCTGCCTCCCTTTACACAGAATTGTTTTTCAAACCTTTGCTGCACGTCCTGACCTCAGAAACCTTTCCCCTGATAAAAAGCATAAGTTTATAAGTATAATGTTATCTAGACACGTGCGGTGATATGTACGTTAAGCAGGGAAACTATTTCACTCCAGACCATGGAAACTGAACTGAAGCACAGAAATCTGCTTAAAATTTTGTAGAAGCCAATTTTTGTACGCGGGGACAGAAATCCTTTTCTCTAACAATTAAAGGCTTTATGAACAATACCATCTGCACTACTGAAACGACTAATCCCATTATATCTAAGTAAAGTCACTCTTTTGTTGATGGTCTTTGAGAGCTTAGTCTTAGTGGAAGACTATTTATGCGGCACTATAATGTACCATTATTTAATCTTCTGTAATTACAATGCAGGCACTGTCCAAGTGAAAATTGCTTTACTTGCAATGTGTATAAAATTTCAACACAACTACACTCCAGCACCTAGAGTCAAAACCTGGGCCAATATGCCTGTCAAGGAAAATTATTTTGCGAGAAGGGGGGATTTTGTTACCTTTGAACAGAGCCAGGTTAGCTGTGTTTCCAGTGTTTGTGCTACGATAAACTAACCAGCAGCTGGCTATAGTTTCATGTTTAGCAAACACATGTGAGAGTGGATTCAAGCCTCTCATCTTACTCTCTGCGAAAAAACAAACGTGTGTTTTCCCAAATGTCAAACCCCTGTTTTAAATTACAAATTGCCCAGGAGAAGCTGGAGTTGCAGCGTCATGCAAAGGTAAGATTATCCCCGTAAAACATGTCCAGGTCATAATCACATGCCAGCAGCGAAATCCAAATATAATCTGTCAGACAACACCCCTGTATTAAAACCTTGTTCTGTTACAGATAAAAGTGACAATGAACGCAGGTACAATAAATAAATTATCTCACTCAATGACTTTTGTAAAGGACTGGAATTACTTTTAGAGAGTAAAACTACTGTACACACTGAATCTCTGCCACACACACAGACACACACACACACACAATCACAAGTATACACCTAATCCTAACCCCTTTAACCTTATTCTAAACTAAACCTAATTCTAACCCGAACACCAACTATTAAACAAACTCAAACAGCCCTAAAAAGTGAAGACCGACCGGAATGTCCACTCTCCGAATTGTCTATCTCCAAAACGGTAGAAGAAAAAGTAACTATAAAATACATAATACCTTAATAAGAAATGAATGAGGAAAAAAAAAAACACAGGGTCATTGTTGCACCCAAGTTCTAGTCTTAGTGATGGAATTAACAAAAAGCAGAGAATAACATTGAGCATCGGATTAGAGTCGAAACAGGCTGTGTCATGGCCCACCCAGCCGGTCAGGGAACCAAACAATTCTGAAAAGAAATAAGAGTCTGACCTGCCACTGCAGTCTGTATTATGATAAGCTGCTCAAGCACCATTGTCTCATGTCACTTTCATGTGGAAAAAGGCAACAATGGTGTCTGATCTGATTTAGGGCTTTGCTAACTTTTATGTTTTTGGCAGAGGAAATGGTTACAGGCGGTTGACTCTTTGCTAAGCCCCTCCCCTCCCTCCCACGTCCAATGTCGAGTCACAACCGTGATTAGGCACGCAAGATGCCAGAGGTTACTTGTGTCACATTTTACGGTCTCACATTCTCTAGCAGCTGACTGGCCTAAAGACGATCACTTTAGAAAGGGTGCTCCTATCAGTTACTGATTCGATGTATGGATCAAACCATAATGTGGGAGCAAGAACCTGGCGCAATTTAGTTGGATGATTTAGTTTTGCAAGCTGTGAGCTGAAACATGTACATAACTGGACAAGTGTTTAGAACAACTCATTCTATCTTGTTTAAGTGAAATTCAAGCTGTTCGAGTCCAGTGAATACTGTTACATGGGTAAGGGTTAGTAATTTCTTAAAAAAAAAAAAAGACAAATTATATTGCTAATGTAGCTCTAAAATGCTTATTGTAGTCCTTCTTGTCATTTTAATGCTAGAGCCTAATTGTTTTGTGTTCTGCTATGTTCGCATCACTTCCTGTATGGGTTTCACGCTACATGTGTTTTAATCTGAAGGGACCTAGGGAAATCAGGTTGGCAAAAATGGGGGAGGAGAAGAGAGGGAGAGACCAGGAAGAGCTGTGCAAATTTATAGTGATAATAATAATAACAGTAATAATTATACACATGTGACATGATAGACAGCTGCAGAGCAGCCATGCAACTACCTTGTTTGAAAATTCATTGACATGTAAATAAACTCCCTCTGCCTTGTAAGATCATGTGAAGCTCCAGACAGCAACTATTGCTCACTTTGAGGTAAGATTGTGTTGTCTACAGGCTTTTCATGAATTAAAAATGAACTTTGAAGACTCAGATTTTATTGACTTTGACAAGGAACAACAATGGAGACTTGATCTGTTGTGTTTTGTTTGTGACCAAAAGGAAGGAAGGAAGCATTAGCACTGTGCAGCCATGACTTGTCCCTGACAAATTCCAGGAAAAGGTGAGGCCCATACCTAAAAGCAGTACCCTTATATGATGATCCTGTCCTGTACTCATGAACTGAAGGAACTGACATAATTGCCATGTGAAGTTTAACTGATGGGATTGGATGAATAGAAGTACAGAAGCAGGATTCAGTTAGTCTGACTATGGACTAATGTCTTTACATTAAGACCAAGAGTTCATGGGTATAAGAAGTACAGTGTCCCTCATAGACACAAACACAGTCCAATTGTTGACTTGTAGGGCTGTTGCTATAATCTTGTTATTTAGTTAGTTCTGATCTATACACACACATCTACTTTCACTTCAGCATACACACTAATTGGGCATATGACTCCCCAGGATTTACCTGCTTAGTGGTGCTTGCTCACTGCTTTTTATTCAGTCATAAATAAGACAATGTTCCTAATTGTTTGTGATGTGTTCAAGCAACTAAATTTGCAGTGAGTTCTTTTTTTCCAAACATTTATTTAGTTGTTCAACTTTATTAAATATGATTGATAATGTGGGACAGGATGGTTGGGTAATATGGTACAGTCATTTAAGTTCTCTAAATGGGGGAAATATGCATTCAGTGACTTCCTGAACTAAAACAAAGATAAACTAAAAAGATGTAGCATATGATCTGCAGTTGTCAGACAAGAGTTAATGGAAAATACAGACTGTCCCTGTCTGCTTAACCTGATTGTCTTGTTAGCTAACTAGCACATAATCAGTTTGCTCTCTAGACAGAGATGATCCAAAAAGCACAGAACAGTCTCTGTCCTGTGGTCTGGAGCCATTTCACCAAACATGTGGAGAAGACAAAGGGGGTTATCAATGATGATGGGTCTCTCCCCTGCAAGTACTGAATTGTACTCACCACCCACAGAAAACACTGCTCATGAAACACCTGGTTAGTAGCCCAGCTGATACTTCCAGGATATCATGATGTCCATTGACATCACAATATCCTACATTTGCATAATTCACACTATTCTACACTAGTGAGTATGACAGACTGCAGAGGTCGAGATTTCCTACACACGCTGGTAGTGGTTGACCAGTCACAACAAAATGGGCCATCTGGCCAATCAGAGCGGACTGGCCTTTGGTTGGAGTGGGGCCTTAAAGAGACGGGAGCTAAAACAAAAGCGTTTCAGACAGAGGATGAAAAGAGGAGCTGCAGCAGTGGACAGTCAGAGGAAGGTGATGCGTTTTCAGAGCATTACAGCAGCTGTTGATTGTTTGTCTTATCAATTTAATTTCAATGTTTAATATGAGGTTCTTTAGACATGTTTGTTTTATGGGGACATTTTTCAAATGTATGAAAATATTTTGTTGTTGCTATAAGACTTGTGTGTCTGGTATACTTTGCTTGGATTGATCTTTTGCTGAACATGTTTATTAATACGAAAAAAAGTAGTTGAACAACACAAATAAACAAAAGTAAAATATACAGAGTCGAAACTGTCACAACATGTTGGATTGTGTACCTTCAGGCTGGTGCAGGCAGAGGAGCGGGGTTTTCTGGCGGCGCCGTCACCGCGTCCATTCTCCTGCGTGTGTCCTTGCTCAGCTCTGTCCTCCATCCTCCACAAATGTCTCCGTGTCTCCTTAACAGAAGTCTCCCACGTAATGTAATTTCTTGGCACTGATGCATGCAACCCTGCAAGTGGATAATTCAAGCATGTGACCCACTTCTCATCTTCGGCACAAAAACAGAAACATGTCTACAGCAGTCGGCAGAGGAGAGAGGAGAGACAAAAACACACAAACAATGTGTCCCTGTATTTGTTCTGGAGATCTTCAGTCTCAAGTCAAAACTAAAAAGTCAACATGGAAGTGACGCATGCTATTTTTGTTCTTTTTTCAGAACAACAGATGGTTGTTTTCAGTTAACCATTTAAAAACCAGTGTCAAAAACTAAACATTCCTACTTATCAGCACTACATTGTTCAGCCAGTAACCGGCATCATGTGACCAAATTAAATAAGGCATAAACTGTGGTCGCGAAGCGTTGTAAACCCTTAAGCTTTTGAACCTCAATGCTGAATATTTATTTATTCATATGCATGAACCAATGAGAGGAAGAGCGCTCTGATTTACGGTCAGTGTAGGAAACTTTGTATTCAACAAAGACCAATCATTTAATTTGGACCAAAATAAAATGACTGGCTGGTGTACGTGTCTGTAACGAACCAACCTGCCTGCCTGCTCGCACCCAGCCCGAGCTCTCACTGCACATGACCTGAGACTTCAGCCGGGAAGGCATACACCGCTCAGTGACGATTGTCAGACGTTAGCTCGCGATTTACAGAAGCGTTGGCTTCTAGCTGTTGTCAAGCAGTGCACGTTCATGTGTTTTGGGTGTGTAACTTTGATGAGAGGGTTGATGGGAGGGATGTATCGTTTTTTTCAAAGTAAGCTTGCCCTTGCTAGCTTTTCAAGGATTACCAACCCTAGCTTTAAGGTACAATAATCATCTAGACTAGGGTGCAATTGTTCACCGTGTTATTACAGGAAGAATTCAAAATGTGCTTTTACCATAGACTGTGTATAAAGATAGATGACGTGACTGCTCCCCAAAAGTAAAGCCAACGACAACGAGAGGAAGAGGAGACGCGTTGTCTATCTTTATATACATCTTCACTTCAGTGTTGTGCAAAACTGATCAAACATGCATTTGCAGCAGCACATTCCTGAGCCAAACTATGCAGTATCCGTGCAGTGCTTGTGAGCAAGGCCCAAGCATGACTGTACCACTCTCGGCTGAGCTCTCTTGGCATCTTGGTCAACTGAGTGGCTCGAACAAAGAAAAGAATGGCTGCATGTAAAACTCACATATGCTAACTATTCAGTGGTTTTATAGCTCCTGTGTAAAGTTGGAGCTGTTGCTGTTTGAATTCATCTTAGGAAAAAGAAGCCTGGATGGTTTCTGATCTGATTCCTTTTGTTGCTGTTTGTCTCGATGGCTGATGCACAAGCAACACTTCTAGTGAATAGTTTTTTTTTTTTTATATACGCATTAAATCTATGTGATTTACTCATTAGAAAGGTGTAAAACTAATCAAATGTAAATCGCTGTGACACAAATCTGGCTGTATAACTGATTACGATCTATTATCCACCAGATCCAAGCTGCAGGGAGGTTTTAGTTAGTCACTGTTGTCTGCCACTGACGGCTGATCATTTGCAGTCGAGGTAAATTTAGATTTTGACATTTTTGAATGGAAGGAACTGTTTGAACTCCTACATTGTGCATGATCATTATTGTTCCAGTCAATTGTAGATAAAGCAACAAAACAAAAGTCTTATATCAGCAGATTTGACCTCCTTCTTACATTTCCTTTCATCTCGTCATTCTTTTTCTTCCATAATGACCCCTTTCTTTCCCTGTCTTTCTAACTCCACACATTTGTCTTGCTTATTTCACGTACTGCCCTCTCCTCCCCCCTTGGTCCATTTCCAGCGGTCATGTGAAACAGTGAATGTAATTGCCCCAGGGGAGCGACTTATTGTTTGCTATGCAGCAAAGAACACTGTCAGAATAGCATCACCATATCTAACAGTGAAAATGCCACTGGTGCTGCATGTTAACAAACATGTTTGCAATTATTTCGCCTGAATGACTTTTCTGTGTTCAGGACCAGAGCAGACCAGAGGAGCTGGCTAATCGCAACAGGTTTGACCTACATTCAAATTAGACCGATAGCAGCTCTAAGAAGACCAATATAAAGCATTGGTGTACAGAGGCAGCAGGTTTTAAAATATGATACATTAGTTCTTCTGTACCAAACTTACACTTGAACCTTAATCCCTGGAAATCAGAATAGAGAAGGGCAGTCCTCCCTTCATGGTTAAATTGTTTCCAAAGAATAAATAGCTGATCACAAGCATTCATTTTGCTTTGCTCCCTTCATTATTATGAAATCATAATTTTAAGAATTGATATAAAGCAGTTCTTAGTAAGTTACTGTCTGAAGATGATGAAAGCTTCTGCGAATCCGACCCAAAATGCACACTTTTTAAGATCATAATGAATGAAATTAAATATCTATGTCAAGTAAGACAGATAAGATGAAACTTCAGTTTCCCAGAATTACTTCATCATAATTGAAGATGAGGTGAATGAGCCTAATAGAGAATAATCCCAGAAACAGTATGTTATCTCACAGGCAGAGACTGTAGGTAACTAAAGTCTTTCCCACAGCACAGCAGCTGAGCTGTGCTGAGACAAATTCTGTTGAGTCAAGAGTTACTGTCAGTTATCAGTCCCACACTGGTTTTGTTTGTAGTTTTCTTTCATATTATCTTAGTTAGATTTCTCAATATATAGTATATATCAACAAAACAAAAAGCCACAAGTATATAGGCTACTTTACAAAACAAAGGTCTTATTTGTAGATTTATCACAGTATGCTAATATCAAATATGTAGAGAAAGAGCTACAACACATGGAGAGTATGATATAATATTTTCACACGTAATATTTTGATGTATTTAAGACTTTTCAAGGACTAAAATTCTATCGATTGAATATTTAAGTTTTTGTTGACTTTTTAAGACCCTAGAGAAACTATGCTAACACAGAGTAAGTTCGCAATGATTCCTGAAAAATTAACTCGGAAAAAAAAGTTGCAGCTTTGAGAGGCAGCAGCCTTAATGGCCACTTGTAAACATATTTGCATATTGAAGAAAGGTGCTGGATATTGTCCCCATATTAATCCCTTTTCTCTATAAACAAAGACCGGAAATAGCATTAGATACCATTTTAAAATCAGCATCATCATATCAAGTATTTCCAGCACTAAATGATTGAAGTGATTGATGAGCTAAGTGTTTGTACTTCACCAGCCCAGCCTCCTTTCTCATGTCTTGCTTATAAAATGAATATCCATAAATATTATTGTTCTCTCTTTCTATACTATTCTCAATCTCTCTCCATAGTATATTGTCTGTAGATTGCTGTAGTGTATACCTTTGGATTGGTGGATATTACTCCCTGCTGAATCTGTAGCATGGCAAGAAGCTGTAAACGTTCATGATCTTCAGTGTTGCCAATTGGATTTAATGAGAAATAAGAGGTGCAAACCAGAGCTATAGAGAAAATAATACTTTAGTAACCACTGGCAACATGAACTCCACAGGTATCCATGTTCTGACAATGACTGACCCCTGCCAGGACGGTTGGGTTTAAAGGCGGAAAGATGATGGTTTAGATTTGTGGTTGGAGTTTGAAAAATGTTAGATTTAAGTTTGGTTACATCAGCTCCACCATCTTGGCTATGGTTGGAACACCCTTTCAGTTATATCTCAGTGCTGCTGATGGTTGAGGTACAGCTGATTTCTGCTTTAATTATCCATGTTTATTTGTTTAAGCACTAATGGATTAGCACTATGATCATGTGAAAGAAACCCAGGACTCACATGTATGTATCGGAGCCTTCAACTGAAATTCCTCTTCAATGGAGTGACGCCATGCATTGCAGAACTGGATTATGGCTCTGTTGCGCCACGTTGTTCACACTGTAAATGGCAGAAGTTGAGCACGCCAACACTTTTCATGCTACACTGGAGGCACCTGCCAATCAAACACTCAAGCTCCTAGCCAACCAAGCTGTGTTAAAACGAAAGAGGCAGCAGAGGCAGGTAGCTAATCTGGTGCGTGTTCATCTGGTTGTGGATTTTATTTCCTGTATACTTCTCCTTAGCATAACATTCATAGCTAGCATGGCACATTAGCTTTAAAGCTATGGTGTGTGTCCAAAGGATGAAACTGTGAATGTTGTCGTTACAACGATTGTGCCAGCACCAAGCGTTGGGCACACCAACCATCAAGTGTTAATGCAACGCATAGGCGTGAGTCCAGCACAAGAGCTAAATCCTATAGTCTGACATAGTGACTATTACACTATTAGTTAGTTAGTTTGATAGTTAGTTTTATTGTTTATTGAAGAGGAACTTCAGTTCCTTCTCATTGACCATTCACCTTCATAAATTAGCCTAAGGTCCCGTTGAACAGACAATTGAATAACACTTCACAAACTGTATGCATCATTGAACAGCAACAATATAAATACACAGCATTGATGGACTGATGGACATAAAAGGCTTTCAGGCAACAGCAGCCAGATAGTTTGCAATGACTAACTATTGAGGTCTGGTTCTGTCAACACTGACCATGAAGGTGTCAACCACCAAGGTTTTCAAGGTGGGAACTGGCAAATATCACTGTGTGTGCATATTGTGAGAACAGATGGAAAACAAAGAGTGGTTGATGGTTAAGATACATTTTCAGGTCATTAATAAGACCTTTCTTAGCACTTCTACGGGCCAGAATTTGATGGCAAATATAAAGCCATGTCGTGAAGGTACAAGAACAGGTGCAACAAGTTCCCACTGACATTTTATAATCTCTTAGTTTCACACGTCATGTAACAGCACTGGGAACATTCATTGGAACAAACAAAGAAAAAACGGCCTTTTAAAAGAGGAGTATCTTAACATAATATAATAGATCATAGAAACAGCAGACTGCTTGAATCATTGAGTCATAGAGCTGGAGTAATTACCCACCAGTATGTTTGTCAGGTAAATAGACAAACCAACTTACCTCACTGTCCCGTCCAACATCCACCGCGATTACTAGAAGGTCCAGGGGGGAGAACAGCCAATCGGGAAACGCAGGTGTAACCTCCGGTCAGCCGGCCGCGGTCAAACCTCTGACGCGGATGGGAGAGGAGGAGAAGCGCCGGCTCTTATCGCGAATGCTCTGACACCGACTTGCACCTTCAGAGTTCATCTCCAGCCCACTTCGCGCTTCACCCCGAGGCGCACCGGAGCGGATCACACCGGGATCTCCCGAGACAGCATGTCGGTGTGTGTGTGTGTGTGCCGGTGGTGAGACGCGGTGCGTAAAGAGACCTCTCCGCAGCCGCCGCGCAAAGACTCCGCAGATGGACAGACTTCAGTAAAACAATACGCACAGAAAGAGAGGGAGAGAGAGGCTCGTCTTTACTCTGCTTGTCTCTCTGTCTGTCTCCTCAACCTCTGTCTCCCTGCCTCCCTCCCTTTCGCTCTCTCTCTGTTTTCTCCCCCACCCCTCTCCCTCCCTCTCCCTCTCTCTCTCTCTCTCTCTCTCTCTCTCTCTCTCTCTCTCTCTCTCTCTCTCTCTCTCTCTCTCTCTCAGCCCTCTATACCTCCCTCTCTCCTTCTCCCTCCAATTTCTCTACTATTCAAATGAGCTTTATATGGACCATACAGCCATGCACTCATAATGGCTGCTATGTTGTCATTAATCAGCTTTACAGAGGGGATTCATTCTCCTGCAAGATCAGCAAATAAGGATGTAATAGTCCAACCGTGAAAGGAACTTCCATCAGATATCTGTTCCCATGTTTGGTTTGTTTTGATCACTGATCTTCTGCTGTGTATCCCCGTCTTAATCTGTGCTCTTCTTTCATGGCAGCACAGTTTCATATCAAAGTCCTTCCCTGCAACTTTCTGTGATAAAATGTCCACACATGCCAAATTTAGAACAGGCACATGGTGGTGTTATATCATGACGTTCTGCATTACACAAGGATGCTCCAGTTTTTTGTAATTATTTTTTACTCTAGATTGAAAGTTAACCCACAAGCAATAAGCTAGGTTGGTGTCTTCAGTCAACGCTGGAGTTAAATGACTGATTGGTAACAACTTTGTTTACAGTGCCAACAAACCAAGAACGGAAATAATAATCCGATTATCAGACACAAATATGCAAGGGAAGTTAAAACACTGATTTCCAACATGGTCCTTAAATGTTAAAATGACATAGAAACATGACATTACTTAAACATAATCTAATCTGCCAGATGACACGAAAGGTCATAGAAAGAAAGTGGGTTTTCATCCTAAACTTCCCCTTTAAATAGTCCCTCCAATCAATTGGACCCTCACCTCAGGAAGAACCATATTTCTCTCAGGGGTGTGTGGCTCTCTAAACTAAAACAGACAAATCTTAATTGTGTCGCCAGGTCAACACATGCAGAGAAAACAAAACTGCACCTCATGGAAACTTATTTCATTTTTTAAAGAAGTATCATAATCTAACCCTAATCATATACCAAAGACAGCCAACTCGTTAATGGTTTAACCCAAGACATCATCAATGATGTCAGCAACTAGGAAGTGTTTAGTCAACGCCCACTTTCACCTCCTGGAGCTGCATGGTGTTCAGGTGAGTGAATATTAAGAAAACAAATAACTCGTCATGAAAAACAAATTTGAACAGTATTTGGCTGAGGTTTGTTTTCAACGGCAACAAAATATTGTATTCAAAATAAATTCACCTGGGATAATATGTGCTAGTATTATGAAGATGTTCTACTGGCTGAACAAACAGAAAACAAACATGTAGTTAGCCTTATAAAAAAGTCAAAAGGGACGAATGGTGTTACTTTGTCTGCTTTGTTAGTCTTAATAACGCCCTGAGGACCAGCTTCCATATGTGTCTATGGAAATGTACTGGAGGGATGAACAACATTCTTCTAATAGACAGTTTGGCATTGTGAACGATTGTGGCAGAAAGCACTGAACAACACACTTTCCCAGGTATTCAGTTAAGTCTGCTGATTTAAGACATCTTATAGGACTTTCCAACATACCTCCAGTATAATTTGGGGGCTCTCGGGTTATTTTGGAGCTTCTGGTGTATGTGCTGCCCGACTGTTGGTCGTGGTCCCTGGCTTTCAGCTGGATTTTGTAGGGGGTTTAAGTTTAGGGGATTTCCTCATTGAGTTGTTTTCGTTTCTCCTGACCTCTCTACAGTATGATCTTTCTGCTTGGTCTCCACCTTGTATAAATCCTGCTAGTATATGTTTTTTTTATTTTTTATTACGGGATATAGGAGCCTCCTGTTATGTCTGCTGTGGCTTTCTCAGTCTTTGCATTGAGGCACTCTGGGCCCAGATATTCCCGACATTATTTTGGCTTTTTGGGACCTTGCACAATATTTTGTAGCACAGCTATGTACCACCACATTTCCCTGTAAGGTGCTCAGGTTTGCTCACCGCTCAGTTTATCTGAGGCAGCAGTGCAGACCTTAACGTCTTTCTGTAGATCAGATTACAGCTGGAGGTCAGATCAATATTATGTAAGCATGTGGTAGCAGAAGGTGACTGGTAACATACTTCCACCTGTCCTGCCATGCTGTATCCGATTCTACTGGCAGTCACAGCTGTCAGATATATAAAAAGCATACTGTAGCTATAGACACACTCATGTCCTTGAATTTTCTAAATGTTTCATATGGAACCTACTGATTCAAGTAGTTTTTTTTATTACATGCAATCTAATGAAGCTATGAGAATGTCGACCCTGTCAAGTATCTCTCTAAAGTTTGATTTTGAACATTACGAGTATTTAACATAGATTGACATTATGAGACATCACATAATGAACATAAACTGTATATAAGGACAGATCTCCACTTCCTTCAACCATCCAGAAATGAAGCTGAAATGTCCCACATACTAATGCTGCCCTCTTGTGCATTCAGAGTCAGAGTCTGCGCATTAGCAATCCAGGGATGGTCCTGTCGACACAAGCACTCGACCAATCAGGAGTCATTCTCAGCTCTCAATCATGATGTTTTGCCACATTTTTATCCTATCAAATACCTAATTAAAATGTATAACGTACTGGAATGTATAACTACCTAAAATGACAGAGACCAGCTTTGAGAAGAATGTACTTTTCCATGTCCCATCCACTAACATGGAGGAGGCATATCTATATTCACATTTTTATATATTTATAATTCCAGAGGAAGGTGATTTAGGGGATCTAATGGGGGACACTAGTCTTGCTTTGTTACAATACAGTGATACAGGGCTGACCCAACAGTGGGCATACTTCAGAAATTTGGGAGGAGGCCGAGGTGACAAGACCCTCTCTCCAAACATGAACTCGAGGAGGGAGCTAATTTTCAGTACCTTCACCTTTCTCTTTGCCTAGCAGTCATTTCTACCCCATCCCAAGCTGTAATCCTTTGGTCCTGCCTGACCTGCCACTCCAAACATGTATAGATTAAAGAAGAAGAAAAAGAAAATACTGTGTTATGTTTGAAGCAATCTTATATAGACTCCTGGGATTTTTCAGTTTCTAGTGGATGCTGACCTCTTCTTGGTCGAAACTCGACTGTTTTGAATTTATTCACTGGGCGAAGATGAGCCGTCTCAGGCTGCAGACAATTCCTCCTGGTCTAACTTCAACTAGGAAGCTTGGATGACTTTGAACTTTTTAGTTAGTCTGCTGCTTTAATGCTCTTGAGGATTTCAACAAACGGAGATGTTACCCTAATTAGTGGCATCAAGTGTGAGTTCATTAGTTTTGTCAGATCAAAATGTGTTACTGTTGATAAAGTTAAATCAACACGATGGAACTTTTTAACCTTCAAATAGCAGCTTCAAAATTAGTTTGATGGTTCACTGACTTGAAATGTGCCTCTTTCATTCACGCTCGTCCCCCTGAACGCCTTTTTCTTGATCTTTGTAACTTTGGTGAGTGAGTACAATCTCAGAGTTTGGTGCATTTGTTACAGTCTGTGCTATAAACTCTTTACCAGTAGTTTTCAAGTTGTTTTGTTTTTAATTATTGTTATGTTAGTACAGTGGAATCCGATTTATAGTGATCACGTTTGTCCAGGCCGAATTGATAACTCCCTCACTTCTCTTTCTCTGTCTCTCTTACCGACACCGACTCAGCTGACCCGCTACAGTTTAAACGTTGATTTGTTTGAAATGAAGCCACAAATCAACACTGATCACCACATAATGATCAATACTTTTCTTAAATTAGTAAAATCTTTCTTCATAGCTGCGGGCATTCATTCATTCATTCAGGTCATCCTGACTCTGCTCGCTCTCTTCCTCTCTCTTGCAGACACAAGCAGTCACACCCACAAACGGTGTCATCAGACACATGTGTAACCTCAGACTGGGTCAAAACAACAGAATTTGTAAACTTATACAATGTATGGAGAGCTGGAGGAAACGGTGGGTTACGCTTAATCTTGGCTCGATATGGTTGGCAGAGCGCAGCGCGAATGACAGAGACACAGAGAGGAGAAGTAAATTACTGACAGGTAAAAACTGTAAAATAAATACAGGAAGACGCAGTCAGAGCTCTACTCAACACATTGATAGACTTAGTTTTTTCTCTTTATGAAAACCAGTCACGCGCTCTGAGCCCAACTGAATGCAAAACGTGATCTATCAAAGCAAAAAGAAGATTTTGTTGGTCGGATTATTTGTGCTTAATCAGAGCGATACAACAAGTAGTTTCCCGGAGTTTCCCTTTTAATAAGAGATAAAAACAAGTGAGTCCATGAATACCAGGCCAGAGTAGGTCACTTGACATATTACGATATCAAAGTTGTACAGTGTTGTGCAAATGCAGCCTCCTCGTCTGTTAACTGATGCTGATTTCAGCATCAAAAATGAAAACTGACAGAGAGCTTAAAAATATAAAATTTCAGATGTTACTCATAATATCTGCTTCATGTCACTTCAAAGACCAAATAGTATTTCATCAATGAGATCTGCATTGCAAACAGTTGTAATAGACTTTATGTTCACAGTGAATAGTAAGTTAGGTAATTAGTGCCAAATTAACAATGTAAAATGAAGAGGTAATATATCTTATTACCTCTTCATATCACACCTAAATAGTGTGTGAATGAGTGTAAGTCTGTGAATGCTACAGATTGTATGTGTGTGACTGTTGTTGAACAGTCATATTGTTTTTATTGATTGACCTTTTGGCTGAAACCTGCCCTGTGTCGTATGTGGCTGCCATTGACTGAGAAAAGATCAATGCGATTATGCCTGAACTGCTGTTGCAATTCTTCTGAGGAATTCTGTGGAGTGACCGTGGCTTTTACCTGTAAGTAACAATGTCATGTGATTAGATTAGATACAGATTGAAACTAATTTGTGATATATATACGACAAACAGACTGGTTTACACACATGTGTGTAGTCATGTAGTCACACAACGGATAGTTCAAGTGTCTTCACAGCCTGAGGAGTGACGAGCCCATTGATAATATGCTGAACAACTGATATGACCCATATCCACCAAACACAACCATGTTATGTCTGTAATAGCAAGTCAGGGATCCTGTATCACCGCAAACTAGTCCTGTATATACTTGTGTGTGAATTTGTGCATATTTGGTGTTGTTTGTGTTAATGTAGTGAGCATGTATCGACTTCCCTCCGTTTATTTATCAGTTCTTGGCCTTGTCGTTATTGTGGAATTGAATTATACTCTTCATGCAACTTGTTAACTACATGACCCTCTTTGTCACTTAAGAATTAACCACTTGATGCTTGATAATTCAACATCTTGTGAGTGTTGACGGCCTCAAATTTAGTTATAAAGTAGTTATAAAAGGACTTAATGGCTCTCAAACCAAATCTCTGGCTTTGTCTTAAGCCATGTTAGCAGCAGCAGCTCTATGGATGATGTTTGGTGGTTGGTTGGTCAGTTGATTCACCACTTTGGTCATGACTGAAATCTGTTGTGATCCCTTCACCTTTCTGTCTGCAACACCAGTAGGTCAAAGTTTTCCACATACGGTGAAATATTTATCTCTCACCTACAACTTAGAATGGCAAACATATTTACTAGAGACATGTTGGCAGGCTGATATTAACACCACTTTGCTTAAGTACAGCCCCACAGAGTTGCATAGAGACCACAGATGGCATACAGAGATGGACGACATTACAGCTCCCTAAAAGTAAAGCCAAAGTGTTTTCATAACCCCCTGGTGGCTGGCTGCAGTACAGGCTATAAACCCTGCACAACACATGATGCCAGTGTTTGTCTCTGGGATATTTGGGCTTCATTTTCTGATAGTGGGAGGAAGTGGAGACCCGTGTCTACAATTGACTTCATCTCTCCTCCGTCTTTACTTCTGGATCTTCATTACTCATTGGTCAGACAATCAGTCCAACTGTCACATTTCAAGTGATGGGTGTGTGGTCAGACCTGTGTGAGGTCAGAGGGCTCTGGTTTTAAATGGCTAACTTCCTTCTTTCATTCCCTGGTGAGAATTTAATAGGGATTACAGAACCGGGGGCAATTAGGCCATGGTCAAACTGTGGTTGCTTAATCTGAAAATACCATTTACGATGTAAATGTGAAAACTATACTGGCACTCAGTGGAGCACATACATCTGCAGCGGCTAAATAATCCTTAATACATCTGATTAACATTAATTCCTGAGAAACTGACCAAAGGGTCAAAAAATTCTTGTAATGTTAGGGATTTAGTGAAGTGATTTAAGAATTCCTGAATCTGCCCTTTTAACCTGATCAGCAAGTAAATATAATGGTTTTACCGTGACATGTGACCTATCCATGCAAGTCTGGAGCAAATCAAACGAGTAGTTTTTGCATAATCCTGCACATACAATACAACCTCCATAGTGGAGTTAATTATTTCGATGACAAATAGATATTTCCAAGCAGTCTTTGAAGACTTCTTTCTACTGAGATCTTTAAAACAATAAAAAAAACAACAAAATCAAATTTTTTGTCTACCAATCCTCTGGTAAATAACAAAATTGGGTGTGGAGTTTTATGATTTGGTGATAGGACCCTCACTCTCTTCCCTTTTTTTCAGGAAGAATCCAGGAGAATGATATTTTTAGATTTACACCTGCTTACAAAAATGGAAGGGAATAGATGCCTTTTAACTATGCTTGGTGACCGCAGGGAGAAGAGCTACTTCAAAGATTGCGTGTGTCTCACTAGGCTTTATCCTAATGCATGCTCATTTTCCACAGACTTCTCATGTTGGACCTAAGAATGATACAGATTGAGAGAGAAAGAGGAGTGAGGGGGAAGTTGAAGAGCTGAGAAAGTTGAAAAGATCATGAGAGAGAGCACAAAATAAGCAGAAACATGTGACAACATGGATGATACAATAGTAGATATCATATCTCTACTCTAGGGCAATATGTGGATATCAGTGTATGAATCCTGTACTTAGCCCAGTGGTTGGAGGAAAAGGACGTCTCCTGATATTCAACACACCCACTGGTAAAATCCAAATGCTGAGGCAAAACTGATCAGACAAGGAGAGCTTCAAAGAAAAGGCAGCTTCAATGAAAACAAGATTAGCAGAGGATTACTCTCAATCTATGTAGAACATAGTCAGTCTGTCAAATCCTCTGCAGCTGAATTATTGAAGACAACGTACTTCAAAGATCTCAAAGAATAAACTAGATGTTGTATTTCTGAGTTTAAAAATAGTATCAATAAAGACTTACACCTCCAGCGGACAATCTTTGTACACATTCATACTCACCCTATACCTGGCTCAGGATGAAAAGCAAAGAGAAGCAGGAGACAGGTACTGAAATAATTTAGTTAACATTCAACATTTAAGGCATTCTCACTACCACTTGCAATATTTCATTAATGTTCATATATTATAGATTGGATGTAAAGATGGATGTATCTCCACTTCATCCAACATCCCCTATCTTTGAGAAACTTTTGTTTGGTGTGCATTTTGAGTTTTAAGTTTGACCCATGTCCCATCCCCGACTAACATTAAAGAGGCGGGGTTTATGACATGCACTGCAGGCTGCCACTAGTGGGCGATTGAGACACTTTGGCTTCACTTTTCGGGAGCTTTCATGTCATGTTTATATAGAACCTATGGTGCAAACGTGTAGCATATGGTGCGTAACAAAGAACCAAAGAAAATGTCATTGTAGATCAACACAATCTCTTTAAAGTCTAATCATGTAATAAAAATCAGTTGCCACCTAAAATAAGATGTACAGTTTTGGCTCCCCGTCTGCCTTTCCTCCAACTAAACCTGTAAAAACACATTTGCTATTGAAGTCATAAAGGCTCAGTGGTGGCAGCAGCAGGTTCAGAGCTGGTTCTGTCTGTGGGAAGTTTACAGATTCTCTTTATGTCGTGGTTTTCCTTTGACCTTCCACTCAAATGCTATTTTTCTGGATGAGATAATAAATTCTCAATGTTTATTCATATGTCTGCTCCTTCCATGAGTGTGAGTAAAAAGTGGTACGTGGTCTGTTTTTGTTGGCACCCAACCCTTTCTTAACAGTGTGTAGAATGGTGTTACTTCATTTCCCTTGGCAACAAGTCTTGTGTGAAGGTTAATTGTAACAACAGGATTCAGGCAGGCAGAAAATACATGGAATAGTATTATTATATTATTACAAAGCCATCAGCACATATGGTCCGAGCTACAATTAATAAGACTAATGGCATAGAGCTCTGCTGTATCTTAGGATTTTGGCTTTATTTTTCAAGTTGACTAATTGTGTACCTATGAGACTGGAAGAGATACTTAAAGAAAGCAAGTATAGAGAGTACATGCAACTCATTACCAGCTGAAAATATGCATCAGTGTGATTGGAACAATTGGTGCCATAGAGATTTAAAAGAGATGGACAATATGACTGCTCCCCTAAAGTGAAGCCAAAGCGCCTTGATTTGCCCTCTGGTGGCTGACTGCAGTATAGGTCATAAACCCTACCTCCACTATGTTAGTGGATGGGATACTGATTCCGATACCTGGTGTTTGCTTATCGACCAATATCCTTTGAAACACAAATATATACAGAGAATAAATGCCATGGACCTTATTTTAATATCTAGTTTGACAGTCATAACTGCAAAAGAATATTAGTAAATCTAAAAAAGGATACAACAATTACGTCCTTAAAAAAGCTTGAAACTGGTGTGTCACATGTGGTTCACTTTACTATTTTACTTGTGGTACTTTCCAGTGTGAAATATTGCCAAATTGCTACATTTTAGATAGCTCTGGCTAACGCGACACAACCAGAAATCGATTTACAGACTCTTGTAATAAATGCAGAAGATGGCAGTGTTTGATGCATTTCTGGATAGTGGGAGGAAGTGGAGACATGTCATCCATCTTTATACACAGTCTATGATTGGAACTCATATGAAATCAAACAGTGATATGTAATTACACTATGAACTCATAATTTAGAATTTTGTTTCAAATTGGTAGTAAAATCGATCTGGAAATCCTCCCATGCGGAGAGACATCTGAAGAAGTAGACGGACACGTGGAGCATTTATAAATCTTATTATTCAACAATATTCACATTACAACATCAACACTGCTCTGCTAGTGACAGGTTCTAATAATCCCAATATATTGTATAGTTACGTTGTAATACATTGTCGAGAGGCACTTCCAGTAAGTCTGGCAATAGAGGAGCTACAGTTTTGTGTCTAAATTACAAAACAGTAAAAATAAATATTTTCTAAAAGTTTTTTGTTATAATATACTTTTGAATCTGTACAGCATATACTTTTTTATACAAAGTCAAACAATATCTAGAAATAAAATGTCATATATTCCACTTAAACAAATACTGGTGAAACACACAATTTCCCCATCCTGTAAGTATTGCTACATGTGTTAAGTGCAAGATATTGGAGAGAAGAAAAGAATTGAGTGTGTGAAGCGCCTGCTATAGTAGATAAAAACATACCAGCCTTATTTGTCTCAGCCTTAAAGGTGGTGAACATTTTTTTGTTTTGGTTTCCTTTGTGACAAACAAGAAAAGCTGATGAATATCTCATTCAAACAATGTATAGGTACATACATCTACGTGGAAATGTTATGGCACAGACGCATAGCTCCCTTTTCAAATGGATGGAACAACAAACAATACAAAAAAGAAATGTTTTTGGTTCAAACCATCAAAAAGAAAGTACAAGGGCTTCAGTCTGAGAACAGAACGTTTGGTCAGTCCCATTGTAGTGCTACTGCTGCCTATTGACACGGCATTAAAACAACACACAGTCAAGACGTGGACAACCCATGAGCTCCGGTCCGTTAGATGAACGCTAACATGAACCTTGTGTTGCTTTGTCTTTGCACGAGAACAAAGTGTATTCATATACAGACACTCACCAGGTTCTGGATGACACTGACGAAAAAAGAAGTTGCATGAAACATGCTCCTTTTTATTAGGGCTCGTTTTGTGCAAATCTCAAAAAAACCACAGAGTTCAAAAAGTTTCTTTGGTTTGCACAAGTTAATCCAGTGTGCAGCAATCCCCTTCTTCTCGATCTTTACCAGAAAGCACTGATACTGGCTTTAATCAGAGCGGAAGTTGTAAAGGCTGGACTTTCAGGCCAGGTTTCATAAAGCAAGAGAAAGTTGCTTATGATTCGTAAAAAACATAAACCAGTGTACTTGTGGTGACATAGACCAAAAAGCCAACAAATGCTGTTCGCTTTTATGCAATTTTGTTTCAGAGTCTTGATCTAATCTACATTATTTGGATTTAAAAAAAATATTTTATGGGTCTCAGCTCATTTATTACAAATCAGTTGCTGTTTACTTTAACACATCTAACCATGGGTGCAGACCATGCAGGCAACTTTTTAAAATCATGTGATCCATCAAGTCTGCATCATTTTGCTGACTGAACCAACACAAGTTTTGTGGGAATGCTAATAACTTTCCATACTGTACAGAAATCCTAAGAAACCAATGGATGGGTTTAACATCTAAAGCTGATCAGCCTGCATTTAAAAATGGCCAGCAATTATGTTTAACATACAGTATATGTAGTTATGAAGCCCAAAACTGCAAAAACACTGCAATGGTAATAACCTGAAACCTGTTCCTAATGGATTGAGGGTATCAGTTTACCACTCCCCTACAACTTACTCCAATCACTCTAAATAACTGCACACGCAACCTCCAATAGTTTCAATCGATTATGACAAAAAAAGCCACTTCGAAATTCTATCACAGCTTTGATTAAGTCTCTTTGATTGCTGCGCTGTAGTGTAGAAACGTATTGAGGCAGGGCTATGAGTGGAGATCAGAGGCAGGAAGCGTTTTTTTTACGAACTTGATCCCCTGTGAGCTTTATTTTCTCTGATCACAGAACTCATGCAAGAGAGCTGAGGGGAGTCTGAGAACAAATGTCCAAACAAAGAGGTGGAGCATGTGACAGTACATGTGTTAGATGTGAGAAACAAAATCCATTGCATAAGTATGCACACTGAGTGAGGCAACGATATACTGTATTTACAGTGCATGGAGCTCAAGCTCCTTCATGTCAGCTCAAATGCCTTTTGGAGGCAGGAGGTTTAGAGAGATTTTTTACAGTCGTGGTTATTTTTAGAGTAACTGAAGTTTCAAAAATGCTCAAGTAAAATGTCCTACATGACCCGGAGCCATGTGGTTCTGTCGCGTCTCGGCTGATGTTTACGGCTAAATGTGCACTTGTTATGACAGGCCAAAGCAAGGGGAAGCTACTGGAAGACATCAGGTCAAGGAGGGGACATGTAGATCCGAGTATGACTTATTGCATACGCAACAAATACACGTTTGTGTGGGCAGGTACGATACGCATTGTTTCAGGGGTCAGACATCACTTTGGGTTTCCCTTTCTTTTGTCACCAAGCAACTTTAAACCAGGCCTTGCTGTCTGATTCACATCAACACTGGAGGTCCTTGTACTTTTAATTGTGTATTATGCTGGATTACAGTTTCCTTTGTTGTCTGCGATAGCGCCCGTAAATTAAAATGAACCAATAAACCGACTTTCAACACCTATTAAGAGCTCTCAACACGATACTGAAACATGAACGATAAGCTCAGGCTTTGGTCAGCACAGGTTTTCTTTTTCATAGCAGTAAAAACAGGTTGAACCACTGCACCCTTCCAGGGAGTAAGCAGTCAAGGGCATTATGTTGCACAGTTTAACCCTCCTTTGCACAATGGGCATTTTGATAACAGTGCAATGGATACAGCTGAGGATTTAGACAGTATTAACGTTAGCAAAAACTCTAATTGAGTTAAGAAATTGGGTCACAGCATGAAAAGTTCAGCCAGTATAAACAGTGTCTGCAAACACCTGCCTAATAGATTGCTTAGTCTGCTTTTACTTTTTTACTGATCACTGCTACTTAAATGCCTCTGACAACTAGTACTCCTGCGGATACAACCACACCCTTTCTGCTTTACTTATCCACCTCACCTCTTCTGTGAGACTTTGGCAGCCCCCTCTAGTACAGGCTGTCCAAGAAACTCTTTCAATTGTATTAACACGTGTCTTTGTTCGCTTTGTGGTTTTGATACAAAGAATCCGGAAATCTTTGGATCTACATCCATAAAGTGCCACTGCTGCTTAACGGTGTCAAATCAAATATACAGCACTGCAGGTCCCTGTAATACATTTTCTCCAACTTGGAAACATAGATCATCACATGATACTGAATCCGACTAAACTGGCTCGTCTTCAAAGAGTTACACCTCGAGGAATCTGCTGAAAAAGATCTAAGACCCCTCTGACCCCTCATAAGCAGCTACACATCAAGCTAAAAGGCTTCTTCTTCCTCTCCTCCTCCTCCTCTTACATTACTAAGCCTCATTAGCCAGGCTGCTCTCCTGGTTTACACTTTTCCTCCATCCCCACCAATCGGATCTGAACACGTCATAGCAGAGAGTGACACCACCTGTTAAGCTGCGTCACCAGTGAGGCAGAGAAACCGTCCAGAGGTGTACAGTGCAGACGTCATCGTCAATTGTGCAATTCTTACTTCTCTGTTTCTGCCTTTTGTTGCCTTACTCTTTTCATATGACTTTTTGTGCAACTAACCACTGAAAGATTGAATTATTTGGATTTGATTGCTCTACTCTGGTGCCACCCCTCGGCTGAATGTTGCTGAATTACCTGTTGTCTTGTTCTTAATATGTAGAAGGGAAATTCTGGAGAATTTTCAGACCCAATTGTTTATATGCAAACGGTTTATATGTGCCTGTGGGTGTGTCATCATGGCAAAATGTGGTCCTGGAGACCGATAAGTAGCAGGAGCTGCCACAGAGGGGGTTTTGAGCACTTTGGCACATATTTATATGTCTGTCTGTCTGTGGACAGATTCTGAAAAAGTGTCACAACTATGCAAGACACACTGACGACACTTTCAGTTGTGTAGTTATGTTCAAACAGAAGGCCAAGTTCCAAGATCAGTGTCGTCCAATTCATGAGCAGTGAGTTCACGTAGCAATAACTGCTGAGTAATAAACACTGAGAAGTTATGGGTCGTAAGTCAGACCTGGTGTGATCGGTAGATGTTGAGTTTTTTTGTCTTGATGTAAATCCTCTCGGGTAATTTTGAGCTGTGAGTCAGCGCTGGCCTGGCCCACTATGGCTTACTGGATTACTCACTTTCTGAAGCATTTGGCCTAAATACCAGGTTAGAAATTATAAAGAATTCTTGCCCAGCAGTGAGGACATTAGTTTAAAGATTAAGCAAACAACTTGTAAAGTGACATAAAACCCATTACCCTACTATACCTACAAATGTTTCTTGTATATTTGAATGTGATTAACAGCATAAGCTGCTGTGTTATAGTTTGTGGAAAATATGAAATAAAATGTTTACAGTGTAATCTGGTCATTAATTGCGGTTCTTTCGTTGTGCACAAAGGAAACAATGGATTTAGGGACATTGGTAAAATGAATTGCATCTCAAACTGCACAGAAAGAAAATCCTGAAGCAGTCACAAGTAAATGGGAAGGACGCTATAAGTCCCCCTTTAGTTTTTTTTAGTTTTTCTCTACAGGTCTCTTCCTTCCTGAGTTGTGTGTCCTGGAAACATGTAGGTGTACTGGACCGACTTTGATTAACAAAAGACAGAGAGAAAACATGCAACTGAGAACAAACATTGTTTGACATGAACAAAACATTGTTTTCAATGTTTTTCCTTGAGCGAAAATAAAGCTTTTATAGCAATAGGGTTCTTTGTTAAGCTTCCCACCAGTTCTGTGTGTGAGTTGTGTTTCTAGTGCAGCATTGTGTGTGTGTCTGTGAAACTCGTGTGGGTGTACGTCTGCATACACAATGCACTACAGCCGCCTCTTCTTTTTCCCGTCTTACCTCTGAAGCTTTTTTCCCCTGGCTTTCATCCCATTGTCCTCAAGGAGAAGGGGCTTGTTGCACATCCTCATCTAGATGGCATTAGACATGGGCTACACAGTGTGCTGATAGCAGGAGAGCAACAAGAAGGGTGGGATTGGGGAGTGGGAGGGGGTGCGGGTTGGTGACAGTGTTTTACTAACTGGTGGAGTGAAGGAGTGAATCAGCATGGTTGGCTCATAGTGCAGGATGGGCAGCCTGGGCGAGGGCAGGGCACCAGATCCAGACTAAAACAAACACGACAACAAATATGAATACAGTCCCAATCATTCTCTTTTTTTCTTTTTCAACTTATTTGCCTCTCAGTCATATCCTTGAACCCTGTGTTTGTTAGGCACATATTACCCAAAACATCTTCTACAGTGTTGTGTCAAAGTGATGTGCTGGCTACCATATCAAGAGTTTAGTTACGTAAGAAACAAACATTTTTTTAGACAATGTTCAGATTCCTAGTTTAAAAGGAGGTCCAAGTCTGTAATATCACTCCGGTTCTTCCTCTTTTTCCCCTGAAGTCTTTGATTGCTGAAGGATTTCCTCTTCGTCCAAAGCCGGCACCTCTTCCCTTTCATCAAGGCCGTCGGTCGACTCCTCCTCTTTGCTTGCTTGCTCTTCCTCTTCCTCATGAATGGCTGTGATTGGAACGGCGGGGCAGCGGTTTGGGTCCTCTTTCTGCGCCTCCTCCTGGGCCTCTGCAGAAATCACTTTCTTCCACATTTCGTGGTTTTCCAAAAGATGCTGTGTGATCTGGCAAAACACTTTCCTCCTCTTCATCTTTTTGTTTTCTTGTTGCTCTGTTAGACACAAAACCAACAGCATTATACAAAGAACGACCTTGTTTGCTTTATTACAGTTCGATGAAAGGATACCACTCTTGTGTCTGTACATTAACTTATTTCGCCAACAGGAAATAGCTTGTCTATAAAGTATGCAAAAACGTAAAAAAAGTTAAACATGTGGTGGTGTAGGTTATATGCTATTCCTTGGCTGGGCCAGTGACAATGACTGCTGAGATATTGTAAGAATTGGAGGTTGCTGTTTTTGCATTAAGCTTTAATTTTTTGCCAAACCTTCAAACAACAGGAACTGTTTCCCCTCAGTTTTCAGTATTATGCTAAGCTAACTGTCTTGTAGTTACAGCTCCACAATGTGTAGACTTTATATTTAGATGGACGACATGACGGCACAGTGAAGCCAAAGTATCTGCAGCTGTGCACACCAGAGTGTCAGGAGTGGGAGACAGAGAAAAGAGAAAATGACGACAGAAAATGTTAACGAAAACTTGAGCGACAGCGTTACCGAATAAGACACCCCAAGGGACACAGACCAAGGCTCAAAAGACCAGGACATTGTTGAAAAGAGGGGTCTGAGGAATTCGGTAGTGTGGAGATATTTATTTTGGCTATTAAGTCTGACAGGAAGCAGAGTAGCGCGCACTGCAAATTGTATCGAAAGCATGTTCCAACAGACAGGTAATACCACTAATCTGTTTTACCATTTGAAGCAGAAATGACAAAGAGTAATTTGATTAATTTCGTGATAGATATCGACTGATATGAAAAATAATTATCGTGATAAGATTTTTTCCCGTATTGCCCACCCCCAACTGCGTAAACTCTGGCTCCAAATGATGCCAACAGTGCAAGACGGCAGCTTATCTTGGATATATTGGCCTCATTTCTGGATAGAGGGAGGATGTGGAGACACGTCTTCAATCTTCATATACAGATACTTGTGTACCACAGATTGAAATGAGAGTGGAATCATTCATCTCATTCAACTCTCGGGAAGAAAATGATTAAAAATGAAATGATAAACGTCATCTTTAAATTGGCCCCTCAGTATCTGAGCAACATAACGATCAATGCAATCTCTGTTGGCAGCTTTTCCAAATGTAACGCAGCTGTATATTGTGATTCCAGTGGAAAATATGCCTACCAAAAATATAAATAAAACCCATTATATCTATTAACAATGATCAGAGACGGTCTGTAAGAATAAAATACTCTTTACTCTTCAGCAGCTGGCCTCGGATGAGAACCAGTTAGAGCGATACACAATGTAATGCATCATGAATAATGATTGTGTGGATATCGGCGCTCTCTTGCACATGAATGCTTTGAAACCACCTTTTCATATTCAATAAGTAACAATACGCCCTAATGTTCCATTTAGAAATGAATTGTGGTTCTCATGGTGAATAAAGCAGAGGTCAAACGGGGCAATTCCTGGAAATGGCTTCACAGGGACTTAAGAATTTGATCTTGTCCCTAAGAAACCTAAGAAAGAGCTTCAACAACAATGCTGATTTTGAGCCATTACTTGACCTTAATTTTACCCCAAAAGACAACAAAAACAAAAACTCTCCAGGTCTTCAAATCTACCCAGGTCTCACCAAGCAACAGTGATGTAGTCTGAATAAATTCTCACTTATGGCACATGCAACTCAACATAATCAGCAAAATATTGTCTGCAACGTGTATACTTAAGAGGTTGACATACGGGATGTGTCCAAACTCGATGCGTCCTCGTCTGCTGTATCTTCCTCGTCTTCCTCATCTTCCTCGTCTTCCTCTGTATCTTGTTCTTCCTTCGCCTCTTCCGGCTCCATCGGTCCCTCAGGTGGGTCGACCCAACGTCCCGGCATAAGAGCAGCAGAGTCGTAGGAAGAGCACAGAGGTCCAACTATGTGAGTGATGAACGACTCCTGTAGTTTAGCGAGCTGCGGAGCTGAGTGGTCCATGAATGGGCTGATGGGAAGACCCAGGTTTGCTTCTTCATCACCCTAGAATGGTACGAACATAGCAAAATGTCAAAATATAAATTGAAAAATTGTTCCTTGTTCAAGCAGATTGTGTATTTCAAATAAAGATTAGGGGGAAAAAATGATCACATGTATTGTTAGTGAATGACTACTAAGACCACTGATGGGTTGGAGGCACTTCTGGGGGTAAGCAGATATCAGCTAGGGCCAGTGCCCCCCTGGCCCCACCCCTGGTTCTGCCAGTGCTTCCTTCATAATTTTAATGTTGTTCTTTTATCTGTTTTCTTCATTAAATCGCTGACTAGGATCTGGCTTTTCTGTGATTTGCTATCTGTTCACTCATATTTTTTTTTGTGAATCACCTTGTAACTCTGGCTTTGAAAGGCAACGCTGTTGAATTAAAAGTTTATTATTTTTATTATTTCGCCCAACCCAACTTTTTTAGCCTTCTGTTTCAACCCAGTTAAAGCCACTACAAACAGCCTAAATCTCATTGGATCTTATATGATTTTTTTCAATTACTTGTATTTGTTTTTCCTGATGATGGAAACTTTAAAATCTTTCATGAACAATATGACAGATACATGTATGTGTACACTCAAGTGGTTTGAATGCAGATATACAGTTTGTCCCCTGTTACAACTCCTCTGGCAGGCACAGAAAGTCCCACATCCTCTGCTTCTGAGCGCAGCCTCCTCCTGAAAGTAGGTCAGGACGACTACAAATAGAAAATAACATCAATGGCTGATCTGCAGATATCAATCACATAATTCAGACTGTCTGCAGAGATTTGTTACCGTGATATAAATCTCATTATTTGCAGCGAAAAGGTCACCATTAATAAACGCAGGAGCACATTCTGATTGATTGTCTTTTACCACCACGTAACAGCCCCTCCACAATATATCAGAGGTTTGTAATGGAGGCCAAAATGGAATTATGCTCTTCCTGCCACGTCCTTGGGTTATTTGTGATTCACATTTTAGCCTTGTTTTCTATTTAAAGCTAAAGCTATGATAAGCACAGCCAAGATTATTGGAACCTCATCTCTGGGTTTATTCTGCTGCTAAAACCTGGGAACATTTATTTAAGCTTCAAAATGATCATTGCTGGTTCCACCACTGTTAATAGACGGTATGAATTTCGATTTTCTCCACAAATTGTAAAGTAATGAATCTGTCGAATTTTTCCCAACAGAGGCACTTTTTAAATGTTGGGATATTTTCCCTTTTTGAGTTTGTATTGGCACGTTTTGTGGCAGTCATGTATGTAAGTGCATCTGTGTATGTTTTCTAATGTTAGCACTTTCGAAGCTATTCAGTAGGAGGACAAAAGGGGCAAGGGCTTAAATTGCTATGGTAACCAGAAACCGTGCGTGCGTGCGTGTGTGTGTGCATGTAGCAAGAGATTGCTAATTGAATTGAATTTTAAACTTGTGAATTTCAGAGCATCGTGTGTGTACTGACAATCCCCAGTAACATCTTTGTGATTTTCCTCTGTGTGACTGTGAATGAACGCTGTCAAGGACGACCTATTTAGGTCAGCCACTTTCCCTCTGAAGAGGCCAACATATACACTGCTCTCTTTCACGCTTCCCACCCTCCTTCACTCCTGCTCATAGGATAGACTGTACATACTTCTCAAAGCTATTATGCTTAGCTGAATGCTAAGTAACTTATGCTGCAGTCCTTGCATCTATGCACAAATACAAAGGCTTTAAAGCTTGAATAACACTGAGGAAAAAAAATACGCATGAGTTTCAATTATGGCTTAAAAGTCTCAAATTAGTGCTATTCATTATTCAACATGTGGTTGCTAGGCGAGTAATCATATCTCTGTGGCTAATCAGATCTTATCTTTATCGACTGTATGAGCTGACCAGTCAGAGGCATTGTTAGTTAGGAGCAGGATTTGTTGCCAGGCATCCGTCTGCGATAGTTTCTAACAAATTAATGAGCCCTTAGCTAAGTGTTTTGACCATTCTCTTCCTGCATAACACCCGACTGAATGGTCCTTGGTCAAGAAATGAAAGACCATTTTGCAGCAATGCTGCCATCCAAGTGACTGTATCCTATGACCCCTGTAGAAGGAGGAAGGCAAAAGGATGAAAAGCTTGTTGTCTTCTATCTATCTCTCTATCTCTTTACCTATCCTTATCGGACTGTCGTATTAGACTGCATTTGTTTGAACTGTACCCAATAAACTTCCAAATTATCACAATCTTCTGCTGTGAATGTAACTAATTTCTTACAGTGTTTAGTCCAACGAATTCCAATCTATTGATGTTCTGTCTGTCTACATGCTCCAAAGTTTAAATGTGATGCTTTATTTCTCTCGGGACCACCCAGAAACTATTATTTTATATGAAATTACTGTTATTTTTATTACGTACTTGTTCGTAGAACTCGTTGACGATCCCCTCTGTCCACTGCAGGTGCAGGTCCTTACACTTCAGTGGTCCATTCACATCAGCCAGCTTGATGCACATCTGGCACACCAGCAATCGATCGTTCTCGTTGGTCCAGTCGATGCAAGACAGGCCTTCATCACCCACCTGGGGGTGCACGTATGTGTAAGAAAAAAAAAAAAGACCATTGGTAGTTTCTTTCCTCTAAATATTACACAGGAAAACAGGTTGAGATATCAAATGAAACTACGACAGCGGGATGATGGATGGATAGATTTTAATTCAGTACCTTTGCATTGAACTCTGCGAGGAAGTCAAAGTGCTTTTTGAGGTCGGTGGCCAGGATGGCTTCAATGACGAGAAAGCGGAAGCGCTTGAACTCCACGTGTTCGAGGTTGATGAGGAAGTTGTACTCGGGTCGAGACATGAACAGGTTCCAAGCTGAAGCTGCATGATGGTTTTCCAAGACCGATCGGTCGTTGTATAGAAGAGCCTGCAGGGGGAGAGGAGAAATCACCATTCACTTTTGTTTGGAGTTTGATTTCAGATGAAAAAGAAAAAAAAGAAGATTTAAATCACAGTGTGAAAGCTTTAAACTACTCTCCTGCTGCTCTGATTTTGTGTGGAATGGTTTTCTTACTCTGACTCTAATGCTGTATATTTGTATGCTGCCTTAAAATTGCCTTTGCACATAATACAACTCTGCCTCATTCACATGTGTCCATACGTGTGATAGATATGCAGCAAAGAATTACAATAGTTTGCTTCACTTATCCTGCTGCGACACACAGATACAGACAAACTCGTAGCTCGAATCAGCGAACAAAGGAGGTCTGTTGCTTAGCAATGCAACCGGACATTTCATAACAGAAACTGTATTTTCATGAGCTTAACATGTTTAAATGAATAATTATTTGATGCAGAGCTGAAGCCTGATGTCTTTGACTGCTGATGCATATCAGGCAGAGTCTGGATGTATCTATTTGATTCACCCATTACATTAGATGAATATTTTCTGCAATTAAGTCAGGTTGGCGTGTTTATTGGGTTGGAGTCACTTGTTGGTGGAAGTTTATATCCAGGATTACTCAAAAACTACTGGACGGATTAGTATGAAACTTTGTGGAACGGTGTGTTATGGGTCAGGAGGGAACCCATTAAAGTTTGTTGTGGATCCGGACCAAGTGGGTATAAATTCGTGCTGATCCCCAAAAAACTGGATCTAGTGGCTGTAAATGTGGTTTCATAGGGTTGTAGGATATTTTTCAGCCACTGTACAGTAACAAACGGAGCAAGAAACCTGTAACCACCACCCATGTGTAGACAAACATGTAATGTGGGCTCTGCTATAAGGCTTGTTTTAATTTAAGGAGACTGTTAGGCCTCAAGATATTTGCTCTATTAAGTGCAATTCTAGTTCATGCCTGAGATTGTGTAAAGTGGCTATACGTTCACTTTATTCACGTAATACACAGATTTATTGTTGGTTGACTGAAGTTGCAGCCGGTTAATTAAACTTAACAAAAATGTAATGAATTTATCATTCAGTTCATCAGTCAGAACACACTGTGTTATGTTTATTTACCTGTGGTGCACTGGTAGCGACTAGAAAAGCGTTGGTTCTCCCAGGATGGTCGTAGTCGTGCATGGCAGCAGCTACATACAGGGCCATGAGCTCCAGGCCGGGGATGAGGCCCGACAGGGAGCCGCAGCCTTCCTCCGGCTCAGGGTTCATCTTGGACACCAGGAAGCCAGTGGCCCCAGGTCTAATGCCGTTGTCTGAGTCTGTGGACAGAGAGACAGCACAAACCAATCCTGAGTCAGGAATGGGGCTCTCTGCTTAGACGCTGCCACTTCATTATTTACAAACTAGAGTAAAGGTGCCACTAGTCTATTTTATTCAGGAATGACCGGTCAGCATTTTCGCTTGTTTCACCTGGTCAGACGTTTTCATCGATGGTGTATTGTCTGTAAAATGTGTCACCATAATATCGAATGGCAACAGGACCAAACATTTCTGCAGTTGTGATGTGAGAGTGTGTGTAGCAGGACAGTTTGCTTTTACACTGTAAAAATACATATAAAGCAGAAACATTGACAAGGTTCTGGGTCAGGAACCATGAGGACGACTAAATGTAACCTTTAATAATTCAACTGTTGGGGACCGTTGTGTTATTTCTTCTACTTCTCATTTCTCACTCACGTTTATTTATGCACTTTTCCCCACCAGTTTTTTTTGACAAAGTTGAAATATGATATGACTGCCCTAGTATATGTTTTATCCGGCACATGTATTATCTCACAACTCAACTTCCGCACTCAATGTATGTAGGACGAAAAAAGACCTGAAAACCACAAAGTCATTTGACAAATCAACTTCAAACATGAGCTTTGATTTGTTTTCATTTTTATAATTATTTTTTTGGGGTGTCTTTTGACTCTTTTTAGAAATTGAAACAAGAGAGGCATGACAGGAAAAGTTAAAGGGGATAATAAATAAAGGTTCCTGGCTAAATCTGACCTTTTGTGGTCCACGGTTGGCATCTTAACCCCTAGTCCACAGGGGTGCACTGAGGTTGTGTTTGTTACGACAGGAAACCGTGATTACAAAACAAACTGATTCATGATTTACAAAACTAGAAAAAATGAAATGCTTTGCTAGAATCTAACAGAATGGAAACAAAATTTAAACGAGGGATCAATTTTGATGTTTAGTCATGAAAAGCCTCAGTGTGGATAAAATCCTCACCAGTGTGGATCCCATTCTCAGTGAGCAGGGTGGGCAGGCCCGGCACAGCCTGAGTGGTGAGGTACCAAACAGCATGCAGCACATCAGTGGCATGAATCCTGTTGTGATCTGGGGAGGGTAAAATACATGTTAATTTACAGCACTAGAGGGCGGTAAGACCACTGAGATGAAATATATATGATGCCACCACTAATGAAGTTGTAAAAGCTCTAAGTGAAAGTAGTAAACAGAATCTAACTATAGGCTTCTTTGTACAGGAGACTGGTTAAAATACACATGATGAAAAAAATTGTTTCAGAAATATAGTTGCTTTCCCAAAAGTATAAAACTGGTTATAACAGCTACAGTATAAAAAAATTATTCATTGTTTATTCAAAAATGTGCAGATCATGTAAAAAAAATACTACTGACTATTATTAATTATTCATACTTTGGTTTTACGCTGTTATTCAAAATGTCTTTAATAAGAAACAAGGTTTTGCATGGTCTAAAAACATATTAACAGCTTATGGTACATGTCAACTACATCTTCAGTCACAACATGAATTGAAAAAAAATATTTTAAACACCAACATTTAACCATCAGGATACTTTACATCCCTGTCAAGCTGATATAAGGCTTATTCGTGTTCGTGCTGCTTTATTTCATTGACTAAGCAACACGTCCACCTTGTGGCAGGTGAGGTTAATACTGGGCATCAATAATTCACTTGAACATTTGATAAGCCGGTGGATCCTCTACTCACAGGGGATGTCCCTGTATCCGTTCTCCAAAGCGTGGAAGTAGTTCATGAACTCTTGTATAGGGATCCTGAAGGTCTCAAACAGACCTGTGTCCTCAAAGAGCCGATAGGAAACCTGAGACATAAGAGAGGACCGTCGTCACTACTGAGGGTCAAGAAACATCTCGTGTTGAATTCACCAATTTATTTAAGCGTTTGCACAAACTATATTTACCTAAATTCATATATATATTCTAAGTTTAGTGGACAGATTTTTTGTAAATTGTACTGATTATAGTAAGTGATTCAACATTTAGTTTAAAAACATGTAGGGTTCAATAACGGATTAAAATCTGTTGAATAAACCAGATTGAAACATGCAACATTTACACGGGGTCAAAATCCATTTTTATATGTAGTGTTATTGGAGTACTGAGCAGTACTCGTATGACTGCTCAGTAGTCCGCTAACATGTATGACTAATCAGTAATCCAGTAACATGTCTGACTTTCCTTTATGGTCTGGTGCAGGGCCTGTCTGTGGATTTCTAGACACTCAGTCCTTATTGTAGTTTTTATGGCTTCAGAGAGTAGTGATCTCTATCTCTTTTTCTATTCTCTGGTGCTGTTGCAACTCTCTCTACTGCCTGCATTGATGGGTTGTATCTCTGCAACATTAAACCGCTAAATACATGGATGAGACAAATTTGCGTAAGTATTGTTTTTTCTGTATTGACTCTGTATTGATATGTTTCCATTAAAGAGAGGTCATTGGGGTTGTGACATCCCTAATTGTCCTCTACCTGACTGAGGATGCAGCCTGTCTTGCCGTGCGTCTTCTCCACCAGACTGAAAATTGGAAAGTTCCAGTTGTTGAGTTGACTAATCAGAGGCTCCAGACCCGGCATCACCGGAGTCTCCAGGGCCAAGATCGGCTTGTCCTGTCCGGTAAAGGCAGGAGGTGCAGAGGAGAGAGGTCAGAGAGGTACAGGATATTATCTGCAGGTGCAATAAAAGAAACTAAACTAAAATCATGATTTTCAGTCACCGCAAATGCACTATACTGCTGGGTTTCTAACAGTAAGGAAAAGCACAGCAAAATGTCAACGTAATAATATATATAGTAAACATCACTGTAAAATGTCCTAATTCGCTCCTATTGAGAAGGAAACACATCTTCTTTCTGCAGAAACCCTTTGTCTTTATTTCTTGTGGATCTATGGAGGGACTTACAGCAAATTAAAGCTCATAATAGAAAACGGAAACTTATATTCTCTAAACCGAATTAAGCCTGTTTGTTTCATCGTCTACCACTGGTGATGGCAGGAGTGGATGGAGAACTACGCCCTCTGTTGGATACTCTCTGCATCCTTCCCTTGCTTCTGGCAGCTTCTTGCCTCCTTCTCCCTCCTCTTCGTTCTGTGCAAAGTCGCTGCTGTCACTGTGGTTGGTCTCGTAGGTGCTGTCATAGGTGCTGTCGTAGTCGGATGACGCTACTGCACGCTCATCTGGGGGAAACATTACACGTGTTGGAAATTTGCAATTTAATGTAACTGTATTTGTGATTATGCAAAATTACTACGAGGATCGGGATGAGTGAATCCAACTATGAGGTGATCAAACTATAAGATGGGAAATAGTCTTTTATCACTGAGGTAAAAGTCTGGAAGTTTCATAAATTCAATCATATTGTTCTCATTCTCATTATCTACTCACCACTCTGCCGATGGAAGGGTGGGTGAAGTGTTTGAGTCCACAAAACACTTTTGGAGTTTCAGGGGTAAACAGTGTTGTAGCCAAAAAAAACATAAAATGCCTCCACACTGCTCCTGTCGTGTCATCCAAGTGTCGGTAAGCCCCGACATTCAAATTCGACTCGAAACGGTGTAATTTACACCATATCTTAAGCCCAAATGTCCGCTGTTATCCTCCTTTTAGTTACTGCAGTAACTAGGACACTTGGATGACACCACAGGAGCAGAATGGAGGCATTTAATGTTTTTTTCTGTTGTTTTTTTCGTTTGAAAAAGTGGTCGCCATTTACTACAATTGTCTTGGATATGGCTGGATTTTGGCAACGCTGTTCACCCCTGAAGCTCCAAAAGGGATTTGTGGACTTAAACACTTCACCCCCCCATCGGCATAGTGGTGAGTAGATAATGAGTGAATTTGACTTTTTGGCTGAACTATCCCTTTAACAATGTTAGATTGGGTGCTTTTTGACATGTCACTAATTTCACAGAGAAAAAATATCCGCCATGTTTAGAGAACTGATATTTATGAGTGTGTGTAATTTGGTGCGACCCAAATAAAAATCCAGATCTAGTGAATTTAAATATAGTTTAATAATGGGACTGTTGGGCCTCGGTGAAGGTATGAACTCTACTGAAGTTATCATTGCAGCTGAAATAGACAGAAATGTGTAATAATGACTCGACGCGTTGAGCTTGCAGGTTGCCCTCTGCTGTTTACCTGGATGAGGTATTCTGTCCCCTTTGTCGACAGAATCTACCCTGTGGTTTAGGCGATTGTTGAACGGCCTGCCACAGCTGATGGAGACAGAGCAGAGAATCCCTGACACGTTCAGACATCAAATTCTGACCAATTTCTCTAATCTGATAATTCAAACAGCTCCTGTCCTCACAATACAGACACTGGAGTGACTCACTCACGTACAAACAGATGCTTTAAAAGCCATGTTAGTGAATTTAATATTGAAGATGTTATAGTGTGATTGGATGTAGTACGTTACCTGCCGCAGAGTGATGGAGGCCGCCAGTGAGGGGTGGTGGAGCTTGGGGCGCTCTGGCTGTGAGTTAAGGCTCTGTGATGGCTCTTGGGGGCCACAGAGCCAGGGGGGCACTCGGTTAGCGGCCCAGCCGGCTCAGGAAGCTGCACTGAACATGTCTTTAACGTAGGACTGGAGGCGGGCGTGCCCTGGACGGGAGGAGACGGGCACGGAGAGCCCAGAGGTGATACGTTGGAGGGAGGGAAACCTGGAAAAAAGAGTTTCCAATTTACAAAATAAAAATAAAATAATCCTTATACCTTACTCACTACACACTTATACTGAGTGGGAATTAGGTATGCACACACACCGGGTCTTCCCATTGGTTTGCTGTAGAGGTGGTTGGAGGTGACGGAGGCAGCACAGGAGGCCGACATGGAGCGGCTCTTTGAGATGGTCATCATCACTGAGTTGTTCCACGATTCACTGGTTTGATGTAAAGAAAACAGATAAATAAAGGTAATTGTGTTGGTCTTGTTACAGTAAATGTGTGTGGACCAGTCAGTCAGTGTCGTTACCTGTCTGTGGTGTGTTTGATGCTGGCTGAGCGGTCTCGGCGTACAGGGCCCGGCTCGATGGTGGGCAGCCCTGTGGCTGAGGTGGTTGTGGTCCACGTTGATGAGATTCTCCTCAGCAAGCCTGGGGGCAGGCTCCGCCTGAGACGCTGGAATGCAGATGCACAAAGAACATGTGTATACACATTCACAAGTTTCTCAGACATGGACGAGGCAAGAGGACCACTATGACTGTGCATCGGCACTCGACAGAATCCCAGACTTGAGGACATTTTTGATGCCAAGTGACAAACAGTTGTGCGACAGAGTATTATGGCCACTGAAAGGGGAAATAAATCTGACATTACAAAAAATAGTCATCATTTTAGTCTACGTGTCATGTTTGACGGGGGATATCAGAAGCCTGTGTTCAAATGAGAAATGTGGAACATCTTGTTAAGTTATACTTTAGAATATGTTTCACAAATATCTAAATACTTAGTTAAATTGCTTGTGGAGGAGGAAATGATTATGACTGTTGACATCTGTGTGACACTTATTTCATATTTTCAAGTGTGTCTTTGCACATATTATTCTTCTAAATCTCCAACTAATACAAGGCACAATGTTTGCATGTCTGCATGTCTTCATACTAACAGCCTGTGATGTAAAAATAATAAATGAGCATATTACAATTTCTGTGCAGAAAAAAATCCTACTGGTCTTTTTCCACTTCTGCTCAAATTCCTTTATATTCACTTCTTAGTTAATTATTATAAAAAATTTTAAAACACTTTTTTATTATTTGTATAGCCCATATTCACGTCCTCTATCCTTTAAAGAAAAGCTACCATTCAAGTTAGTGATTCATAAAAGCAACAATCTCATGCTCCAGGATGGATGAAAGAAGACAGAATGGTGAACAGAAAGGAGACCTGTTCATTTCCCCGGTGGTGTCAGTCTATTCAGAGTTGTACATTTTATTGTAAAGCCATAAACTAAACTCAGTTATTTGTCAGCTTGTATCTTTTCACAGTCGGTTGAATTTTCTAAAAGGGACACACACACACACAAGCAGATCACAGGGAGAGAGTGGAATATAGAGGGCAGCAGAGGATTAAATATCACAGACTGCAGAATGAAAAATGATCATTCCATCATTCTTGATCTATTTACTTTTTGAGCGTACATACACACGTGACCCCACATGGGCTTTTCTCCTGCAGTGAAGCAAATCAAATCAAACGTCTCTAATAGTGAGTGTAAGAATGACAGGAGGAGAGAGAGAGACTGGCAGGGCACATGGTGGTGATCAATCACTGTGAACATCTTCTGCCATTCTGAATTCATTTATGGTGCGCTAATGCACTTTAAAGTGCAGATCTAAACCACTGCACTGCATCATTATGCAACAATAAAGTAGCTGACAAAAATAAAAGCAGCCCTGATGTTCACTATGATGGATTGCTGCATGTTAATCTCAACTGCTTTATTCCCTTAATATGATGAAATGAATATCTTATGACACTTGTGGAGAATTTGTGGCAGTTATATGAAATCATATAAACCTGTGCAGCAGAGGGTGGTCGCATGTTTGGCTGCCACGTGGCAGCTGCCACGTCAGCTAAATGTAATGTAATCCAATGTAAATGTAATGCTATGAACTAGACAAATAGACAGCAGTGGTGGAGGAAGTACTCAAACATTTGACCTTTTACATTAAGAAAAAGTACTAATAAACTGGAAAACAAATTCAGTAAAAGAAAAAGTACCACATTCACTTCTGCTTGACTAAAAGTAAGCAAGTCCTTGCTTTTAACTGCACTGAAAGTATTAAAAGTAAAAGTACATGACGAGTGTAGTCTATTTTCTAACCTGCTGCTGCATGAGGCGGGGTCTAATGATACCTGCCCTCTAATGCACCAATTCCCCTCTCATTATTGATTACTTATAGGAATATCAAAAATAATGTGACAGAAAGCTTTGTAAAAATGTAAAGGAGAGAGTACAGATATTTGCTGATATAGTGGAGGGAAAGTGAAAAGTACCTGAAAATAAATCTACTTAGAAAAAATACATGATAATATTAAAATCTATTATCTATAATAGCACTTCAAGTTACTAAGTGCTTCACAAATCAAATACACACAAGTAAAAACACAAAAAACAAGATAAAAACTAATCTAGACTCCCATTACAATAATACAATTTAGAATTGGTTAAAATCAGAGAATGTGGTATGACATAGTATGTTTTATGCTTTGGTTCATAGGAAGCTACTGTCTCAGCCTGTCGTATTTCCTCAGGCAGGGTGTTTCAGAGCCTCAAAGCTCTTCTTTCAAAAAGCTCTTCTTTTTCTATTTAGGCCTGTAATATGAGATAAAAGCATATAAAATAGTTTCTGTATCTTTAAAATGTAATATCGGACAAATGTAACAAATGATGGGAAAAGACACGTGAAAGCCAAATGACACTGCTGAAAGGAACTGAAGTACAAGCCACAGAAATTGTTCTCTGTGCTCTTTCATCAAGAAATGAAATGAAATGCTTTGCTGTCCTGTAAAGCTCAATTGAAATCTGCTATTTCTGTCCCCACCTCGAAAGGCACAACAGGGCGGCACAAGCGAGTTGAATCACCAACTCGCCAATGAGCTGAAATGTGGCAGCGTTTCATCGAGTTCAACTACATGGGCCGAGCGTTCAGGCAGCGTTAAAGCTGCTAGTCACTTTTCCTGGTAGACTATCCTGCATTGCATCACACGCTTTATTTAGTTTCCTTGCTGCCTTAAGTGCCTGCATACATTTTGAAGCAGCAGCCTTGTTAAACATTCAAAGCCCTCTGGAAGCCAGTGCGTCATTGTTTGCTACATTAGAGCCACACACTAAGGCAGCTGTGTGTGTATGCAGGGAGAGGTATACGTGTGTGTGTGTGTGTGTGTGTGTGTGTGTGTGTGTGTGTGTGTGTGTGTGTGTGTGTGTGTGTGTGTGTGTGTGTGTGTGTGTGTGTGTGTGTGTGTGTGTGTGTGTGTGTGTGTGTGTGTGTGTGTGTGTGTGTGTGTGTGTGGTGTGTGCGCACACACACACACACAGCAGAAGTCTTTTCCACTTCTGCTCAAATTCCTTTATATTCACTTCTTAGTTAATTATTATAAAAAATTTTAAAACACTTTTTTATTATTTGTATAGCCCATATTCACGTCCTCTATCCTTTAAAGAAAAGCTACCATTCAAGTTAGTGATTCATAAAAGCAACAATCTCATGCTCCAGGATGGATGAAAGAAGACAGAATGGTGAACAGAAAGGAGACCTGTTCATTTCCCCGGTGGTGTCAGTCTATTCAGAGTTGTACATTTTATTGTAAAGCCATAAACTAAACTCAGTTATTTGTCAGCTTGTATCTTTTCACAGTCGGTTGAATTTTCTAAAAGGGACACACACACACACAAGCAGATCACAGGGAGAGAGTGGAATATAGAGGGCAGCAGAGGATTAAATATCACAGACTGCAGAATGAAAAATGATCATTCCATCATTCTTGATCTATTTACTTTTTGAGCGTACATACACACGTGACCCCACATGGGCTTTTCTCCTGCAGTGAAGCAAATCAAATCAAACGTCTCTAATAGTGAGTGTAAGAATGACAGGAGGGAGAGAGAGAGACTGGCAGGGCACATGGTGGTGATCAATCACTGTGAACATCTTCTGCCATTCTGAATTCAATTATGGTGCGCTAATGCACTTTAAAGTGCAGATCTAAACCACTGCACTGCATCATTATGCAACAATAAAGTAGCTGACAAAAATAAAAGCAGCCCTGATGTTCACTATGATGGATTGCTGCATGTTAATCTCAACTGCTTTATTCCCTTAATATGATGAAATGAATATCTTATGACACTTGTGGAGAATTTGTGGCAGTTATATGAAATCATATAAACCTGTGCAGCAGAGGGTGGTCGCATGTTTGGCTGCCACGTGGCAGCTGCCACGTCAGCTAAATGTAATGTAATCCAATGTAAATGTAATGCTATGAACTAGACAAATAGACAGCAGTGGTGGAGGAAGTACTCAAACATTTGACCTTTTACATTAAGAAAAAGTACTAATAAACTGGAAAACAAATTCAGTAAAAGAAAAAGTACCACATTCACTTCTGCTTGACTAAAAGTAAGCAAGTCCTTGCTTTTAACTGCACTGAAAGTATTAAAAGTAAAAGTACATGACGAGTGTAGTCTATTTTCTAACCTGCTGCTGCATGAGGCGGGGTCTAATGATACCTGCCCTCTAATGCACCAATTCCCCTCTCATTATTGATTACTTATAGGAATATCAAAAATAATGTGACAGAAAGCTTTGTAAAAATGTAAAGGAGAGAGTACAGATATTTGCTGATATAGTGGAGGGAAAGTGAAAAGTACCTGAAAATAAATCTACTTAGAAAAAATACATGATAATATTAAAATCTATTATCTATAATAGCACTTCAAGTTACTAAGTGCTTCACAAATCAAATACACACAAGTAAAAACACAAAAAACAAGATAAAAACTAATCTAGACTCCCATTACAATAATACAATTTAGAATTGGTTAAAATCAGAGAATGTGGTATGACATAGTATGTTTTATGCTTTGGTTCATAGGAAGCTACTGTCTCAGCCTGTCGTATTTCCTCAGGCAGGGTGTTTCAGAGCCTCAAAGCTCTTCTTTCAAAAAGCTCTTCTTTTTCTATTTAGGCCTGTAATATGAGATAAAAGCATATAAAATAGTTTCTGTATCTTTAAAATGTAATATCGGACAAATGTAACAAATGATGGGAAAAGACACGTGAAAGCCAAATGACACTGCTGAAAGGAACTGAAGTACAAGCCACAGAAATTGTTCTCTGTGCTCTTTCATCAAGAAATGAAATGAAATGCTTTGCTGTCCTGTAAAGCTCAATTGAAATCTGCTATTTCTGTCCCCACCTCGAAGACGCACAACAGGGCGGCACAAGCGAGTTGAATCACCAACTCGCCAATGAGCTGAAATGTGGCAGCGTTTCATCGAGTTCAACTACATGGGCCGAGCGTTCAGGCAGCGTTAAAGCTGCTAGTCACTTTTCCTGGTAGACTATCCTGCATTGCATCACACGCTTTATTTAGTTTCCTTGCTGCCTTAAGTGCCTGCATACATTTTGAAGCAGCAGCCTTGTTAAACATTCAAAGCCCTCTGGAAGCCAGTGCGTCATTGTTTGCTACATTAGAGCCACACACTAAGGCAGCTGTGTGTGTATGCAGGAGAGGTATACGTGTGTGTGTGTGTGTGTGTGTGTGTGTGTGTGTGTGTGTGTGTGTGTGTGTGTGTGTGTGTGTGTGTGTGTGTGTGTGTGTGTGTGTGTGTGTGTGTGTGTGTGTGTGTGTGTGTGTGTGTTGGCATATATAGCATTACACAACAAAACTAAAACCTAACGTTATATACCGTCACTTATTGAGAATATTTTAATTTGCTGTTTAAGTAAAACAGAACTTCCTACCTGGAAACATTATTTTACTTTAAAGGGCCACTCCATTGACTATATATAGACATAAACGACATGACAGCTCCCAAAAGTGAAGCTAAATCATCTTGATCACCCCCTGGTGGTTGGCTGCAGTATGGGTCTAAAACCTTGCCTCCTTTATGTGACTGGATGGGACATGGATCAAACCAAAAAGTCAATATATACATTAAATAAGTTGTTCTCAAATATGGTTACTGTCAATTTAGGTAGTTCTTCTCACATTGCTGTTTGTTTTTCTGGAAAGTTTGTTTTTAATTAGTTATTTTATGCCATAAAAAAATGGGGTGAAACATCATGATTGACAGCTGAGACTGACCAGAGATAAATTGAGTCTCTGGCTCCACATGACATCAAAAGCACAACATTGCCGTGCCTGTGTCCTGGACATATTTTAGCTTTGTTTTTGTGCAGCAGGAAGAAGTTAATTTTACAGATTAAAGATTAAAGACAAAAAATGTTTTACAGGACAACTGCATATGTGAAACAAAAGGTTGACTAAAGCTTTTTGGGCTCTAGGGGGAGCTGTGTGAAGTGAGATGAATTGCTCTGGTTACGCTACAAGTTTTAAATGAATGAGTTTTACAGAGAAGCGAGTTTAGCAATGTAACAAGCTCCTCATCTCTGTTTCAGACTATCTGCGCGAGAGGGCATAGCCGCTACTAGATAACACATCCATATCTCTGACTGTCAGTGATCAAGTTGCACTGTGGGTAATGTAGGCACCAGGTTTTATGAAGGCAGAAAGCAGCCACTCTTTCTGTAAATAAATGCTTCCCGTTAGCTGGTGAGTGGACTTACAGTTTACATCCTTTGTCTTTGGAATTTGAAATTGTGGTTCAGCCAAGTATTTCAAACAACCTATAAAAGAAATGGTAAGAAACAAAAAAAAAAACATTTACCTTTGGGATGGCCAGTCTCTCTGCTTTGTCGGGCCCCTCCTCAGAGTCGGAGCAGGCTTGTGTGTCGGCAGGGATGCGAGGCCGGTGCAGCGGCTGGAGGCTGATCTGGGTGCTAAGGAGGTTGCTGACGGCCTTCAGAGAGCTGCAGGTGTTGGGGGGCAGTGAGGGGTCGGCCAGCAGGTCTGAGATCAAACCGTGGGCCTCACCCATCACGGCGATGTCCACTACCACACTGGTGCCCGACGACTAGAGAAGGGGAGGAAGAGAAGGACAATGAGTTAATCCTCTGTGATGTCATGCGATGATGACGCAGTAAACCGACGTCACCCCACACTACCACGCACACGTCAATGAGAAAGAGGACGTTGTACTGGAGATGTGTGTGTGTGTGTGTGTGTGTGTGTGTGTGTGTGTGTGTGTCTTTATTCTGAATTAAACATCTTACAGTAGAAAATAAATCTATTAACATATCGGGACATCTACGTTGAATATACAAGATTAATAAGGAGTAGTGAAAGTGTTATATATATTAAACATTACTCATATATATGCTACTATATCATATAAGAAAACTCAGCTGTCAAAGATCCATCATATTGACTGTTAAACCCAGAGGCCCGTCCACGTCAAAGGTCAACCCTGTTTGGTTGATGTCAATGTTGATGTTAATGTCAACATGTGCTAATCATCAGCTTCTTAAGCTTCTAATCAATTACAACACTCTGTGAGACACATGTACCCGCCCCCAATGCAATCATCAAATACTATACACACACACACGGACACACACTGAACGTTTACTCATCAGTGTGGCTGCATTTAGTTAAATAAACGTTATAAGCAGTTTGCATATCACATCGTGCGGATCATCTTTGCAGATCATCTAAAACTTGTTTATGTTAGGATGTGTTTGAAGCTTTGAGTGTGAACATATCAGAATTGCTTAATATGTTTGTTCTAATACTTTATTTAAACTCATTATATATATTGCGGATATTACCTTTTTATGTTAGAATGAATTAAGGCTAATAAGTCTACCAGGTAGAGTTTACTCAGTGCACTGTGGCTGATTAAATCTAGAGATAACATGAAGATCCCTCCTGATCGATCGATCAATTTGCTCAAGGTTCAATTTCAGTCGACCAAGGTTTTCTGTAGTTGACCTTAGCTCTATTTTTAAAATGTCACTTATTTACTGTCAGTAATGTGGAAATGTCATGAATGGTCACAGACTGACTCACTGTGGTTCAACACATGAAGCTGAGAGCAGACCAGAATATCACTGTAACTACAAAGAAAACGGAGTAAAGCTGGATTCAGTGAACTACACACTAGTGTCTAACTATGTTACTATAGTAACTATGATTTAAGGTGTAGACAAACCCCCAAAACCTTACAAGGCCAAAAATACTCATGTGGGACTAAACTGGCTGAATGAATGTATTTACACAATTTACACTTCTCTGCAGCAAAGTCTGTGGAAAGAGTTCTCCAGTGAACGATGGATGAACTGCTACAAAGTATTAATATAAAACTCATGGCAGATCACACAGTGTTTATGTTACTTGCTTCTGTTTCAAAATAATACTTCTCCCATTCACTTTGTGATGTAGTCACTTTTACTGTAGCTTAAATCATGAAAATAAAACGTGTTTAAAATAACAGGATAGAAAATAATGACAGGCAGCGACTGGACCTAGAAGCGTGCTGTCCTGTGTGTTTGTCTGTGGTAGAGCTGAATCTTATAGTGTGGAGTTAACAGGGATAATAAAAGGTGAAAAGAGCCCCCCCCCCCCCGTATCCAAACAAAGTGACAGATGATTCTCATAATATTCTTCCTTTAACAGATCGTATTAGCTCTTCAAACATGTCGGGGCTCACGGCTGTGATGTGATGAGTAAATGCATCAAGCGCATTGGACGACAGCTTCCTGGAAGTGTGCACGTACGAGTGTGCATGTGTCACCTCAACCTGAACAAAACCCATTAGACCACTCCAGAGCTTTATGACATCCTGCTATTGTGACATTTACCCATTACCTGGCAGTAATGGACTCTGTTCAGCTAATGTCAGGGAGAGACTGAGATAAAGGGAGCATGTGTGTGTGTGCGTGTGTGTGTTGCAGTAGTTTTTATGTCACTTTTCTCTGTTAGAATACTTTGCAGATTTTAGCATTTTACTTTAAAACAACCTCCAGTACGTGTGTGCATTTGCAAGAGTGCTCAGTGCAACGTGCATAAGCATTTGAGCTGATAAAGTGCTCCACAGTGCTGCTCTAGTGGAGACACAGCGGAGAGGCAAGGCGAGGGAGAAGGTTATCGATTCCTCCCAGCATAAAGGCCCACAGGAGACGGAAGGGTGAGCGATGGTCAATGAGTGAATCAACAGCGGGCACACGCAGATATGTGTACACACACATACATGCACACACACACACACACAGGCATGCATGCATGCATGTAGCAGCATCGCCCCTTGGGATCAGTCTGTCAGGCTTTCAGGATAATACAGTACACGCTGCACAGAGAACAAAGAGTCATATTCCCATAACAAATGCAACGCACTGTAACAGAAGACATTATTAAACTGTGGTCTGTGATGATGTGCACAGATAAGTAAAATCAGATTCATCAAGCTCCTAAGAATAGAACCACTGATTAGGATCAGTATCCAGGCCACATTATCATCCATGTTAAAAGGTAAACGGAAATGAATTCAGAGAAAACACATTTAGATGGTGACCGACTTTAACATTTTAGATCTACAGTACATTCAAAATGATCATGGCACTGTTGCATTACCAGAGTGGCTTTGTGTGAGGTGATTGATTGTGATTTATTGAATTAGAAAACTTGATATTCTTTTAGTGGCCAAGACACCTACACTAAAGGGAATTCCCTTGATATTTTTTTCTTAACTTATTAAAGTCATTTTAGTTTATATTCTGTTATTTAAATGTACAATATAGCTGTTGTCAGACATGACCTCCGGGTAAAATCTGTAGAATTAGCTATGGCGTTTACCCAGGCACAACACAGCGGGAGGTTCTCGGCACAGACGCGTTCACAGCAGCATCTAATCCACCGCATTATTCAGACCAGAGGTGGAGCAGCCGAGTGCAGCAGACAGAGGCAGGAAGTGACGTATTAACTCCGCTCCAAAGATCACGTGATTTTGTTTACAACACCCCGACACCATCATCAGCTCTTATCACCACAAACATTATTGACATCTTCGTCTGTGTCTTCTAAATGTATGTCACTGCTTTTTCACCGCAAGATGTTTTTTTTCTTTTTGTTTGTTCATTTTTGCGTCTGTAGCGTTTAAGCTACCCCCCCCCACCCCCCGAGACTTTATACTAGGAGGCCAGGCAGATAAAGTCTGCAGAAACTGCGGAGTGGCTCACTCTGACATTTAAGTTCCCACATGCACCTCCTCCGGTGAAAAGACGGAGGAACTACGGAGTCCCAGTGCATGTCTGAAAGCAGCTTATGTAACTTCATCCACCAGGGGTCTCTCAATCTAAATAATAACATATGACCTAGTTTGATGACGTTTTGAAGCAGCGTGTGATCATGGGAGTTCTTCACCATCGTTGCAGATCAAAGTCTGACGAGCCTCAGGTGCAAATAATGTTGACGGATGACGTAATCTACTAAACTTCTATTCATGTCCCCCTGCAATCGGCAGTGAATAATCGTGATCTGTTATGAGTGACCAATACAAACAGTGGACGGGCAAATTCACGGCTAAGGAGGATAGATTTCTCTAGGTTCAAAACATTGTTGGAAACATTTGGGATTATGTTAGCTCACATATCACATAAGTCTAGTTGTTTTTAGACATTTGAATGAATTAAGTTGTTTTTTTTGTTGTTTTTGTTTTAAAGGTAAGGAGCTTGAATAAGTAATTTCTGGACATATGTTTTTTGTAGCATGCATTTAAACTGCTTTTGATGTCGGCTACAATATCTACACCGTACACATTGTGTGACCATTCCCTCATGGGAGTGTTCACTATCACCAAACTCAAGTTCAAAGCTAATGCCATAGAAATGTCATCTTCTTTCCTCTTTTCCCTCCTGTAGCATCGCTGCTATTTCCCACTGGACCCCCATCCCCCAGCCCTCTCCAGAGAGCCAGTCGGGAGATATGTAGGCAGATCAGGCAGAAAGGCAGATGGTGAAAAGAGAGGGAGAGAGAGATAAAGAGAAAAAGAGTGATGGACACAGTGCTAAAGAGGAGCTGAGTCCACAGGCAGGCCATGGCCAGTCAAGTAAGACAGAGGAGAGCTCACTGTGTCAGGCCAGCAGAGCTCCTCTGCAGTCTTACTCTACAACAACTGTAAATACAGCACTACAGCGAGGAGCTGACCACCACACCAACAGTACAGAGACACTGTCAAACATACAGAATACCTCCGCACCTCTCCTATAGGCTAAGCAGGAGGATGCAGCCGAGCATGAGCTCAGAGCCACAGAGGCCAACTTCATGTTCTGGATACAGGAGGGTGGAAGCAGAATTGTAAACAGTTGCAGGATTGCAGAGCAGCGTCGCCTCAAAGTTGCAAGGCTATTAATCCTTAACAAAATCGATCGATTTCTTAATGATGATACATGTGTTTGTAACTGTCGGTTTGAAATACATTTACCTTTTCATCCATATTCTCAATGTGTTTAAATGATGCAACATTCAATAGAGTTTGATGCTAAAGTTTTAGGTGAAAAATAGCAGTGTCTTGTGATACTACACAGACGCCACATCCAACCTAACACGACAACAACACACAGTACCTAGTGTAAGAACAATAGTGACAGCTGCTCACAGTGATAGACTCTGTGAGCAGCAGCCTCCTCTCACATGTGTAACTGACCTGAAAACTCCACTGTATCAAGAAGCTTAATTTAGACATTGCTTCAAGTTGTCCTATTTAAACCAAACCATCTCATCATTACTGATTAAATGGCTTTCCTTGTACTGCACACACACACACACACACACACACACACACACACACACACACACACACACACACACACACACACACACACACACACACAGATGCACATACAGCACATTTAACCACACACACACACACCAAAGAAACTCCAATTAAACCAATACTGAACCTGTTTAGGAGGATGTGTATTGTCCTGATGGCGTCCCATGATAGTTGCGGAGTGTCTCCTCTGCATCGTTCGTGTTCAGTATGAACACAATCTAGATTCCTATAGATGCTATCTCTTTCAACCGTAGTACAAGTGTCCTTCAGAGTCTCAATCCAGAGCAACTGACATTTCAGTAATGTAGCCCACAGACACTTCCTCACACTCTCTTCCTCGCCTCGGCTCTTCTCCTCTCTGCTGTTTCATGAAACTCCCTCCGTCCTCTCACCCGCCCCTGCCTGCGCTTCTCTGCCAATTGCAAATGTTCACCGACGGCTCGGTGATAAGGAGGAGACCTGCGGTACATAGAAATCGGTTGTATTGAAAATACCTGGTTGCTAGGTTACGTCAGGACAAAGATCAAAGTGACTTGTCCGCGGACCATAAAATAGTTGTTCGGGGCTCAATTGGTCACAGTTACACTACGCCCACTACTCATCTGGCGTTTCCTGTGATAGCAGGTGATGCATGACAACCGAGCAGCGAGAGTTGTGCATTATCACAACGGAGGCTTTCTGCATCAGGAAACTGAGGCGCACATTGATTAATAAAAGTCAATTTCAAAACGATAGGTGGGTTGTTGGATAAAAGCCCGATGACCAGTGAGGAGACAATACTGTATGATACAAATATTATATCCACAATGTAATGCATAAAGACATTGCTTCTTCTGATTGTTGACAAGATGTTGCTAACTTTTAAAATCTGGGGGCAAGTGGTTCTTAAACCTTTGCTGCCATTCCCCCTGTGGATATAGAATGTTTTTACTGACATGGAGATGAGCTGAATGGTTTGAGTTAGTTTTGTGGAAATGAAAAATGTTTTTGAGACACCAGGCTTTCCTTGTATTAGTGACAGTGAAACCTTGTCCTGATGTGGCCCTAAGGAGCATCACCTGTTTTTCCTTTTCTTCTCAGTCCATGTCGTAATTTACAGGTCATTTTTCGGTCTGAATAAATCTTCAGTGATTGTATAATTAATCTACGCAGTAAATTGCATCCTTTTGGATTAAACGCACAATAGTAATAGTAACCTCTGCCCCTAGGGGTCTCTCAATCAAAACAATAATAAAAGACTTAGTTTAATGACGTCGTAAAGCAGCGTGCCATCATGGGAGTTGTTGTCTTCACCGTCATTACTGAGAATTGACCTGACGAGAATCAGGGGTAAATCATATTCATGGATGAGGTCATGTGAAAAAAAATCATTCTCCCCGGAAGTTATAGCAGAGAGGGGCAAAGCCAAGGGTAAAGCATGTGATGCACTTAAAAGGCGACCAAAAGGAAACATCCCTTCACCTTCAATAAAATTGAGATGTATCTCTGGGTTTGAACATCATTGAAAACATTTTGGATAATGTAAGAACACAAATAAATCATAAATATAACATAGATCTAGTCATTTTTTTGGGACATTTTGATGTAGAATTGTTACAAATTGTGTATTTTATTCATCTAAATTCATTAAATATGTCAATATTTTCTGCAAAACGCATCTCAACTCATTATCTCAAAAACAAAATAGAATTATTATAATTTTTTTAAGTAAGTGCTATTCTAATTCAAGCTGAGAAAGACATCAATCTCACACACATCCCGCTCATCCTTCCTCCTCTCCTTCTCTCTCTCTCCTGGCTGCACTGACCTGGGATCTGCTCAGAACTCTCTTGTAGTCCCATTCTGTTTGGCACATAATCAAGAGATGGAGAATTTAGGCTAATGTCAGAAAACCCGCCCGCTCCGAGACATGACAGAGTACTATCTGAGGACAGAACGTCTTCTACTGTCCCTCCTTCACTCACCCCTCCCTACGTCCCTCTCTCCGTCATCCCATCTAAAAATGAAACAAGAGCAGGTGCTGCTGATGAGAGAGAAAAAAAAAAAAGAGAGAGTAAAATACGCATCCCGTTAAATGCTGGAGGGCTGATCTACATATGGCTCTGCCCCTCACCCACCACCATGGCTCTCCTCTCGCTGCAGTGATTTTTCTGATTTCTTCAATATGAGAAAAGTGTAATTTAATTTCATAGACGTGCGATGAGTTTCCCTAAGTGTGGCAGCTTTGAAGTCCACGGATGGCAAATGTAACAGTGCCAGTCTCTGTGTTGAGCAAAACTGAACACAACACAGTCCAAACACAACATGTGCACTGGACACACAAAGATAAAAACTGATGATCTTGACTGACAAGATGGTCAGCACCTCTTGCGTTCACCATAATAGCAAAGGGTTTATTTAAAGTTGCAATAAACAACTAGTTCACTCAAATGGCAGTGAGAATTCTATTTGAATTCAGACATTTTGAGGACTGTAATAAATAATAATAAATAAATAGTGCGCTCCTCTGACCTACTTTTATGTTACCAACAGCTGGTGAAGTGAGGATGGGGTGTCAAGTTTAGACTAAAGAGAGAAACTACTCTGACTGAGCAGGTTGCGCATTTCCTGCCCATTTGATGTATCGTGTCATTGATAAACAGCTGATTTTTTTGCAGGTAAACAGAAAATCTGGCAACTTCTGAAGGATTTTGTACAGGGAGCACAACGGTGATAGACCAACTCAGTATAGGGCTAGAACGATATGGGATCTGACAATGTGTAATAGGCTTCTTTTGGGCATTATCAATAATTATCTATATTAATTATTTTAACTGGATTTTTTTCCCCATGCATCAGTTAAAAACTAAATAATGCAAATGTTGGAATGCATCATGTCAGTGACTACGTTTACATGGGCACCAATGTTCCAATATTAAGCTGATGAAGACAATAGTCTGAATAAGACTGCCATGTAAACAGCAGAAACAGATTGCCTGTATAAGGTCATACTTGGAATAAGCAATAATCAAAAATTAGACGTGAAGTATTTTGTTCATTATAACCTCCTATTAAACTTATGGCCACATTTTAACCAAATGCTTGATGCTATAATCAAACTACTGCGTAACATGAAGACAGGGTTTGGGTTTGGCTTGTCCTTTGAAAAGCCAAACACACGATCCTCGTTTAAAATATCAAATAAGAGTTTGGCTAGCTTCTCTAAATTCACCAGACAAAAGCGAGGTAACTTGGACCCCCAGAAATATGTAAGTTAGCTTCAGCTGTCATTTCCGGATATAAAAGTAAAGACTGCCCTCTTCACTTAAATGGAATTTGGTTACAAACACAGTAAAAGTATATTTGAACAAACATTGACCAAAAGTCTCAATGTCATTTATGTGAAGGTAAGCTTGACACATTAACTGTTAATGCTTAGACATGTTGGGTTTTCTTCCACCCGGTGTGCAGATAGACATTGTAACGACAGATAATGCTAATTCTCAATAAAACTAATGATAAATATTTGATTAATCGTCCCAGGACTAGTTTGCATGTCCGTGTGTAGCGTCTGTGGACTGCCCTAGCTGTCATAGTTCGTAGGCTGATGTCATAAAATGAGATGACCTGACAACCCAACAAGAGATGACTTTGCATTTTGAATGGCAGATGAAATAATCTGACTAATACAGCGGATTCATGTTTTATGTGAGCCCCTCAGGATGAGAGGGAGGTTGTTTGGAAGAGTTGTTTGTCTGTAATGCTGAATCGCACTGAGCTCCTGCAAAGTAAAGTATATACTGTATATAGGAGTCAGACTAGAGAAGAACCTAATGAGACTCTCTATCACAGTCTACACACACATTTCAGCTTCTTTTGTTTCTGTGCTCCTCTGTGCTCTGCCGTCCCTTGATGGCGTCCATTACGGTTCAAATGCAGTTCGCACATCAAGTGTATAGGAGGCTGGGAAATCGCACAGACCTAATGCAGTCCTGAACCACATAATCTTTGATGGCTCCATCATTCAGTGGCAAGTAGACTGCTTCTAATTTCACTCTGGCAACTGTAACACAAAGCTCTAAAGGTGAATGATACAATTTTAACTTATAGATATCACCAGGACCCGTCTTTAGTGTTTGTATTGTGCAAATGAGATATTATCTTTTTTTTCTCCTATATTTTCCAGAAACCAGGTTCAAAATTTTTGTTCCATTTGTTGATTTATTAGAGGTTTTTAGAGGTTGGTTATGGTCTTACTGAGGAGGTTTTGGGGTATCCCTCCATAAATCAGAAAACACTGTCCTCAGCCTTAAAAATAATCAATTTTCACCAGGTCTTTGGAATAAAAAGTTCTCTAAATCAAGCTATGAATGATACATGAACAAGCCCCTGAGCAAAATCCCTTCAGAACATTGACAGGAATCAAACTGCAAAGTTTGGTGAATGCGAGAGATACTGAAGTGAAGGCAAAATAGCCCAAAATCTCTAAATTCACCAGTGATGGAAAATTGTTTTTCCCTATAGTGTCTCACCGTGAACATGTTTTATCGTTATACTCCATAATACTCACTGCATGTCCCTAGAAATAGTCAATATCATGTACAAGTATGGTTCATCTAACCCACACACCTTCATGTTATATTGGTGGGATAGCCAACACATGCATACACACACTGCACACTGCAGGGGGAGCACTTTTTTTTTTTTACATGAACAAGTGTCATGTGTGTTATTGTGGTGTGCAGATCTAATGCTGTTAACAGGGACAAGCCTCTGTGTGTTAGAGCAAACAATTTAACAGTAACATAATAATTTAAAGCCAAACAAACACCACAAAGCTTCATTTCATACAATAACAATTTGGTTATCTCAAATATATATATATATATAACAGTTACCACATTGTTCACACTATGTGAACAGTTAGCAGTGTGTGTGTAACTGTGCATGTTATGACACCCTATGATAAAGTCATGTAAGGACTAAAGGGACTAAAGGCCAGCCTGGAGGAATGTGTGTGGGTCTGTCTTTACACCTGCACACACGCAAAGGCACAAGCATACACACACACACACACACACACACACACACACACACACACACACACACACACACACACACACACAGTGCCACGATTCAGACAAGCCACCCAGCTGTCCAGACCCAAACCCCCACTGGTCCGTGACTGCTCTTACTAGATTCCAGTTGAGACAGAAAAACAAAGAGCGGGGAGAGACATATGAAATATATGGAGGGAGAGAGAGAGAGAATATACCATGAATCAAAAGAAATAGAATCTACTGTAAAAGAACAGAAATGAATATCCTTGTGGTAGCATATAATGTATCTGAGGATGCATCTAATTTCTTCCTCTCACCTGGTGTAATAGTTGTATTTGTAAATGTAAATGCTGCTGCTATTTTACCCTGATAATTGTGAGTGATTAATATTTCAACAAGCAACATTTTATTATTGCAATTGACTCTTTTGCCAGCATTAATCAATAATATGATATTATATAGTTATTTATTTTTGTGTTCAGAACCATTCAATTGCATTAGAAAGATTTGCGAACAATCATTCATCTAGACTACAGAATTAAAAATGTCTAATTATATCACAGTCAATTTGCTAATTTAGTTATTGCCCAGTAATAAGATAATCTTAGGATCTGGAGAATGGTGCAGCACATACGGTTTTACAAACAAACTGATTCATATTGACTGCAAGAATCACTGTTTACTCACACAACACAGTGAGTGCAGATTGGGCAAAGCTTGGATTTGTGTGTGTGTGTGTGTGTGTGTGTGTGTGTGTGTGTGTGTGTGTGTGTGTGTGTGTGTGTGTGTGTGTGTGTGTGTGTGTGTGTGTGTGTGTGTGTGTGTGTGTGTGTTTGCGTATGTGGCGTGTGTGTGTGTGCGTATGTGTGCGTGCGAGAGATGGGACTCCTGGGCAGGATGATGACGGTGACTCATCCACCCACACACTCACACACACACACACACACACACACACACACACACACACGTGTATTTAGACATGCACTCATCATCAACATCACTCAAAATCATGTTAGCGCTGCTCACTGATGCTAATTGTTCCCAAGCAGCGTATCAGGGCTCCTGTCGATGCACAGTGAAACCAGACCACAATAGTGATTGCTTATTGATCTCATTACACGCTCACGTCACTCCGTCAAGCTAAGCATTTGTGTGTGTGATGTACTGACTGACACATCCATCTGATCTCTGCACCTAAGCCAACAACTATTTAAGCAAAAAAATGATCTATGCATGAAGTAAATACCAAACACGTTAGATCTGTTATATTTACTGAAACTAGACTAAGATTCTATACCCACGATGCTAGCAGCTATGTGGAGCTCAGTAGCCGTGCCTTAATTTAGCCTATGTAGCAAGCTACAAAGGCTAAACACTCATGGTATTGTTTACTTCTGCAGATATTTGGATTTAGACCTAAATATTGTACGAAAAAGATCACCAATGTGCTGGGCTGATATTTAAACTCATTGGGGAACAAAGGCTAAATGTCCAAATGCATGTACTGTATATTCAAAAGCTATCAATCCAATAGCTGTTGAAATATTTCACTATAAATCAAAGATGTCGACCTCTGGTGGGCGCCATAGAAAAAAATTATGCAGCTATTAAAGTTGGTAATGGGGCTGTCACTTTGTAGTTCAAAGTTAAAATTAATTTAAATGAATTGTGTGTCATGTAAAAGTCGTTCGAACTTGATTTTTGGAAAAAGTGACAACACTTGTCAGTCGGCTTAATTTTTCTGGGCACCATGAAGGTTAGAGTAAGATTCAATGGAAATCAAATACAGTAGTTGTGAAAGGACACTCAAATATCGACAGACATTGTCATCACTCTCCCACACTGCTCAAAAAGGTAACTGAGTAAAGGGTCATTTAAATGTGGATTTTCAGATAAAACAGTTTTTCCAATTATATTGCATAAAAAAGGCATTTCGAGTACTTAAATGTTTTAAGAATGGTTACTGTGTGGTTTCCCCAATGTAGACTAAAAAATTGAAATTAGACTTTTCTTGGTTTAAAAAAAAAAAAGGTAATGACGAAAAAGTAGTACATACATGTATGTGAAAAAAACGACCTAATGCTGAGTGAGAATATGGAAGAATTAGGATTTGAATTGTAGTAAAAGAGCGTAATTCTTTTATCATTTCATTCGTATCTCTGCCGTGTGTGTGTGTGTGTGTGTGTGTGTGTGTGTGTGTGTGTGTGTGTGTGTGTGTGTGTGTGTGTGTGTGTGTGTGTGTGTGTGTGTGTGTGTGTGTGTGTTTCACAGTGGAGTTGCATGTACTGTCAAGCAAACGCATGCATGCATCTGTCTTCAACTTTAGATCCCTACATCTCATCTTCACATTCTCCTTTTCATGTTTGACGCATGAACTGTAGCATGTGATCATGTGTCCTGTAGCATGATGCCCTCGGCCCATTGATGTGTTTAATGCTTAACATAACTGCAGCCTGACTCATAAGACAACATGCTCTACAACACGGGACATTAAAATGGCTCGTTTCCTGCAAAGAAAATGCCAGAAAAGACATTAAGATGTGGACTGTGTGATTTATTTTTGTATAATGTTGAGGGGCAGGAGGCAGTGATGTAGCTGGTGGATGCATATACAACAGTATTCATTGCACAACAGATTCACTGAACGGCTACATTATGCTTTGAAGCTTTAAATATTTTCAGCAAGGTGCTTTTGCTGCCTGGAAAATACTATAATCCATCATCTAAAAGGCAAATTGTGTGTGTGACAGCAGATACAGTGTCTCATCAGTAGTCTGAGTTTCCATATACTAGATGCATACTTTGCACTGTCACTTTTTTTCCAAAATTTAAACGTTCATCCATCTATTCACAAGTGGGGAAAAGTTGTTTTGATAGTCACACACATCCTTACACTAAATTCACTATGTTCAATACAAATTTATGAATTGTATTGTTCATGGTGTGCTTAGGTGTGACCACTGTGGGCGCCGTAAAAAACGGCTATTCATACCACTGTATTGCAAAGAATGAAGGAGTGAGTGAAGGCATGCATGAATCATGAATGAATAACCACCAATACAACATTGAAGAGATAAGGGTAAAAAATAAGATGAACTAAACATACAAATTTAACTCCTTCATTGAGAACTGTTAGAATGATAACAGTGTGCATTCTAATTTTTTTGCATTATCTACTTGTTATCTTTACTTCACTGAAGAAGCTGCATCACATGCGAACGGGCTCTCATGCATGCACAAGACTCATCTGAAACACACACACACACACACACACACACACACACACACACACACACACACACACACACACACACACACACACACACACACACACACACACACACACACACACACGTCATTTCATCCCAGTCTCCTCCTCCCTCCAAGGCTCCATGGCTAAGTTGAGTGCTTTTCCCTCGTGTTGTTGTACCCATGTAAGGCCACTGACGCCAGCTTCACCACATCTCTCTGTCAGCTTCCTGCTCCGGCTGATTGACACTGACGTTGCCGGGCGTTAGTATTTCAGGCGGAGTCCCACAGGAACAACGTGATCGTCCAGACACCGGTCTTCCATTTGGAGATGCATGCATAATGACTAACGTCCCATTTTGTGTCTGTGCCTCTTGAAGCTTTGCTCTTTAATGTTTCCCCTTTTGAAATCTTCCAGATGACACTTTTTAAAGAGGATAACTGATATCAGACATCTCTGCTGAAGCAAAACACTTTCTGCCACACTTCACATTTAGAATAAGATAGAAATAGAGCCCCTGTCTGGTAACAATGACTTAATATCTCATACTTAGAGAAATGATCTTGTAATTAAAGGTTTTGATAATTGTCGAGCATCTATCTAAGACAGAGGCATTATATCGTGCCTGATTGAATGAGTTTTTTAATTTTCTCCTTGTTTTGAGACAGTGAAAGATGGCGGTTCATGTTACACAGATGATCGATTTTTAATAGGAGCGATTTTAGTTACCTCTGGCAAGAAGGTTATGTTTTTACCCCTATCTGTTTGTTGGTCGGTTGGTTTGCTTGAATTTCAGCAGTATCACGCAAAAACTGCTGAATGGATATCCATGAACTTTGGTGGACCGATGAGACATGGTCCAAGAAGGACTCCAATAAATTTTGGCTTGGATTCAAAAGGATAAAAGGGCAGATCCAGACATTTCTTAAATTAGATGGTATTATGCGACATCTTCACCAATTTCCCTGGGAATATTTCATGGATCTTGATGAAAGACATCAGGCTTATTTTTGGGACCACTTTACTGAGTGCCATTATCATTTCTTTGTCTATCCTTTATATCTTTATACTTAATCAATATCAATATTATATATTTTTTGAAAGTATTTTGGAAATGTTATGATAAACTTTAAAAGTCTTAAATTGTTCGGGCAGACCTAAGAGTTATACAAGTAACATGTTGCCATTGGTTTAAGTGAGTTACACTGTGAGCTGATGTCAATATCAAAACTATATAAACCTGTATCCTATGCAACAACAAAAACACAACTACTTTTAGACTCTAAGGCTACATTGCCAATTGTAAAACCCACAGACAAAATCCTCTTTATGGTTGTTTATCTGAACGATTTCTCCAGGGAAACATCAACCCAGACCTTCTAGTAGAGGCCTGCAAATACAAAATGTACACTAAATTACATTTGATATGATTATTTCTCTACATCATTTCTGTCTGTCTCAGCCTGTGATACATACAGAGACTACTGAAGAGGTCATTTAAACCTATGGTACGTGATAATGTGTGTGTATGTGTTGTGTGTACACAGGAAAAGTAACACACTGGTCTGAGGGATCAACAACAGAGAGAAAGACACCAAGTTGTAAATTTGAAGGAGAACAAGAAAGAAGTGGCTCTTCTGGGTAGCCTTGTCTTCAGGCTAAACCAAAGATACTCAGCTTCATCCAATAAGGGCTTACTCATTGAATTCCTTGTTGAAAGAGATTGGAGAGAGAGAGAGAGAATGAAAAAAGTGGGAGGAGAATAACAGCAGCGATAGACGATGAGAGAAAGTAAGCTCAATGAAAGAATGGAACACGTTGACATTAGCACAAGATGCAGCTTGTGCTAATGTCAAGCCTAAAGAAACCGCAGGCCGCACACACATGCACGTGTGTGTTTGTATGTATGTGTGGTCGATCATGAGTGAGCAATCGAGACGGGCAGAGATTGAGAGGGAGAGATTGTGTGTGGTGTGTGTGTCTGTACCATCCTGTACACACTTCACAGCCCAAGGCTCCCAACTCCTTCGTCTGCTCTTCAGATGAGAACCAAGTGCTCGCTTTGTGATGCTTTAGCACAGATCAGAGAAAACAGGGTGCCATTTTTAGAATGGATCCAATTATTTCTGAATATCTGAAAACTTGACCTGAAGTAAACCTGTCCCCCACATCTAGTCTGATAGTCCTGAGAGAGAACAATCCACTGGAAGAAAGACCGATATGGTTGATGATGTAGGTTTTTAACTGATGCAAAGTGGGACATCTTTATTCCCATTTTTAAATTAGATACCAATAAACAATTTGAGTCATTTCAGCACATTGTGGTAAACATCTTAACGTGTGTAGATATGAAGTTGGCTTGCTAAAAGGAAGGCAATGCAATCAGGCAAATTAGGCCACCACGGTTCACTACACACACTGCTTTACTGACTGATAGAAAATGAAAACTGTTTTTGTTTGTCATGACAGTCTGGTGCATCTGCTCATGGTTACAGCCAGAGCCTCTCAATAAAGACATCTCCACTTCCTCCCACTATCCAGAAATGAAGCCAAAATATCCTGGATACGAACAGTGCCATATTTGAAAGAGATGGAGCCAGAGTCCGCATGGTAGTGATTTGAGGATGGTTGCAAGGTCACGCTAATAAACATGCTCGACCAATCGCGAGTCTTTGAGAGATCTTTGAGAACAACTTATTTCATGTGTATTTTGACTTTTGACTTTGGTCCTTGTCACATTCACTAACGTGGAGGAGGTGGGATTTATGTCCTATATTGCAGGCATCCTCCAGGTGGCGATCGAGACACTTTGGCATTGCTTTTGTCTACGGTTTCCATGCACATTCTACCTGCAGGGTGACGATATTTCTTAATTAAAGAAATTAACCAGAGATGTATTTAATTATTATAATTGTATGGAGTTACACAATGACAGTTGCAATACATGTTGAATAGACATCAATAACTACTATATTGATAACCGGGTACTCCATGCACTCCATGGCCACTTCATGCACCTTTCATTGGATCTGAAATCACAGAGTTGTGATGACAGTTTTTACATTGCATGATGACAGCTGAGGAAATTTTGCATTGATCTGCAAGAGAAAAATCTTCTTTTTTACCTGTTCACTTCTATGCTGGAAAAACCTGGATATGAACTTTCCCCCACTTGTGAATAAATGGATGAATGTTTGAATTCTCAGAATAAAGTGACAGCCCTGCATAGTCTTTTGCCAAATAAGCACTAGATTCTCTGTACTCTCGTCTTGGTGCCGCTGCCTATTATTCTATAGATCATAGATTTAAAACGCAGTGTGGCTGTAGCTCAAGAGGTCAAGGTTGAAACAGATCACACATCTGGAGTGGTAACCGGTCTGGCCTCAGCTTGGATACGCTGGGATGATTGAGAATTCAGAGAAGGCATATCATGACTGAAGCCAGGCACACACACACACACACACACCACACACACACACACACACACACACACACACACACACACACACACACACACACACACACACACACACACACACACACACACACACACACACACACACACACACACACACACACACACACACACACACACACACACACACACATGCGTGCATGCATCAGCAGTGTCTTACATAACACAGTGAGTGATGGCAGCTGAGGACACAATAATACAGCCTTTGGCATTTGTCATGTGAACGTTGGACGGAGAGGAAATCGGGTGAGTGGGAGAGAAAACAGAGAAGGACAGGCAGGCAGAAAAATTGACAAAAACGCAAGAGAGAGAGAGAGAGAGAGACAGAGAGACAGAGAGAGACAGAGAGAGAAAGTGGCAGAGAAAGACTCATGGAAAGAGATACAAAGAAAGTTTTTTTTTTCTTTTTTGACTACAGATGCCCATGAGCCTGAGGCAAAATGCCCCGAGGGAAAATATTACCCAAAGTTAAAGCTGCAGTCATTTTCATGTCTTCCAAGTTTTCTGTCTCATCGAGAGAAGCTAAATCTCCCCCCTCAGACAACTGCATGTTGTATATGACTATGATGCACCAAAGCAGTTTTTTACATGACTCTATTTCATGCACCATCAAAGATTAAAGCAAGTTCTGCTCAGATACAAACTAAGTAACATCTGAGGCGAGTATATTCTTATCAAGAGGTTGAACTATCATGCATCAGGCCCGGGGTACTTGCTGTTTGACCACACATACAGTACGCGTAGGCAACCGGCTGCACCATTATTGTTCACATATTTGATAAGGTACTACACGTGTACCAGTAGAGGGCACACCCCAGAACTAAAGACTGACTCAGACCGATCTGTCTGAGTTTGCGTGTGGTAAACATAAACAAAGATGGCTAGACTCAAGGAGATCAACATTCGGCTAATGTTACAACCAAGACAGAAAAGACACATGATACAAATATGGGTCATTTCAATCCTGGTCAAACATCTTGTCTTAAAAATAATAATAAAGAAATATATGGAGCGACACATTGAGGTTCTGTTTTTACCCTTGCCTGTTTGCTTGTTGACTTTTTAGCAGAATTATGCAAACATTGCAGAACGAATTCCCACGAAATTTGGTTGGAGGATTGAACATGGGTAGAAATGGAGAAATTTAACCATTTTAACTTAAATTTCAGAGAATAGCACATGGATCTGGATGAAAAAATGATTTGAAGCATTGAAATGTATGAGTGTGTGCAATTTAGTGCAGATCCAAATAAAAATCCTGTTCGGGTGGATTTAAATAAGGCGACAGTTTGGCCTTGGAGGAGATATGCACACTCCTGTGCTTTTGCTCCTTATATGAGATGAGAATACCTTTTTGAAAGTTTTATCAAACTAATAGACTTCCAAGCTAATTAAATTACATCCCACATGCATGAATAACAAATGTTCTAAAATGGAAAAATTATATAAAAACTGGTGTATTAGAACAAACTAAGAAAATTAGTCTGTTTTGGAAAAGAGGACTCATTTCATTAAGCCCATCAGAAGCAAAGTAACATTTTATTATCTTATCCATCATGTCATGGTCCACTCCCTCATCATTATAATGTCTCCAGACCCAGTTTCAGAGGAGCAGGTTCACCACAGTCTCTCTGTAGAAATAGTTTCTGCTCCCAGTGATTCTCAACAGATAACAGCAGGTAAAGACACAGTTTTTTACATTTTTATATCCAGATGAGACCACAGGTGAATTTATTGTCTCTAAACACAGGCGACCCCCTGGCAATTAGCTGCTCCATGTACGTCATCAATGTGTGTCTGCAGCATGCGTGTGTGTGTGTGTGTGTGTAACGTGTAACGTGTATGTGTGCATTATGAGGGATAATGGAAGGGAAAAACACTCCCAGATGCATGTGATGCAATTATACCCTTGATTATCTGATTGGGTAATCTACAGGCAGGCTGGAAGCGTCCAAGACAAACACACTGTCGGCAGACTGTTGACCGAGTGTAAACCACTAACTAGGACACACATACACACACACACACACACACATACACACACACACACAGACACACACACACTGCTGTATTTGAGTTTGCTCAACGATGCATAGATATAGCGAACGTCAAACAGAAATGCGGTGAGGAGAGCAGCAGTTATTTGAACTCATCACAAAAAAAATTGTATTTGTGTCTTCTGGACATGTACTCAAGTAAATATTATATTATATATTAAATTATATGTGTGAATGTGCTAGAACAATGATGCTTGATTGGGGCAGTGATCTAACCCACAATGACATCCCAACACGATCTGAATAGAGGTCCCACTTTATGGGGACACAGCTCTGGGAGCTTCTCCAAGGTCAGGCTCATTGTGTGTGTGTGTGTGTGTGTGTGTGTGTGTGTGGGTGGGTGGGTGGGTGTGTGGGTGGGTGGGTGGGTGTCCGTGTCCTCACATCAATGAGTAAAGAAAAGGGAAGTGGCTCAACATTAATCTCACCAGAGAGACATTTGAGGCAAAGCATGGGTAAATACAAATTAAAGATCACTGGAAAATCCCTATTTATGACGAACACAGCAGAGTAGCAGTTAAATTCTCTTTTTAATTCTCTTTGAAAAGACATCAAATTATCTTAAAATAAACTTTTGGTGCTTTTACACATTTATCTATGATCACATGAGACTCTGGAAAATGAGCTGGGTATAAATATTTTTATGAAATACTGACAGCAGTGTTTATAGCTGCACTCCCAAACTAAATATATATACTGTCATATATTGCTCTCGTTTTCACAGTCTTGTAACTTTCCATTTTAGCAAATAGCCCCATTGAATCCAAGTCCTTTTTCTCAGCTTTGCAGCTTAATGACACTTACAATTTTCCTTGAATGTAGTTTCAGTCATGAGCAGAGGTGAATGATATGCAAAAAATCACATTGTGACAGATTTTGCAATTGCGATATGAGTCCCAATTTTGTTGTTGTATTTTCAATGAAAAAAAACAAATTCTTTTAATAAGAGCCTGACCATCGGTTGGCCGATAAAATTAGGCGACATGAGCCTTCCACAGACTTATCAGTATCTGTTAATGTTTGCTGGTATGAAAACTTTTATTTTCTTAATTCATGTTCTATATATCTGGTTGTATTTGTGTGATACATTTACAATTAACCTATAAAATATCAAACCTCAATTACATTTCTTTGTCATAAGGGTTTGATAACGACATCCTAGGAATCTTTTTTTTTTTTTGTTATATAGATATTGTATCTGTATTAGAACTTTTTTTTGTCTCTAACATCAATACCAAACCAGCATCTTTAAATAATCTCTGTTTCACCACAAGACTTCTTTTATATTGGCATGTTGTGACATATTTGATCTTTTTCAAATAATTGCAGCTGTGTAATGTACATATTGTCATTTTGATAATATTTAGATTAATTGTTTATCTATTATTTCGGATGTTTTCTGACAGTGTAGTTCCAGTCATGAAGGTTTTCACTGACTGAATTACATGGTAGTGCGAATGTGTTGTGAATCAATAACCCCACTTATCTATTCAGAGGATGTGTGGAAAAATGATTGAAATAGAACACAAGAGCTTAATTCAGAATTAGTAACAACAGTAATAATCAGAGGGTCACACTGCGACACTGTAGAGCTATTGGGCAGCTCTCAGGTATGTCAGGTCAGTGGGTATGAACTAAGTCTACAGAAGCAGCTGTGGAATACCATCTCATTCCTGCATAAAATACAGTTTACACATATTTCCTCTTATTCCAAACAGCTTGTGCTCCACAAAAGACAACAGCAAAGTTGGGGAATCCCTAATTTAAATTTTAAATTAAAAACTCGAATTCACAAAGGTCATGAAAATAAAAACAGTCCAAGCAGCACTGTTTAGAACTCTCCTGTGCTGAGAGTCCATCACATTGGTGAGAGTGTTTACTGTGGTGAGAGAGGAGCAGACAGACAGACCTATGGACACATCCAGATTCTGCTCGTCCATGCTGCCCCCTGCCCGGCCCAACCACCCTCTCCCCCCTCCCGCCTCTCACCAGGCATATTTTGGAGCTAAAACACGCCATTGACTCCAGTAACAAGGCAATCCTTGTCCAAGGCCACCAAACCTCATGTGGACAGCTCGCAGAGACGCCACTGTGTGTGTCGGCGTGTGTGTCCAGGTATTCCTCATGTTGTTGGGGACCTAAATCTGTCCACATTGTGGGGACTTGTCTTCTTCATGGGGATAAAAAGTCCCGATAAGGTGAAGATGTTTTAAGGTTAGGGTGAGGTTATTGTGAGGATAGGTTTAGATTTATGTCTCCAGGAAATGAATGCCAGTCAATGGAATGTCCTCTCAAGTCATGTAAACATGACTGTGTGTGTGTGTGTGTGAGTATATGAGCACGTGTATACAGTAGTGGCCCAGCCAAGGTTAAAATATTTTGCTGTTGCCTTTCAGCAGCAGCCATGACGATTACTCTCACACACACTTCCTTTTTTTTTTCTTTCCCCAGGCCTCTCTACTCTCTCTGTGGGAGCATATGGCAAAGAGCCATATTCACATTATGAGGACACCAACACACACAAATACGCACACACACACTATCTGTCGCACAAACCATATGCGATCGACACAAACTTGCTTCCGCGGTGTGCGAGTCCATGTGTGAGCTGAGAGCGATGGTGTGTTGGAGGCTGAACACAGGGACCAGATAGTTGTCCTTTCACCATCAACACTTCTGCTGTGCTTGGCAGCGAACCTCCTCTCACTCCTCGTCTCTTCCTCGCCCTCCCCAACAAATCGTTCAGCACTCTCTTATCCCCCTCCTCTCTCTCTCTCCCTCCCTCTCTTTCATGCAGTCGCTCCTGCATTAGGTCCCCTCGAGCTAGATCCCCCCCCCCCTTCTCTCCCTCTCTCACACACACGCATTTGGCTATCTGACTGCAGCTTGAGGCTGGATGCAGCCTGTGCTAATGTCAGTGTGTTCTTTTCTTTCAATCACTTTTTTAAGACCCATCTTTCCTCATCTCAGCATCTGTCACTCCGTCTTCTACCTTTGCTGTTTTTTCTCCTTCTTCCTCTGAATGAAACGATCCATTCAGAAAGGCTTCAGCTGCACATCTGGTGACGCACATCCAAATTCCAACATCGTTTTCCTTTTTCTGTGCTCTACATTACTCCTCACTTTATTTATTTCTAAATTCTTTTATTACTTTCTCAAGCCATAAACAATCCAGACTCCCTGAGAGCAGGACAGCTGATATTTTATCCGATTACGCTCTGCTGCTTTTGCCCTATGATTGAATTTGCATTCATTTGTCTTTTTGCACATGTATTTACATGTATTTACATGCATTTTGGATGAACGTATAATCCCTTTAACTGCATGTCCTTACTTCTCTGAGTGGAGTGTATACATAATGTGCAGTACATAATACCTACATGCTATTTGTTATATATAAAGGTTAAGTTTAGTTCCATAACTTTTTTTCCTTATTCCTACCTTGAACTAGAGATGTTCACATACCGATACACGCATCAGAAATACCTCTGACACTGCAGAAGATTCCAGGTTGTGAGTCAACGAGTACATAGATCTATGTACTGATCCAATACCACATCATTAACGTTTATTAGTCTGCATGAGATAAAGAAAAACAAGACATGAATGTAATGATGTAAAATTAAATTGTTAAATTACATGATTCAAGAAAATACAGAAATTATCTAATTGGTGTTTGATGGTAAAAACATATATATATGCAATACAATATTACAAATAATGTTAACTTCTCTGTCTAACTGACTTGTCTAACATAACCATACTTTATTTGCCCTGATAGATTCATATTTAGTTCTTGAACGTATGCGGGTCTTGAATCATCCAGTATATCACAAACCTTTCTGGTAAACGTTGTTAAAACCTGATTATTATCTATTTTCCAAACATATTAACAATATTCTCCATCATCTCGGTGCAGGTATAATAACCCTGGAGGCCGCTCGGAGTCAGATACTGTAACTCTGGCACAGGGAACAGGTTGTGTGTCTCCCTGGGAATGAATGTGCGTCAATGAAAGAATGTGGGCCTTCCCTCAAATAGATTCCAGAGCACATGTTTCTGCTTTAAAATCGTCCTCGCTCCCTCCTTCTCACCTCCCGTCTGACACAGATACTGTATATGATGATGAGATGGTAGAGGTTATGCAACACGGTGTTCAAGGTCTGACCTCCATATTCAAAACGAGAAGAGGAAACGAACTTGTTTCACATCACTCGGGCTTGTGCGTCAGCATGGTGCGACGTAGTGCACACGATCTATTTTGTTGGTCTTGTAGTAGCATTTGTGTCACGAACAATTTGCACTGTGTGTTAGGGAGGAAGAGAAAGCTGCATGGTGTAACGTCCTGCAACAAATCGCTTACAGATTTTTTTTTTGGGACGTTCTATTTATGGCCGTAGTTATCTCGGAGCGAGTGCTTTTCAATTGCACGTGACCCCAGAAAAAACCCACGAGCAGAGGCCTTTCCCCCCCAAAATCTCCATCCCTCAGAGACCCCGGCTGAAAGACAAACAACTTCTGTCACAACACAAGGCCTCTGTGTGGAGTCAGGCCAAGCAAGCGAAATTCAGGTCAAAATCCTTGAATATTAACGCTCAAGACATCATGTTGGTGAGGAAACTTTCGTTAATTCAACATCAGCTCATTTGTTCTACATAATATTACAGCAGCAAAACAATAAATCCCATTCACCTTAAAAAAGAGAAGGAAAAAAATAAAAGCATGTAGAGAAGCCAGTGATATTTTCCAGCTTACAGTTCAGCAGAGTGCCTGTCTTGCCTCTGGCTCTGGAGGCTGCACCAGCCTGCTTCATAAATACTGCACACACTGACGCCTGATGAAAACCCCCCACTCCTCTCAGGTACAACTGCACTCTGGAGAGCGTCTTTATCGACAGTATGGATCAACAGTACCTGTACAAAGTGTCCATGTTTGTGTCAGGGAGACACTTTGAGAGAGAGAGGAGGTGAAGGAGGGAGAGAGAGAGAGACAATGTGAGTAATTGATTTGACTAATTTGTTAAATGCCTTGAAATGTCTGCGCTGTGGTACCTAATGAGAATAGACAAAGGTCAGGTTCCAAAATAGTCAAATACAGATTCAGACTCCGCTGAAAAAGAGTGAGTGTGTGTTCATGCAAAGGTAGAATCTGCAGCCGTAGTAGGAGGCATAAGGAAAATGTTAAATATATTCTTACATACTGAATAATTAGGGTTTATTAACTTTGGGCTCCTGATCCATGCAGACTGGGGCCGTGTCCCAAATTGTCACTGACAAGCAGGTGAAGTGTTTCATAACTTTATTTCCCACAATAAGTGAAAGCAAAGAATTGCATGGGACAAAGTAATGTACACATTCAGTTATGCAATTTTCTAAGAGCAATACGTAGTGAACTAGAATAGCACTCAGTAGAGTGCATACCTCTGCCAAGGCCCAACACTCCACATTGCTCACACACACATACCAGTCCCCTGATTATTTTCATCATGATCCAGGAGGATTTATTTTTGTAACAATCATGTGTAGGAGTTTTAGACTTTGGCAGAGCTCTGCCCTCTAGTGAGTGCCATTCTAGTTATTACTATAATTATTATACCCCATTGTTTATTATTTTCATTACTGTTATCATGATCAGAATAACTATGGTAGGTATAACAACCAGTCGGACATTGCTTATCAGTATCCCAACTGTTTCTGCGGTTGCTCTCCTTTATCTCTCCCATCTCCCCCATTTCTCTCCTCTCTCCCTCAACCCTATTATAAGGTCTCGACCTTATGATCTAACGCATTTGCGATATGTACTTTGTGATTCGGCACAATACAAATGAAAAGGAACTGAAAAAGTGAAAATGTTGCACGCATCCATTTACAAACAGAGATTTATCTCTGAACAGCTTTGTAGCATCATTTGATGTTTGCTTCTTGTTGTGTCCTTTCAGACTTTTATTGTTTTGGCTCCTGCTCACGACTGTCATGCAAACTCTGTGCAGCTGCAGCAGGCAACTGCTTTTAACTGACAGGCTCTGACAAAGTACTGTATATTATGATGCACCAAACAGCCGACAGGAAATGTTATACCATATGAAAGGACAGAATTTACGGCAAAAAACTGTGGTCATCCATTATTTTGCATATCTGCACACTTTGTTAATGTATATACTATGAAAGTATTTATACTTACAATTAAACTTAATAATACAAGGACATCTATAAAAGGGTTAGTAGTTGTAGTATTTGTTTATGTTATGGTAGCACTTTGTTGGCTCCAAAAGTAAAATCCATTTGTTTGTGTTTCTACTTCCCTCCTACTGGTCCCAGAGATCACACAGCAACGCCACAGGAGGACACGCTGTCCTCAGCATCTGGTCAACTGTGAGATTCTTTTAATGTTAAATTTCTCATCACTGCTGTTCCACACATGACAGGGTGGAATGGCTAATGGAGCCATTCTAACAGTTCAGTTCACCCACTAACTCAGCGTTCCCTAGATACCAGCTAGAAATGAACAACCAGGCATCGAGGGTTGGATGTGGGGTCGGCTTGAGTTTCCAAATGAGGGAATTAAATTTGTGAGATGGGACAAAGTGTGTGGTTCCACATCGGGGCACTTGATGGGGCCCTTGCTGGCTCAGAGTGAGAACAATCTCAGGTAAACTGTGCTTCTAATGGAAACGCTCATTTCAGGCTTACAGTTCTGAATCAATGGGAATGGTTATTGGTATAATCAATAAGACTGATTACACCTTGATTAGAAACATCACAAGAGTGACTTTATTTAAAGAGTTTAGTGGCGGGGGACATATTTATGCTACAACACAAAAATTAAATATAAATCACATTTTTTTCTGAGCTGCACCGCATGAGTTTGGTAATTTTAAGCTGTGATACCCAGTGTCCTCTCTGAAAAAACTGACAATGTCTACATACAATGGGACATTAAATCATTACCTCGGCAAAGGAGATTATGTTTTTGTTTCTGTTTGTTTGTTAATTATTAAGATTATGCAAATACTACTCAACCAATTTCTATGAAATTTTGTGGAGGGCTGGAGCATGACCCAAGGAAGCACCCATTATATTTTGGTGCAGATCCGGATCAGGGGTGGAACCAGGATTTAATTTTTTTATTTTTATTTAATATCATCAGATAGGTCGTTTTTCAACATTTTCCTTGATTTCTCGATGAATAATTTATTATCTTGATGAAAAAAAATCAGGCATGTTGAGGGAAGTGGTATTTAATCAGTTTGGGCAATTTGCTGCTGAGCCAAATAAAAATCTGGATCTAGTGAATAAAGTTTTATTTTATAAGGGAACTGTTGGGCCTTGGCGAAGGTATGTGCTCTACACCCAAAAAAATAAAATCACTAAAACATCCATTAAATCTTACGTAAAAATTTGTATGAACACATAAATTGCTTTGTGTGAAGGCTAGTGTGCAAGTACACAAGGTTGTGTGAGGTGTTTATACCTCTGAGCGTTTGGCCTGTCAACTACAATTACTCCACAAATCACAAGGAGAGAAGTGATGAGCCATTTAATTACTGCTATTCAGGTTTTCTTTTTCTGTTTTCCATGGTTGGCGTTCCAGCTAAGACATATTGTACATGAGTATGACTCACCCACTCAGGATGATTACCATGAATCTCTACTGCACATACATCCACTGCACATACATATGTATAGATCCCCCATCATTGTCTCTCATGTGGCTGTAACATCAGCAGCTTTTCTCTTACTCCCCCAACGTGTCGTGGTTTTATCTCCGGCTGTCACTAGAGGGCATGATCACAGTTTGGGGCAAGAGAACAACCTTCGGTAGAGGAGACGTTCATGGACATGAAGGGATGAGTTTCAAAGGTCAAAACCCAGACCTTAAATAATTTCTTATCCAAATATGTTAATAATGACATGTTAGCTGCCAGGAGCGCAGTGCGTGAGAGAAAAGGAACCTGCCCACAAGTTAGTGTTGAAACAGTTGCAAGTTTCACTGTAAACCTTGGTAAAATTCCCAGTGGTTAGTTCATATCATTTATAATTTTAATTACCAAGTAAAACTTTAAGTTACTGCACTTTGGTTAATACTATACAGCACAAACCCAAGTTAGCATCAGTCTCCCACTACAGGAGCAGCGTGCAACATAGCTTTTGTTTGCTTCAATAAAAAAAAATGGCAGAAGACAGAGACCGTGTTCCAGAGATTTTTCAGTCCTTCTAAAAGGAGTTTAGTCTGAAGTGTGGTCGTATTTTGGATTTATAAGACCGCTCAGGGAAACTGGACCAAAGTCACCCTGTCTGCAGCACATACAAATAGAGAATTACTGAGAAAGGGGGCAACACTTAAGGGCATAAATAAAAAGCTCAACGCACGGTGCCCCAATGATTCAGACTGGGAGAAAACATCCTGGTTTATGTGTCTAACTTCCTAATAGGTCATAGTAACATAAACTAAAGCTAACAGTGTTAGCTCATGTTAAAACACAACACGTTGTGCTGCTGTAGTTGCCTATTGCACACGTCACATAGTTCAGTCAACCAACCAACATGTTTTGTTTATTTAAATCTGACAGTTGAAATATTTGTACATGTGCTCCACTGTGTTCTTACTCTTGGTGTGACTGCGAGTTGTACATGAGGTGATTGCATACACACAAATGCAGTGAGTGGATGTAAAATAATAATCCAAAATTTTTTCAGCATCTCTCAATAACAATATTGTGATGATACTGATAACCATTATAAGTAGTTGTGTAAATCAATACATGCTAAAAACACACATTCCACTCTCTGTGCCTAAACAAGATTATTAACATTATTTTCTTTCTTTCTTTTCCGGCTTCATCTGATGCATTATACTTTGTTCTTGAATCATTTTTCTCACATTTGTGTTACTAAATAGATTCCGTTTCACCATTCTTCATTAGTTGTGCATATAATAAAATAGCTGAAGTGATATATATAGATATGATATTGGATATAGGACTAATCCTGCATGTATGACACGTCTGAAAGTGGCTTTAAATTGAGTTGCTGTTTTTATTGAACACTTAACTTTATATCAAGTCATAGTGTGACACTAATAAGTGTACTGAGTGTACAGGGGATACTTGTAACTGCAAAGTAAACAGTCTAATTGGTGTCTTGAGGCTCAGTATTGATGTTAAGGCAAATATTGTAGATTAGGCACATGAAGAACCTCACAGGATAAGTACAGCACAATTAGTAAATTGTTTAATTCACATTTGTAATGTTGCCTATGTACAAAAACGGGATCATACAAGAATGTTTTTACGTCTAAATGTAGGCCAGTTATTATAATTTTTTTCAGTTTTATTTTGCAAAGAAATTATTCATCAACAAACCGATATATGTTTTGGCGTGCTGTTAAACGATCATGAATAAAACACAGTGAAAAGCATTTGATGGCGAGGATGCTTTAAAATTCACACTCTCACAGTCGCATGTTTGAGTCAGAACATGAAGAAGATGATGCTGATTCCAAAATAATCCTGAACAGTGTTATGTTTAATGTATGTAAAAGTGTGTTAAGATGCTGAAATCAGTTATATTTTGTAAAGCACCACCAATATATTGTTTGGCCAATATCAACAACCGATATTGGCATATAGCCATGGGTATCTGTATATAAACGCTAATATGAAACGTTTTTTTTTTTAAATATAAAGATGCTTAGGATCATTTTAAAATTGTGAAATTACATAATACATTGAGCTCAAACAGAAGAGAAAAGATGCTTTGTAACAAATTTGGTTACTAAAGCTAATTTCCATTTGTTAGGGGCAATTGAATAGAAACAATAAAACCCATAAACTACCATCTCCACTACAAATGGATCAATACAACCTATAGCCAGCAAGGGTATACATACCCTATATTTATATAAAAATAATTGATGTGTTGACTGGTGTCTGCATTGGCCCCGATGATCCAGTATAGTTTGGATTCTATTGGGATGTGAACATCTGAAGTCTGTTAAAAAGCAAAGATGTGCCTCAAGCTCCAAAAGAGCCCATTGAACCCATAATCAGGGAACAGCATCCACTTCATTCACACATGTAGGGTCACATCCAGCTGAATAGCCTGGGTTACATTTAACACCTCTCATTCTATGATGTCCATACATATCCATGTACCTCCAGCAGTCCCTTTAATTTCCACATAAGAGCAACAACAGAGAGATATATGCAACATAACCATTCACACCCCTTCTTTCCACTGCAGTGATCATTACGCACAACACACCATGAGGGTATAATAAGGTCACAGTTGAATATAATGTGGCTCCATTATGTGTAAGTTTGGGAACACGTGCGCCACGCCACTGGCCAGCACCCTGATAAACACACAGAGGCTTTCAAAATATTTAGATGTGACCTCACACCGATGCAGACAGACACACATACACACACTTAGGCGATCACGGGACACACAGTAACTTGGCATGCTAAGTGCACCTTCCATTTGCTTATCAGCAGCACAAACATAGCGCACAGCACGGTGGTGATGACCAAACCAACAGCAGTGTTTGCACGGAGCGCATGTTGCAATACTGGACCAGTGATGGGTCTGAGAGGCTGTAGACGTGGGCCTGTAGCGCAAACAAACCATTACCATCATCACAATAAAGCGTGATGGCTACAAGCTCTTATTATAACATGGCCCGATGTCAGGAGCCGACGCGCGTAAAGCTGCCACACATGCCATCAGACACAGAGGAACCCAGAGGCCCGCAGTGTTCAGAAAGGTCACAATCACAGCTGTAACGGAACCTTCTCTGTGTCCAGATGTGCAAACTTGGACATGTCTTACCTGGTCTCGCGGAATGCATGGCAGCGAAGTCCTGCGGTGGGACTTGCTGTTGTTGTGACCATGAGCCATCATTTCCGAGGCCGCTATGGAGCTGGACCTCCGTCTCCTTTTGAAGACAGGGATGTCCTCCTCCTTCGCCCCGGTCACAGAGCCACAGCACCCCGTCCCGCTGGTCCCTGGGGCCGGCAGAAGCCGGTCAGCATACCGCGCAAGCAAAACCCCCAGCAGCCCCAGCAGGTAGGCCAGGTAGGGTCTCCAGCTGGCCCGGACCCTGCTCAGAGAGACGAGGGACACGGCCCGGATGACGCTGACGAAGACGAGGATCGACACTCCCTGACCCAGCCGGACGACCAGCAGAGCCCCGCTGCCCAGGCAGCCGAGGACTACCAGGGTCGCGGGGAGGGACAGCAGCTGCTCCTCGGCGCCGCGCAGGAGCGACTGCGCCGCGGCTTCGCCCAAGTGGCACACCGCTAACAAGAAGAGCGCGGTGCGGACGAGCACGCCGCAGCGGATCAGATACAGTCCGACCCAGAAGAAGGCACATACGAGGGTGAAAACCGGGGAGACGCTGTAACACACAGTCAACAGCAGCTCCACTGCGCAGCCCGCCGCGGAGTGAAGACCGGAGCCGGAGCCGCTGCTATTTCCTCTGCTGCTGCTGCTGCTGCTGCTGCCTGCGTCCCAGTCGACCAATGTGAGCAGCAGAGCGAGAATAACGGAGACTGAGGCGACGCACGCCGCAGACGACAATCTTCTCCTGCAAGTCCATGTCACGGCGAGTCTCAGCCACGACTGGCTCCCTGCGTCCTGCTGCAGCGGGGTGACACATGTCCTCACGTAGCCGTTGCGCTCCAACGCCGCCCGGGGATATTTTTCATGAGCGCTCCTTGATGAACCTCTGTGGCCGTCCGCCTCCAAGGCCATGGCTGTGTCACTCAAGCGGAACTTAGCGCTGACCGTCCCGGGGAAACAATGGGCTTCAGTCTCTGAGTGGATGTCTACCTGTTCCACCTGTATTTCCCCATGTTGGTGCGTGTTGTCCGTGCGCCACTGGCACAAAAACACCGGACAAGTGATGGTCAAACTGCAGAACAAAACCTGAAGAAGTGTTAAAACTGCTAAATGATGTGGTTCACAACTTTTCTTGAAGTTCCTGTTGCTCAGAACTTCCCCATCACATTCGGTCAAAGATTGAAAAAGTCAACCAGTGAACCAAAAAAAAACAACAACCCCTGGCGTTTCACACATCTAGGCCACTGCCTGCACTCCTGCACATAGTCTCTCTCTCACCCTCTCTCACTCTCTCACTCTCTCTCCCCTCCCACCATAGACATCATGGTTCCTTCCTCCCTCACGTTCCAGCTCTTCCCTGTGTCTCTCTGTTCATTCTGAGCCTGGATGTGACTCAGTTCTCGGTGGATGGATGCCCATGTTTATATGAACATTTCCTGGCTTGTGCTGGAAGATGGAGCAGCCGTATTAACTGTAGTCATCCTGTCATACACAGCTCTGTGTAAATATGACCAAGGGTTTAAAATGGAATAACCTGTCACACAACTTTTAAACAATATCATTTATCAGTCTTAAGTGCACATGTTAAGGACACGTTAAGGGGACATGAATGGATTTGTTATTTAGGCCCATGCATAACATATTCAATGCCAAGGGGAAGTTAGGTGACTTCATTCACTTTCCTGCCTGCATAGGAAAAAAGAAAAGTATTGGAACAACAAAAAATACTTAAGTGGTATAACACACAAATCAGTTTTTTTCAAGTTAAAGCTAACTGTTGTGTTAATATAACTAACTTTAAAGGTTCAGTGTGTAGAATTTAGTGACATCTAGTGGTGAGGTTGCATGTTGCAGCTGAATACCCCTCACCTCACCCTCCCCTTCCAAACATGAAAAATAACCTTTGGCAGCCTTCAGTTCTCATAAAAACTCAAAAGGTGTTTAGTTTGTCCAGTTTGGGCTTCTGTAAAAAACATGGCAGCCTCCGTAGAGAGGACCTGCTCCTGATGTCTTCATTGTCATATGCACAGTAAAAACAGGTGTCGCATCGTACAGTCAAATGATTACTTTGCTTCCTAATATGATATATTAAAACATTCATACATACACAAATTATCATTTATATATTCAAACACACAACAGCATGTATTTTGTGCAAAGAGCAGCAGCAGCAGACTTGTACAGTTGCAGCAGGATCGTAAGGTGAACATTTTTTAAGCATGTATTTTTAATATGCCCGTCCAAAACAAACCAGGAAAAAAAAGAAAGGCAGAAACGTACAAACAACAAAAAGCTGTATTTAGCTCTGGCAATAATCATCTCGCTACTCATAATTTTTTTATTTCCTGGATTAAAATCCTTAAATCACATCATCCTCTTCCTCCCATGCGGCAGATTGCACGGTCGAGGACAAGTTAGCAGCCTTCACCTGCTTGCCCTAGATTTTATGAGAGGATTTTTAAAAAAGGACGCAACTCGGTCACATAAAGCCATTTCAAGTCCGTCATCTAATTCAACGAAATTATATAAATTGGTTCTCTGAAAAGAAAAAAAGGATTCAAAAGCTTTGCTATGTCTGAATTCCTGAAAAACAGTCAGTCTAAACATCTGTCCAATAGATCGGCCACAGTTTGTTTTCGTGTATATGCATCAGAATTGTATGAGGTGTCTTCTTTCCCCCCATTAGCAGTTTGAGTTATGATGTAACGTAAGAGCTGTGTTTTATTACAGTGGTGTTATACAACATGGGTCAGTGCAATCAGGGCATAAATCTCATGTTTCAGTCATCCCATCACAATGGACAGTGGAAATGTGCCAGTATATGATTTCTACATTTTTATTTAATCTGCAGTTTGGATGTCAGAGGGGCTGAGGGAGGACATCCTTTTTACTTCATGTTATTTGATTACTTCCTATGTAGTCAAGTAAATAGATAAAATAATAGAATAAAGTCAGTAAGCAACTGTACATCTATCACTCGGCTGTGATGTGGTCCAATATGGCGACCCGCAGGCGCACTATAAGGGAACGGCTTCAGTCTGTGTCCAGCAGGGTTCAGTCCTGTCGTTGCTGTACATCACCCTATAAACACCCTATAAATCACATCTGGCAAAGGTAGCCGTGATAATAGCATTCTTTGCCCTTTGCCCTTGGAGACGTTGTCCAGACACACTCCTCCAGTTGTAATGAGGAAGTGTTGTAACAGTGTCATCTATCATTGTGAAGTTGTTGAAGAGAACTGGATGTTTTTGTGTGTGTGTGCGTGCGTGTGTCATAGTTGCCTCTCATCAGGTTATCTGTATGAGGCTGCTTACACAACCACTCTTGTACATCCTGATCGTATACATATACTGTCGTTCTGCTTTATGTTCTGACGTGTCGGAGCGGACGACGGGCATTCTTCACAAAGTGTTCCTGTATAGGCTTGTGTCATGTCTGTCGCATATAACAGGTCATACTGTGCTGCTGTATAATCTGATGCTGTTTTATTCATGTACACATTGTTATGAATAAATGTCGGACGCCATTCAACCCATATCACTTTACACTAAGTACTAATCCTGTGCCTCTGCGTCAATTGTTCATGTATCATGTGCTAAATGGTTAATATTTGTCAAAAATCACATATTTTAGTATTTTCTCTTCCTCTGAAGTAGTTTTGATGCATATAAATAAACCATGTGTTTTACTTTAGAGGCAGCACTGTTTGTTTGGATCAAAGAGAGGAAGATCTGAGCAACTAGAGAACAACTTAACAGCAACTGAGATAAAAAAGATTTAAATAGATATTTTGTAACAATTCTTCATTCAAATGTCTTAAAACACTGAGACCTAGGTTATATATGTTGTTAACTTGTGTCCAAGGTGTTTCCAACAATGTTCAAACACAGAGAAATTCCAAATTTGTTTCATTTTTCATTTTCTCTACATAATGTCAGTATATCCACTGGTTAATTTGTCCCTTTCTGCTGTAACTTCCAAGGTAAAAGATATATGATGAAGGAAAAACACACTGTTAGCTAGTTAGCTAGTCAGCAGTTCTTCACTTCCACTGTTTGTATCGGTCACTCATTATGGATCAGTGTGACTCATTGCCGTTTGCTGCATAATGTGAATGCAATTTGAATACATGAACTCATCAGTGAACCCGATTTGTGCCTGAGTCGCGTCAGGTAGATTTTCATCAGCAAATGGTGGTAAAGAAAACAACTCCCATGATTCCATGCTGCTTCACGGCATCATCAAACTAGGGCTTTGGTTGTTGTTTTGATTGAGAGACCCCCTAGAGGCAGAAGTTACATATTGTATGTTTAACTTCTCACCTTGCTGCAGCATTGAGAACACATCCAAGCATCTAAAGTACAGGGCGATGTAAACATTTATTTTATGCCTGGTTTCAAGTTAGTCTTCATCTCACAGTTAGTGTTTGCGTATTAAAAGTACAACAGGTACAATAAAGAACACAAAACACTATAAAACAGCCAGCGTTTTCAAAACACTGCAAGTGGTGACTCATGATAATGGTTTTTTTTAATTTTTGTTGTGGTTGACTAATTAGCTTTGTCGTGGTTTACTAAGACCTCGGGGCTCTGAAGGTTTGGCACGCACAGAGAGGTGCGAGAGACGAAGCACGATTTAAGACCTGAAATATCATCCATAGCACAGAGGTCTTCTCCCCTCCTCTCCTCTCCTCTCCTCTCCTCTCCTTTCCTCTCCTCTCCTCCATTTAAATTCATGAGGAACAGTAAAAAGTTGTGAAGGACAAATCATGTCAATTCAAGCAATCGTCTGTTTTCAATGAGTCAGGAATTTCCAGCTGTCTCTCACACTTACACACACACACTCGAACATACCCGTGTAGGATTTATTGTTACACACTCCACTGACACATCTCTTTGTTTTATTTCTCGTCTGTGAAAATGTAAACACAGCATGTCACTGCTTTTGGTTCATCGCCAAGTCACACACAAGTGTACAGTTTGCAGCCTCGTCCTGCTCTAAGTGTTCTTGAGTAAACTTCTGCTTTTCAGACATCATGGGATGTGTTTCTGTTGTCATAACCTTTTTGGATAATGGCAATTTAAACTATCCATCATGTTCTGACACACCGAGAGACGTCATTGGCTCGTTGTTTGGCAGCCAGAGACAACAGACTGCCCGTGCTTGTGCCTATTAAAGGAGAACACAGGCTGCTGCCCTGTGTGTGTTTGTGTACACACACACTCTGTATGTATATCTGTGCCACAGTGTGTGAATGTGAGGAGAGAGGAAGGACTGTGGAGCAGCGAGGTGACTGTTCTTCCCTCTGCCTCTCCGTGTTTTGCCAAACACCAGAAATGTTGTTTGAAGGTGCTGCTTTGACCCTTTCCAGCTCAGAGGGGGGAAACTCTTTACGTTCGCCCGTAGCTTTCTACGGTTTTAGTTGCAGCGGCACATTCACACTGAGGAGAGCCTGTACTCCAAGGACAAATGACTCACCGCTCTAAACAATGCATACCGAATTAGTGATTGCCCGTGGATGTCACAGAAAAAGCTAAATTTGATCAAATGAAAGGTTCAGAAGGCTTGTAAAACCTTCGAAGAGGAAAAAAGGAGGATGAGTGTTCAGTGTTTGTTTTTGTATGTGTGGAGCATTGAATCTCCAGTTCCTCCCAAAATCCATTTGGGATCCATTTCTTGAAGCCTCTCTGACAGAGAGAGCCAAAAATCAAGATATTTTTCGATTTGATAAACAATAGCATGTCTGATTTCAAGGGTAAAAGTCAAGGAATTGTAGCTCTAAGTTTTACGGTCAGCTACAATGATGCAATAATATTATGGTTGCAATGGTCAGACATTAAAACTCTTATCTTTACTTTTTCTCTGAAAAAAATTCAGAATGTGATTTCAGCGCCTGCCTCAAAATTAATGATTGATAGCAGGAAAATGGAATTATCACTGAATCTTAACGACAGTAAAAACAAACCACCAAAGTTATTTCAGAGGATTGACGATAAAAAGTCATCTGGCAGAGAGATATTTTTGAGAAAGTAGTTTATTATTATTCATGAGTTACTAATATTGACTAAATTGCAAATTATGTGGGAACCATTGGAATGCCTCAGAGTTAGCTCATTAGTATTACCTGAGATCTGTTACACAAAAGCAAAATACATTGATGCATAACACGTCTACAAGAGTAAATGGCATCAATGAATTTCAGAGGGACAAGTTACATTAATTTACACACGTTCTCTCCGTTCCTTTCACATCTGACACCTCTGACTGATCCTCTCTCGCTGTGTGTTTGTCCAACCATCTGCACACCACACGAACAAAATGAAAGTGGCTACTCATCCTTCAGTGCTTCACGAGTCCCAGAACCAACAAACCAACCCACCAACAAACCAACCAGAACCAACAAACCAACCAGAACCAACAAACCAACCAGAACCAACAAACCAACCCACCAACAAACCAACCAGAACCAACAAACCAACCCACCAACAAACCAACCAGAACCAACAAACCAACCCACCAACAAACCAACCAGAACCAACAAACCAACCCACCAACAAACCAACCAGAACCAACAAACCACCAACAAACCAACCCACCAACAAACCAACCAGAACCAACAAACCAACCCACCAACCAACAAACCGACCCACTGACTGACCGTCCAGCCAATCAAACAACCTTTGGCTATGATTATGTGATTATCACTATCAAAATATCAACATGTTTCAATTTAATCTGATGGACATGCACAGCTAAACAAGAAAATATCATTATTACAAAATATCTTTTTTACCCGTGTCTCTCATATGATGGCTGCCAAAAAATGCACCATATCCTGTTTGTTTCTATCCATCCAGGTTAAATCTTCAACATCAGCTTGTCAGCACCATGATATGGATCTTATAGCTCAAATACTCTTATCTTTATTTGTGTGTGTGTGTGTGTGTGTGTGTGTGTGTGTGTGTGTGTGTGTGTGTGTGTGTGTGTGTGTGTGTGTGTGTGTGTGTGTGTGTGTGTGTGTGTGTGTGTGTGTGAGATAGCTGGGAAGAACAAAATTATATTGTGATCGTAAAATATGCACTTAAATGTTCCTGTATCCTGCTCCTCAGTTTTACAAGGAGGAAAAACACTTGGCATAAAATCGGTGACATGAGTAGAAAAGCTGCAGTGTCGTCTGCTCACTCTCTTCTTTCAAACTGAAAGAGGCGTCCAGTCGGATACAAGTGTTGGTCCTAGATTTCATCAGAGCAGATCAGGAAACGCAACCAAACCAAAGTCAGTCCATGTTGGTCGAACTTGAAAGAGTCTCTTTACTGGGCCGCAGGATGGCTTTACGTCAGCAGCATGATAAGCTGTCTGCTAACCCTTGAGGAATCCATGGATAAAAAACCTGCTTATCAGGAACTGAGATAGCGGCCTGCGTGTGTGTGTGTGTGTGTGTGTGTGTGTGTGTGTGTGTGTGTGTGTGTGTGTGTGTGTGTGTGTGTGTGTGTGTCACTTTAACTCAGGTAGTCAAAAGGCCTGGGAACTGGAAAGGGCCAGCCTGTGAAAAAATGAGTGCACTTCCATGCTTGCCATTGTAAAGTATAGTATGTTTGTGTGCCTGTAGGTATGTAGCATGTTGTATGCTGTGTTATACACGCGTGTGTAGTATATAAATGGGATATAGAGGATGTGGTTACAGTATGAGTAATTACCGGCTCCTTTACTTGTATGCATGCTACCATGAGACCTCACAGGGAAAGAAAAAAAGAAAGTTGTGTTATCAGCTGTACGTACCTGTGCTTCACCACCGGTCTCAGTCCAATTTATTTGCACACGTTTTCTCCGTTCTTGTACGTCTTCCATTCACATCTGACACCTCTGAATGACCCTCTCGCTGTGTGTTTGTCCAACCATCTGCACACCACTCACGAACGCAGAGAAGGGGCTACGCATCCTTCTGTGCTTCACAAATCCCAGAACAAACATACGGCCTAACCTGGTGTAACTGCATCAGTGGTTTTAGATGAAGAGATGCAAGGTGCTGTCTACGGAAAATACCAGTACATTATATAGAAAGGCCTGATTTTATGAATATCTGATATTGTCTGTCAGCTCATATGTAAAGTGCAAGATCGGACAGCTGATGAGGCTGCTGAGGAGTCTGTGGTTTTGTGTGGGATTAGCTGACTGTTTAAAACTTGTTGATATTTTAAGTAAATTTACAAAGTGAATTCTGTGTGTTTTCATTGATAAGTTGTGGTGGGTTATGGGCAAAGTCTTACTTGAATCTGTAAAACACATGAATTTAAGATGTTATGAAGTCAGATCAAAGTCAGATAAAAGAAGGTAGTTCATGTTAAAATGACAAATTCTCTTAATTGTCTATCCAGCTAGAGAAGCATTTGAGCCTAAATGTAGTTGTTCCATTGCATGTCAAATTTAGCGTTTTCAGATTTTCTTCTCTCTTTTATGTTATATAAAGGTTTTTTCTGTATGTAAAAGGTCTGCAAAGTTGACATCAAAATGTCCCACATTTGCACATTGGACAAGCACAGCCTGGCACGCGCTCTAAGCCATGCAGCTAAAGTGAGAGCGAAGGCTGACATTTCCTACGCGCTCTAGAAGCAGTTAACCAATCACAACAGAGTGAGTCAGCGAGCCAATCAGAGCAAACTGGGCTTTATCGGAAGAAAGGGCTTAAAGAGACAGGAGCTAAAAGTGTTGGACTGAAAAGAGGAGCTGCGGCAATGAACAGTATGAGGAAAGACATTATGAACTTGAGTATAAGCATATAATGTCTCCTTTTGCAAGAAACTCAGTTTTTAAAATGTATTTTTAAGATGCCTTTGAGTGACATGGGTTTATTTCCCTGAAGTTTGGTATCATGAGAGCAGAGCTGCTGGTGTGCGAGGGTGCTGTACATGTACATGCTTTGTGCGTTCATGTGTAGACACACACAGCTGTTTATGAGTCCACCTCATAGTGGGCAGGATGATGCATTTCTTTCATGATGTGATTAGACAGAACAGGGCAGCACCAGAGAGCTTGCTTGTACCACAAGTAATTCATATATAGTAAACGTATGGCCATGCAAGCATGTAAGCGTATGTCAAAGCCACATATGTGCTAATCCTGCTCACACACACGCATGCACTCACACACACCTGAAATTGACGTCATAATAAAGAGCAGTCAGCCGCGCATACCCTACATAATTCATTATTATTACAAAATCAGACATGAACAATACACTGCATTGCCTCCATTAATATGTAAATGAAACATTTTTGCATTTGTGTGTCCGAGCCCAATAAAAAAAATCTTAAATTTGGTTAATGTGAGCTCGGATGGAGACGAGACAGGAAGGAGAGAGCAAGAGAGGAGGAGGAGGGCCAGTATTCATAGGCCATTTGTGTTTGTGTGTATTTATGTGTGCAACTCCAAGAGCCTCTTGTTGTCCTTCAGACAAGTGTCCCATCCAGTGTGAGTCGTTCTTTGCTTTTGAACCTTATGCTAATACTCTATTTATACCTTTTTGCTATTCACAATAATGTTTTGTTTGTTGTTTGTCCCACTACAACACATGTCACTGTGTGTGGGCAGCTGATAATTGTCAGTACTTACCTAATCTGTAGTTTCACAATACTTGGTGCGTCACATTAAAGTTAGGAAACAAAGAGTCTTTGCAGTTATTATAGAGGTAAACGTTCCCAAGAACATGTCAATGTCCTGACAACACAAGACAAAAAATAGGTCATAAAATGGTCCTGACTAGGGTTGGGTACAAATACATAGAGTACGGATTTAGGTCAAATCAAACAAATTTTCAAACCAGTCAAGCAGCGCATGAATTGTTAAAGTTAAAATATTCATCAATAAGATGATACCTACGTGGAAATTATATCTCTCCTTACGTCTGGTCTCAGAAGTTCTGTCCCATAAAGGAACTGATTTTGCGTGTTCACATCCATCCATTCTTTATCTGTACCACGTATCCGTTGAGGGACATGGGGAGGCACGCCCTGGACACACCTACGCTCAATTCAAAGTCTACAATTACCCTAATCCCCATCTGCATGTCTTTGAACTATGGGTGGAAGCCAGAGTACCCAGAGAAAACTCAAGTGGGACCAATATTTGTAATTTACATAGGTGTGCATACTATGTTAGCAGGTTACCAGCCACTTCAATGTCAAACCTTGCATTCCAGATGCTAAAGACGTCCCTGATAGTATCAGTAAGCAGCTTTTTGTTCTCATTGCAGAACTGGCTTCATTCCTGTAACAAATCTGCCAACTCATATTTTTGAGTTGCCATATTGAAATGATCCTTTCATCTGTTTTTTGTTTTTCATTATTACATTTTACAGGGTTTTCTTACGACTCGATACAGTGTCATAACATTGCACGGAAGCCCAAAGAGCCGTGTAAACTTTTGACCCATGAGCATCGAGCTGGTTGACAGAGATGGTGGAAGGGAGCAGGTGCAAGACAGTCAAAGAAGGAGAGAGAGCCTGTGGGGCCAGTGAAGGTAATGTAATCGTGCCAAGCTTGATAATCGTCAAACCAGCTCCATATCCCTGATGACCTCCTTTACACAGCGCTCAAGCACTGACACATATATACTCATATATACGCACAGTGATAATTACTACCACTGATCACCTCATCTTAAAGTGGGGCAAGTGGATGGTAATATATTCTAATTACCAATGGCTGATTTGTTCAGTCATGAAGAGCAATACAGTAGATTATCCAAATGAATTGTTCCCCCATCTTGTTAATAAGGTGTCTCCTGAAAATAACATGACGAAATCACAGCACGCAGCCGCATCCTCAGCGCGCAAAGACCAAGTGCTGAAATGAAGATGTACTTAGGCAGACATGGAAAGACACTTGTACACTTGTACATGACACATGTATGCATGGGTGCACCTGCTCGTACAGAAACGCCAGCTCAAAAAAACACACAGCTAGCAACAACACACGCGACCGCGTGCACACACTCAGAGGAAAATTGAGATGCAGAATTAATACAAACAGCTCCTGCTCCGGGATCTGAATCAGCCGAGGGCGTAGATGCTAAATGTCTGACTTTCTGTAACAATTATCCTTACAGGGACTGACGGCATGTGTGTGCTATTTTGTGTAAATGTACGTGGGTCGGGTGGGTGGGGGGTTATATTTTCATGCAACATTCATCCTCGCTGAGAAGGCCCAGACCTCACATCCCTGCTGATCTGACCATTACTGACAGAACCAGTCCATTTCGCACAGTCCTCCCATCATCCTCACATTGTGCCCTCCCTTCTTGCTGCTGTCCTTGGTTGAACTCAGATCAGAGCAGAGTCCAAATCCTCCTGTCCATCTTTATTATGCTGGACCTTGCCGGCCTTTTTAGGTCCTATACCTCACTACATTCAGCTTCGTTTTTTACATATTCTTACCAGACATTGCTCTATTGCAGCACACACACACACACACACACACAGGGTAAAAAATTCTGAAAAACAAACCAATGACTGTCAAAAGCGCTGGGGAAAAGCTGAATCCTTGAATTCACAACACAACAATGTAATCATGGCTACACTCCATGCTGCCGATAGTTTCTCTGTAAATACAGAGGTTCAGGTGTGTGACCAGCCTCCTTACATCTTGTACATGTTGGTCACTCAGCTTGGACAGAAATGTTCAGGGGTTCATCACCATGCAACTACAGTAAACATTGATCAGCGGTGAATGTGCATGGCCACACTGGCTGTGTTAGCAGTGCAGCTCAGGCGCAGCTGTGTTATTGTTGTGAACGTGTCTGAGCAAAAAATCTCCTGCTGCGTTCTTGCGTGAAAGACAAACTCTGGGCAAAGTCTCGACCCAATTATGCGGACGTTCTGTGATATTCATGTCTGAAAACAGCTCTTACTTTTCACCATCGCTGATCCTTGTTTGTTGTATTTTCTGTTACCGAGCAACCAACTGCAGAGAAGACATTCTGCTTCCTGTCTACACTGGCCCAGTGCATGTACCTGGTCGCTTTGAATAGTTTTTTTGGGGCACATTGAATCTCAGAATGTTTTTGGACCATTATGCTTCTTGTGTCCCCTGTCTGGTCTTTTATATAAGTACAGGTGAACTTCAATGATAAAGCCAACAGTCGTTGTGGGTCAAAGTGCCATAACAGGCTGGTTTATTAGAATCAGGGTCACTTCACATCAGTTCTATAAAATAAATTAAAAGTTGGAGTCTTGCTACAGTGGTGCAGCACACCAATCTACAGGCTGGTGCACTGGAAGTATGCTATCAGTGAGTAACTAAACTATACACATGTTAAACCCTTTTTCCCAACAAAAACACCCAAACTACCAGTGCCACAGCAAACCGCTAATGATAATAACCACAAAACAGGTGAACTCCCACTGCACCAGCTGCTCCCGTGACTGGGGGCCAACAACAGCTGATGAATATAAAATAAACGGCAACCAGCACTCTGCCTGTGAAATGAACACAGCACATGTTATTTTTCAGTATAACCACTTAACACAGTTTAATAGTAAAAGACATTCTCATACCTCGCCACTGCCACTACTCCTGGACTGTTATGTCCCTTTACAAAAGAAACAATAAATTCTTGGCAGACCCATACTTTGTAAAGTGTAGTAAAACAAATTCAATATTTACATTAAAAAATCCAGTACCTCAGGGTGCATTCGCACCCCTACATTACCCCAACAATTACACATTTCTAATTAAAACAAAAAAAGTCACGTGCTCCATGAGCCTCTTTACTGCTGCGGTGCTCTCACCATAATTTGCTGTATTGTGCCTGAGTCCTAGTGTCCCCCTCTAAATTCTGTTTCAGGGCTAAGATGTATTTAATTTGACTACACAGATGATGTCATTAGTAGTTAAAAAAGATTACTCTCTGGTAACATGTACTGATGATGTTTCATTCAATCAAAGCGAAGAAAAAGGCAAATTGAGCATCTTTACAGCTAGTGACATGCAGCTCAACTGGATGATATGCAGGGATGAGTGTATTTGGATTAAGTTTACACTCTTAGTGGAGTGTTGTGGCGAGTGAGCTAATAGCTAAGAGGCTGAAACCTCATTTAAAAGGACAATTTGTGAAAGTGTGCTTTGTTGCAGTTGTGGAGCCGCTTGCACCTGACAAAGTAAAATTCCACATTGTGAGCAAACACTGCGTTTTCCTGCTCTGCAAGAACAAAACGTCGGCTTTGACGTCTGAATATGCAAACCTCCCAAAGGACTTTTGGTGAGACGCTTCGGGACATGAAAAGTCAACAACAGGAACTGAGCATATTTGTTTAGCTGATGAGTCTGAAAACCTACAACACGAAAAGACAAAGCCTCATCGATCTCAAAGCTACTGACAACTTCCCTCTGCCCGAGTTCTGTATCCTGATTTTGCTGGATTTGCATCCCTCTTTGATAAAATCTCATGGTGTTTGCAGCTCTTTTGAAAACTCGTGCCAAGACCAGATACGCCTCTGGACCTACTGACCCATACCTGAAACACCAGCTATACATGTCATCACCTCTACCGTCTAACATCACACTTGCCAAAGAAAAGCAGTTCCAGCTTTCTTTTAAGAGACATTAATATAATGTGTACAATAATTTACCATGGCCTTCAAAGGATGTTTGAAGCCCTCCCCCCTAACTTGGATTTGCTCAATCTCTGCACACATAAATTGATGCACTATAAAGACAGAAAAAGCAAGAAAGTGGAGGAGAGTCATGAGGGAAAAGCCCGCTCCATTAAGTCATCATCCTTATGGGCTTATTGCACAGCAAGAGAGCCATTATTGGCCCATTGTACCAGTGTCACACCGGCTCCCAGAGAGCAGGCGTACCCGGAAGCATGTGTAATTGGCTTTATTTGTGAAGCCATAAACCCAGCAGAGTGCACCCAGAGAGATGAGGAGAGAGACCCTTGAAATGATTTTGAGTTGAGATGTTTCATCCTCTACCAAGATGTAATGGAAGGAGAGCACATACAGCACAATGATACACAAAAGTGGAAAAGGATCTTCTCTGTTTTTTCTTAGGACAAGACAAAAACAACAGTTCACCATCATTAAAGATGAATCAATTGGCTTAAGCCATTTGGAAAAAATTGCGACACAAACACGTTTACACACGATAAGTTTCCTGTACGCCACAGTTTGCAGCTAAGCCCGGTCTCTAACATATGTGTCTTTTTTAATAAAGACAGAATAAAGTAAGACGTAAGAAAACTTCCAACTCCCTCTCTCTCTTACACACACACACACACACACAAGGCATGATGACGCTCTGCCGTTAGGAAAGTAGGAGGTGAAGGTAGACACGAGGTTGAAAGCTGCTCTTGTCCAGAAAGTTGCTCCCTTGAATCCTCAGAACAGCAGCAGAAAGCTACAGAGGAGAAAGTAAATGAACAAACGCTCCCCGCTGCCACGATGGCACTAACTCAATGGTGAAAGAATGTGGCTGTTCTGGGCAGCATCCCGGCCATGTATCCATTTATGATTGTTTTTCTGACCCGGACAAATAAAGATATTACGGCATCATTACCTCATGTGGCTCTTCATGTTTCTCTTTAATGTCATTTCTTTAGAATTTGTATTCAGTCTCTCTGCAGAACACCATGTCAAAGTTACCACCTGGTGCTCTGGCTCTCAGAAGCTAGATGCTACATTCCCTCACCGTGTATTTAACAATTTACTGATTTATGCTTTGTGTAACTGTGCGTATACACATGCATGTGGACTTCCTCTAAACTAAGATTTGCCTTACAAACATCAGGGATTCCAAAATGGGAAGAGAATAAAGCACCAGTCACAGCTGTAAAGGCCCCACCACCGCTCCGCAGCACTCCCCCGCTCCTTTCCTGCCTCTCCCTGCTTTCCAGACTGTCTGTTTCTTATCGTCCCAACACCTTCCCATAGGAGCTGTGGGCTCTCAGCAGCAGAGGGCGGGAGTGATGGTGAGAAAGAAAGAAAGTAGATGGAAATGTAGATTAATGTACAGTAAAATCCCAGGGGTCTCCTCCATAGAGAGAGTATTTTCCTTCAACAATCACAGCAGTGTAAATAAGTGACCATGGAAAAAAATCACATTATTATTCTGGTTGGTGTGAACCTAATACACATTGTTTTTTAGCAGTGCAAGTGCAGACAGATGTGTCATTTGTTCCCAACACTTCAGATTCATGTTTTGTAACCTATTACAAAACATTTTCCTCATCCATTATTTATATGATGAGGCCTATTCTTCATATTCTTGTTGTTCACAGTGTACACGGAGAGGGATGGTCTTCATAAGTTGTTTCATATGTTACACAGCTTTTGTTTGTCTCATATCTTTCCATAGAAAAATTGCAAAAAAGAATTGTGTATCACATCAACAATGTGGGAACAAACTGGGCGAGTTGGCAGGCTCCTCCGATCAGCCACTTCCCGGCCTCATTCTCACAAGTGTCCTATGAGACAAATGGCTGGTTCGCAGCAGTCAACCGTGACGTCATCAATTTCCCACAGTTCCCAGAGGTTGTGCTCAACTAAGTTTTTGAGATTCTCTCCCTGTTGAGTCACACTGAGCCTGCAGTAGTGTTGTTGTGGAACCATGAACACTAAGAAGTAATAATGATGATTATTAGCTTTATTATTGAGGACAAATCTGATAATTGATTGGGTTTATTCAGTCTACTCAGTGGTGCAGCTTTTTTGATCATCTTTGCCAATAATGGCAAACATTTCTGATGTTTTCTTGTTGAACTTTGTTGTGGAGTGAGCCCGAAGAAAGAAGTGCATCAGCAGAATTTGCATGTGTGGCTTTTTATGAGTGTCAGGTAGCATTTCTGTGGAGTGCCACATGCTAGGTCTGCTAGTGAGGGTGTGTTTACAGGGTGTATGATGGGACTGGGATCCGATTCACTTTCGAACAGTAAAAGTTGCAGTTTTAAACATGTCGTTGTTAAAGTTGATATGGTATTTAAATCATAAACAGCCATCAACTCACCTCACTAGGCAGATCAATCCAACAAATTTTTCTTAAATCTAGCGCTAAAACCCTCCTATGTGCCTCAGACAAGCCACAGAAGTGTTAAGGCCTGGTAACACATATGCAAATGTGGAGCGAATATCGCAGGTCAAAGTTCACCAAAGTTGAATTCTAAGCAAAGCCACCCTGCGATTTACCTCGCCACAGGAAGCGATAGCTATTCGCCTCCTAGCTCACTCAGATTGGAAGTAGACAGGAGGCGAGGGTTTGCGCCTGATACATTTGCGTATGTGTGACCACCTTAATACTGGACTCACACTTAGTGCATTGGGTTAATGCTTGATGGTGGGCGTGCCGGACGCTTGCGGCTGCCTCTGCCTCCTCTTTCACATTAATGTAATTTGATTGTCCAGTGCTGGAGTGTCTGTCTGCACATGATTTGATTGGCTGGTGCTTCCATTTCCATATAAAAAGTAGTTCAAGCAAAGTGACGCAACGGAACCACACTGCAGTTTGGCAACGCATGACGTCACCCCATCCAATGATTGAATGAACAGAGTTCCGGTTTGACGTGTCCAACACAAATACGTGTGAGTCCAGTGTTTGCATGTGTGTATTGTGTCTGCTCATACAGTAAAGCATCTATGTTTGAGTTTAGCCACTGTCAGTACTCCAGGGATTAACGCTGCTGCTCTCTGCATAATAGGTAAGATTTAAAAGTCATTACAAGTTGTCATTGATTTCCATCTATTTAAACGTGAAGGTCAATCAAAAAGGTGTGCATGTGTACGAGCATGTATGTGTTTGTGTGTGTGTGTATAAAGTAAATGGGAGCATGTCTCCCTACACTCCTCTCTCTGGGATCAATACAGTTTTACCATCACCAGTGTTGAAGCTATTGATTCACCTACCACAGAAGTGTGTGTGCACACGTCCATTGATATTCATGAATGATGTATGTGCACACATTCATGCTTGCAGATTTGCATTGCATACAGACATGCATACATACCTGGAGCTCAGGGGTCATTAAGGGGGGAGGAACCCTCCCTATAGACAAATGTGTTTCCCCTCCGCTAGAATGAGATTTCAAATGTCAGAATAAATCAGGAAAATCTGTATTTTCTCATGTTGAGAAGCGAAATCTAAATCTAGTAAGATGCAACATAAGATACTCTATGGCTTCTGTGTCAGCATCATGCATCGCCTGCTGTATCTTTGGGTACATATTATTGATCTGGACTTAAGGTTTTCTGTTATGTCCACATCATTTTCACATGATACTGAAGGCTTCCAAGGTCCATTTTTTCAAGGGTGTTTATATTAGTCAACTGGGAATGTGTATAGTGATGTGTTAGTGAACCTTGTAGAAAGTTTTTCTTTTCCTTTTTTATTGAACTTTGTTACACATTTTGAGTAGTGCATTTCAACAGGAGAAGCAGATACTTAAATATTATAATGTAAGGAAATGCTTTTAAAAATAAAAGTTTCAATTCATTTGTAATAATGAAATAATAGCCTATCAATAATTAATAATAAAATAATAATAATGCAGAAATGTTAGACTCTGCCACAAAATGACAAAATGACTCTGTACAAATGTACATGCTTTTGTGACAGTTGCACAAAAATTACAAATACCGTAAATCATATTATCTTGGATGTAGCTTCATGGAAATATTACAACATATAAAATATATTATTTTATTAATTATCATTCAATGAATTCTTTATCAATGACCACAGTCTTTCCATAAAGAGGTTTTTAGCTGCTTCACCATGACAATTACTATATTGTACATTATAGGCACAGCAAGTTTATTTGATTGCACATTTCAAGTGTAGTATGAAGTATCCAAATGGGAAACAATAATTGCACAATATAAGCGTTCCATGTATTATATTTAAAAAGACAACCCTTTGTAATTATGCTCAATTCTACATGCATTCTTATATAATGCAAAACAGCTGCATACACGCGTGTGAATGAAAAAAGAAGAAGGCACCAAACATGGATTAGAAAGCAGAAAGCAGATGATGGGTTGTGTTTTTGTATTGCTGATAATTGAAGTATCAGTGTATGCAGCTCACGCCGTCTGTCTACTCATTGGAGAGCTCCCTCATGCAGGCAACTCTCATGCCATGCCAGCGATGATGTCACAAGTGGCCCCATTTCTCCTCCTCTCATTGGCCCATCCGGTGTGACACAGCTCTCCTGTTTGACGTACAGTTAACAAATTCACGTCACTGTAGTAAGTGGTCTGATCTCTCTCTCCCACACACACACACCTTTCAGCATCTCTTTTTTTCCTTTCTAGTCGGCCCTCTTCTTCTTCTGCCCTCACGCTGCAGTAAAAGGAAACACCCAGTGAGCCATTTGCTGATTGGCTCAGAGGAAACCTGGCCAGTGATGCGTGTAGCTGTCAGAAACAGGAATAGACCTCTACACAGCTGAACCCATGTGTGTATATATGTGTGCATGTGTGTTAATTTAATCAATTGAATATGATCACTAAAATCCTACTAAATGTAACCACAAGACCGATCTAATATGATTAAAACAAAGAAATAAAAACAAAGGTAGAATTACGTGATAGAATGTTGAAAATGGGAGGCAACCTGAGAACACGCTGAGAGAAAGACAACGTGTTACAGTCTCAAAAGAAGCTTCCAAGTAAAATACATCGGTCGGAATATTGGTACAAATCTATTTACAGATATATTAGCAGTTATATAGTATAATCATATCATACATAATGTACAGTATGTGGGTTCAAAAGGAGCTTAAATCCAATGCAATTCAACAGTGCCTATATTCATAGTGTCTCATAGTGGAGGCTGTGGCTCAGGTGGAAGAGCGAGTCGTCCACTAACCAGAAGGTCGGTGGTTTGTATTCTGAAGTGTCCTTGGGCAAGACACTGAACCTCACATATAAGAGCGTTAGATGAAAGTATGCGTGAATGAGACTTTTACTGTAAAGCCCTTTGAAATAAATAAAGTCCATTTACCATATTGGAGCCAGCAAGTGAAGTTAGTGTACAGTTGGAAAACCGGCTGATCTTTCATACTCTCCTTTAAAACATTTAGAGCAGAAGTTCTTTCACAGAGAATCATCGACAACTTGTGTCTTAAGTTTAACATATGTGTCAAAGAAAATGTTTGATTCCATATATAAAATATGTGTTTTCTATTAAATACTTTTTTTTGGACAGCTGTGGCTGAGGGGAGTTGTCCACTAAACTGAAGGTTGGAGGTTTAATCCCAGTATTCTCCATCCTTGGGCAAGACACTGAAGCCCGAATTGTCACTCATAGAAAAAAAGCTGCCCATAGATGTACTGTATGAATATATGTGTGTGAATGGCAATAAACTGTTCTGGAAAGAAATTTAGTGGCTTCTTTGAATGGGGTGTGGACTGTCCTGGTTGCTGCCAGATGTTTTAGTGCCACTTCAGGAACTGCAGTTCACTTTTCCCTGATGTCTCAAAAATGGCCAATCATTCAGCTGACAGGAGAGTAACAAGAGGCCCGCAGGAAGCAAAATATTGATCACGACAGACAGGCCGTGTGTGCGACCAAATGCTTGAATGCTACAGGACAACATCAATGCCAATCAAATGTATCGCCGCTTGTTCGCATCAATCTGTAGATGCATTTCCAGTCAATGGTGGGGATTAAGTATTTGTAAGATGGTTTGTACCCAGCTTCTAATTTCATAGGTTAATATTATCCTGGTGATGTGCATTCATATCATATGGTCTGACTCAGTGTCCTATTTCCTTTCGAATGGTGATGAGGAAGAGCACATTATTTTTGCTTCAGCGGACATGAAGCTGGTGCATTTGTGTGCGTGAGAACGTTGAATACTTACACGAGAGGTCCATTGCATGTTGGTCTGTTTTAGCAGTCATGCATATGTGAATAAATGTTTGCATGGCACAGGATGAGGGCACGCATGAGGAAGCACAAGCTCGCTTATGTAGGTTGCTGCGTATGCTTATCAGGGATAGTGTGTTTCTTAAACAGGTCGAATAATTTCAGACTGATTACTCACAGGGGGCAGACACTATGGAGAATAGGTGGAAGTTACCTGTATGTAATGCCATTTCTATCATTATGTATTTAAACAGACTTCACTATTGGTTCAGCTGATTGGTCGGGAGAATGCCCTGCAGATTGTGAACTCAGTGAACCAGGAACAAGTGAAGGCAGCTGTGCATCTAATTAAAGTATCATGTATGTCTTCGTAGAATCCAGGTAACATCCTGGTAACTTTGGTTTATATTTTAAACAATACATACTTCATCGGTTATAATGAAGGCAAAGGGATAACTCCATGAAGGTGTTGGAGATTCAGTGGTGGAGGAAGTACTCAAATATCTTACTTAAGTAAAAGAAAAATAAATGAATTAAAATGTACCCAAGTTAAAGTAAAAGTATGAATACATTTTCTACTTGAGTAAAAGTGAGTACTTGCTATTAAAGTACTAAAAGTAAAGCATTTGCCCTAACCCTAATGCAATGTCCCACATCACAACTGTGCATACAGTATATTTTGATTAACACCAGAATAATACATACTTATGTCATATTAATAAAGAAGATAGAAGACAGTGCGACTGTAAATACTTGCATTGTGATATTAATTAAATACTTATTTTGTTTAAAGGGCCCATACTGTGTAAAATAAATTTACTGGACTTTTACTATCCGTAATTACTTGAAGGGGGTCAGTAGGGACCCTCAAAGTATGAAAACAGTCACTTCGCAAACTTTTCCACTCAGTCCATTCTAAGAAATATGTTATCAAAACGTCTCGTTCCGTGCTTCCTCCCCGGTATGAGTCATATGGGTTCGCACTCATCTTTCAGCCCCACCCAGCCGGTACCAATCCTGCCTAAGTCCAGAGTAAAGTCTACGTTACTCCGTATTGAAACTCCGTTGTGAAACTCCGTACTGTAACTCGGGACGTTACTTCTACATTGGCCGACTGTCCTGCTAAAACTGGGAAAAACATGAGGACGGTGTAACTTACCGTTCAGAAACATCCTGTTGTAACCGACTGTAAATATGTGGCTGGTCTTCTATAGCTGCAAACATAACGTGACTTTCAGCTGGGTTTACAAGAGAGATCGTCAATGCGTCAGAATGAGACCGGTGATAGGCCTGGTCGCGTGTCACTCAAAGTGCAGTCAGCCAATCAGAGGAGGGACTCAAGAGGCAGGCGAAAACAACCTGTTCTGTCTGCAGCTCCAGATAGAGACAGAGGAGAAGACATGGAAATACACATTGCAGCAGTTTTTTCGACTTTAAACCACTGATATATCATCTTAGGGGCACTAATACCTCAAATTAAATACCAGAAAGGTGTAAAATATGGGGCCTTTAATTTATTGAAGAAATCAAACAATTTTGATCGGATTTATATAATTGAATTTACTAATTAAAATTAATTGAATTCAATTGAATTTACTACAGTAAATTTAGTAAATTAAAATTTATTTTGTGGAATTTTACTAAATTAAAAAAAGAAATGCAATTAAATTAATTGGATTTGCTGTTAAGTATATATTCATGAAAAGTCTTTTTATGTACTGTAACGAAGTAAATGTACTTTGTCACATCCCATCACATGGAGAATGGTCCCATGGAGCAGGACATAGGAAAACCTCTATAACTGTCCACATGATGGCACCATTGGTGTCACTGTCAAACATGTGTGAGTCATAATTTCTTTATTTCTGAAAATAATTTTGATAAAGCAACATTGAAAAGCTAAATGTTTAGAAACCCCAACACGTGAAAGAATCTAAACATGGTTAAATGTGGATAAAGCTTGAAAGCATATACAAGCAGTACACTATAGAAGAGTAAGAGGACAGAACCCTGTGTGCACACGTGATATGATATGAATACACAGTGTGTTACAATAAATCTCCTTCATGCAGAGGTAAGCATTCTTATGTCTATCCGTTCCTTGTTACTCTAATTTGTTTGTTTTTCACATGAACATCTAGGAGCTGCCTCAGTCAATGATGATAATGAGGCGCCTCGAGGCAACTCACTGCTGGGGGTTTGGTCTAATGGCAAAGTGAAACACAAAGCAAATATTTTCAATCCAGTGTAGTAGAAAATTGGTCACTAATATTATTACCGTATAAATACTGAAAACCTAGTAGCCTACAATACATTTTCAAAAAGAAAGGGTCCTCAAAAATAATTAAGAAGGTATGTGTGTGTGTGTTAATTAGAGATAATATTTTAAATCTTCCCTCTCAGTTGTTCACTTTTATTTCTGTGCTACAGTCAGTCAGGCATTCTGTGATATTTTCTTGGGTCAGAGTCCATCTAACCTCAGAAAATGTCACTGCATTAATCTGTCACTCTCCTCAAAGCAGACATCCATATACATAGAGCAGCACTAATGCAGTTATTGACCAATTACAGTGTTGTCTCAGCCTTAATGGGTTGTGTTTCCTGAATTATTATAAATAAACCTTTAGACCTTTAAAATATACTGGACAAATCACCTGTTTGCATGTGCAGTACAAGATGACGACTGTGAACATAGAGCAATTTGTGCAGTAAACCTTTTTGAGTCTTGTTTTGTTTTATGATTTCTATCATGTTTCTGGGCACCAAAATACATATCTGTGTGACTTAAATGATTTAATATATAGTACTTTACTTGAGGAACCAACAGAGCCACAGTGAGCCACTAGATGACGCTACAGGGCAAAACACACAGTGAGCTGTCCGTCTCCACAAACCAAGCATTTCACACTTTTCTAAAGATTTTTTAATAATACTAATAATGAAACATTAAAATCAAGCCATGTACCTGGACTGAAATGCAAACTGTCGGACTGCTGACCAATTTTATTTTATTTTATGAATTCAATAAAAATAATTTAGACAATTTATCACAATTATAATGTTTCATTTTAATTCACTGAATAAAATTTTGTTTATTAAATTAAATTAATTTATTTGAATTTATAAAATTAATTATGTTAATTCATATAAATATGTTTTTTTGAATTAACAAAATAAAATTATGTGAACATAACATAACATAAATATTTGATTGACACCATGCACTCTCAGATGACGGAGGAGGCTTGCAGGATGGTTTGGTTGTGGATCACCAAGGTCACTTACTCAAGTTGTTCCTCCCTGAGTAGTTTTAGTTTTAACTTCTTCTGTTCATAAATTGCAACTCTTTTATTTTGATAAATGAATGTAGATTTTTTTTTGTCTTTTAAAAACTAATGGATATTTGTATTTATTACCTCTTATAGCAGCAAGGTCTTAATCAAACTGTTGCACTGTTGTTATAGCAACAAATAGGCAGTCATTCCATTTTTCCATTTCACGCACTTAAGTGTGCGTGTGTGTTTGCACGTGCACTCACAGTGTCTAGATCAATTTGTGCTCTCATTGGCCTCAATCTTCCCCAATTGCAGACAGTTGCTTGATGTGCTACTTGAAAAACACACATACACACTCACACACACACACTGGTTAGGCCTCAATTACAAAATGGCGCCATTTGTCTGTCCAATGAATCCATCGTGTAAATGCGGGATCGCCCCTTCGCCCTCGTTACACGACGCCGCCACAGCGTCCTCAGTGAGCCATGTGATGTCAAAGAAACTTCAATGAAGTGGAAAATGTTTATTTTCATGTAAAAATGAAGAAATGATTCATGTTAACAAAGCAGCCACAAGATTTTAGAAGTGAACAAAATATAACTGAGATTTGAAAGAGACGTTTTCTTGACAATCAAACTGGATTTCCTGGTTTTCCTGCAGCAGTTGAATTAAATGAAGAATTGAAGCTGAGATTTTCGACCTACTACCATTAAACTGTGAAACATTGAAACTCAGAAACTCAAACAGATCATTCAATTAAACACTGTAAAATAATTTTGGTATAATTTAAACTGTAAATAAAGATGGACGACATGATGGCTCTCAAAAGTGAGGCCAATTTATCTGGATCACACCCTGCTGGCTGGCTGCAGTATAGGTCATAAACCACGCCTCCTCCATGTGTCTGATCAACTGATTATAGAATCACAAATTCTCGGTGTGTTGTTGCTGTGAGAGGTGACAGACGACATGTCGCTCAACAACCAATCACCGCTTGACATTTCCATACAATATTACAATATTCTGGTATTCACCAGATTAAGACAATAATCAGAATAAGACACTGACATATAAACAGTATGTTCTGATAAACTTAACCTGAATAAGATCGAACTCAGAATAACCAATAATCATTGATAAAACATTAAAATGTTGTTTATAACACTGACTGCCCACAGCTTCGTGTCCCTACCAGTAAATATAATGTCACTTTTTAGATTTGAAAGTAAAATTTGCATTAAATTGGCACATTTTTCTGCACATAATTTTGAAATATTTAGGGCTTTGACTTTTCTGTGTCAAAGGACAGAGCAGCAGCAGAGCAGAGCAGATACACTGATGGTGCTGTGTCACATCCACAGGAGCACACAGGAAGGATGGTGGACTGGACACTGTGTGAGAGTGGACCTGATCTCAGAGCAGCTCACCTCCTCTGATTCCTCTGGAGCTCTGTCTCCACTCTGCCTCCCAGCAGCAAGGCCCAGTCAGAGCCGCTCTATGCACAAGCTGCTGCTGCTTCAGCCTCTGTGGATGATCAGGACACAGCTCAGCCTCCATCCACACACACTGTCCTCTTCACACTCACCTTTACAAAGATGACTTCCTAAATCTGTTGATAGAAGAACACATCAGTGTTTACAGAGACTCACTTCATCAGCTGTGAGTCAGTAATGCAGCACATCCAGTATAAAGAGCAGCAGGGACTTCAGTCCTGTTCAGAGGATGCACTTCAGTACCCTGAGTGCATTTGGTATTTTGGTGACTGGATGAGTCTGGAGAGATTGAGATGTACTGGGTGTGTTAGCGGTAGAGATCGACTTAACCAACCAGACATTGTTTTAAACTTCCCCTGTCCTTCCTTTTAAGGAGAGTGTGCACCACACAACAGTGTAGAGTCACTTTGGTCAGTGGGCGGAGCTTTTATACAGGTTGTTCACAGACTTAACCTGCTCCGGAGCAGGTTAGCCGTTCATCATAACTTACCATGGTGATTTACCCGATAAGAAGTGAATGAGGTTCGTAGGACTGAAAAAACTAAACCTGAAGTTAACATGAAGGTGGTGTGGACTGACTCACCTCACAGTCTCCAGTCGACAGTCTGAAGACTGCTTTAGATCAAGCAGCTCTTTCACTCCTGAGTCCTGCAGCTTGTTTAGTCTCAGATCCAGATTTCTCAGATGAGAGGGGTTTGACCTCAGAGCTGAAGCCAGAGAAGAACAGCTTTTCTCTGACAGACTGGAGCCCTTCAACCTGGATAAAGGTTCATTTGTGAAAATAAATGTCAGTACAGACTCATAACATGGAAGGTAAATATGAAATCAGGACTAAAAATGAGTCCTGATTCAGTAAAAATATATTATTTGGACCCTGTCTCTGTCCTGCAGATCAGTTTAGGAAATCCAAAACTAAACACAGATGTGTTTTAACAAGTAGCTGACAATTTAGAATTCAAATGGATAAATTGGGTATAAATGCTGTATTATAGATATGAGATCTACAAAACTCGGTCGGTGAACTGACCCCAGAGTCTCCAGTCGACAGTTTGGACTCTCTACAAAACCACACAGCTCCTTCACTCCTGAGTCCTGCAGGTTGTTTCTATTCAGATTCAGTTTTCTCAGATGAGAGGGGTTTGACCTCAGAGCTGAAGCCAGAGAAGAACAGCTGATCTCTGACAGACTGCAGCCCTCCAACCTGAATAAAGGATAGTGATTGTAATATAAAATTATGTATATAGTACTTTTTAAAAACAGAGTTTACAAAGTGGTTTGACATCAAGCACGAAAAGTAAATAAAAACGTGACTACATAAAAGCAGTAATATGACAATAGAGATAAATGAACAAGTTAATAAAAGGTGAAAATGATAAAAACACAGTAAAAACACAACATCACATAAAAGCTATAAAAATTGGTTTTAAGAAGTGGTTTAAAAGAAGTCACTGACTCTGCCTTATCTCCTCAGGTAGGCTGTTCCAAAGCCAAGGGGTCCTGATGGTAAAAGGCTGGGTGCAGGCACATAAGGGGTCAATAATTCTGTGATGTAGCTGGGGGCCAGATTCTTAAAAAGTGATCAGTAAAATCTTAAAATCAATTCTTAAACAGACAGGGAGCCAATGGAGAGAAGCAAGGATCGGGGTGATGTGATGTTGCCATTTAATACCGGTAAGAAGCCAAGCTGCTCTGTTCTGAACTAGTTGGAGGTGGGACTTTTGGCTGACGCCAGAGAGGATGGAGTTACAGTAGTCCAGTCTAGAGAAGACTAGTATAAAGTATAAAGGATTAAACTTAACTGTAAATTAAACTGAGTTCATGTGGTAAAATAAAAGACTTTGACTAAACATCACTGTCGCTGTTTTCAGACCTGCATTGAAGTCTGAGTCAAGTTGTTCTGGACATTTTCTGGAACTTTTCCTGCCAGCCTCCACATGAGTCCATGTGAGAATAGAGCAGGTAAATGTCCCGAGGATTCACAGTGAGCGAGTGGAAGTGTTGATGACGGACACAAACACGCGAAGGACATGAAACTGCAAGAATACAAATTTCTCAGGATGAAGAAGAGGAGCCATACACGTAGAAGACGAAGACGTCAACTTGGAAAGACGAGGAGATTCCAGAGCTGTTGTTGATAAGGGCCAATGCTGGTGTGGATGTGCTGTAAACAAAAACACTGATCTTTCCAAAGCAGAATTTATACGCCATGTCCGGCCTCCTGCTGTCCGACCTGTTCTCCATATGTGAAAGTCAAACTCCAGAAAATGTCCAGACACTATTTTACAGAGTTCATGACTGAAAACAGCTTCAAAGTGCAAGTGTTCAGTTGTTTGTAATATGTAACTTCACCACTAGATGTCTCTAAATATGTTGCTGGACATCTTCAGGAGTCTAGATGTGAACAAGTGGACTACGTTCACATGTACGACACCTGGTGACGTCACTAAATCTTTCACAGTGAGTCTGTAATTTAACATAACTCAATGTAACGATGATTTTCATGGAGATATGTGTTTTGGCTCCACCCCTCGTCTGAATGTTCCCAAATTTTCCTGTTGCTGTGAACAAGTCTGACCCGGACAATCTCCTGCTGCTTCTTCAGCTCCAGAAATGGTCTGCACCCAATTTTCGGAACATTTTCCACAGTTCATGTTTGAAAAGGGCGAGCAGTTATATGATCATGGTTTCATGAAGGGGCGATGATCTGAGCAGCAGTTTTTTTGACCAGTTGAATGTGGTGCAGGGAGGCCTGAGTAACACGTGTGTACAGGGTGGTACAGAAATCTAGTGTTGAAAAGATAAAGGCATGGACGACCCTGTGTAAGTCCTGATACCATAGGAAGGATTTCATGTTTGAAATGAGCCCAGTCCGAGAACACGAACGCAGCACACTGTCATGTGGTCTGTCCACAGGACCACCAGGACAAATCCTAGTTAGCTTACAAAGAAGCATTACATGTACACATTGTCCAGCATTGGATTTTTTATCTCTCAGTAAAACTTCAGTCACATTTTACTCGGTCCTCAACGCTCATTCTACAAACATCTCTCAGTTCAGTATCAGTGTTCACTGTGAGGAACAGATGTTCTGCACTATGAACTTAAAGCTCTAGTGTGTAAGTTTTAGGTGAAAGGATCTATTCTTAGAAACTGAATATAAAATAGTAGTGATGTTTTAATTTCTTTATCTAAATTGTACAAATTGTTTTTGTACATACAGATAAAGCAAAAGTTTAGTTTGCTAAACTAAACGTTTGAGTTTCTAATATGACTGAAGCTACCACAGGTTCTCTGTCATGTTTGGAAGGGGAGGGGGAGGTGAGGCGTATTCAGCTGCAACATGATGCTTCACCACTAGATGTCACTAAAGTGTACACACTGAACCTTTAACATTAACACACGATGGCTGACCTCAGAGTCTCCAGTCCACAGGTTGGACTCTCTAGAAAACCACAAAGCTCCTTCACTCCTGAGTCCTTCAGGTCGTTGTAGCTCAGATCCAGTTCTCTCAGATGAGAGGGGTTTGACCTCAGAGCTGAAGCCAGAGAAGAACAGCTGATCTTTGACAGACTGCAGCCCTTCAACCTGGGTAAAGAAACATGAATATTTGAATTTGTCCTCCTGTTATTGTGGATTGTCATCATGTCAACACAGACTCTCAACATGCTGCTGACCTCAGTCCAGTCTGTGACCTGAAGATAAATATCAAATCAATATGTTGGACCATTATTTAATTCATCACATGACCTTCTTCTATGTGTGATTGGTCACTGAGTAGGTTTTCTGAATTAAACACTGTTTAAAGTAGGGATGGCTCCTGACAGTCGCTTCCTGTTTGTTTCTATATTTATCAACTGTCCGACGTGTTTCAATAAGAATGTGTCTTATTTTTGAAAACCTGAGGAGAACGGGTGCTCGGCCTCAGTCCACATTATTTACTGATACTTTATTACTGATCAGGAGCAGGTGTGTGCAAGTGAATGGAGTTGGGCTGATGAGGTGGACGTGACTGACAGGCTGGGTGAGTGACAGATGACTGAGGGACAGTGAGCAGACTGGAGCAGAATCGTGACAATCCATTTCAATTTTAAATAAATAATGACGAAATAAGAAAAAAGTAGGAAAAGTGAACATTCAAGGTTTTAAGGACCTGACCTCAGAGTCTCCAGTCGACAGTTTGGACTCTCCAGTCCAGCACACAGCAGCTTCACTCCTGAATCCTGCAGGCTGTTTCCACTCAGATTCAGTTCTTTCAGATGTGAGGGGTTTGACTTCAGAGCTGAGGCCACGACTTCACAGTGAGTCTCTGAGAGTTCACAACCATTGAGTCTGTAATTAGAGAAAATATAAAACCTGTTAGGAATAAAAAACATGATCATTTCACCCTCCCCGTGGTATAACCCCTTTTTGCCTCATGAACATGTTATCTTAAAAACACCTCAAGAGAATCCTTTCAAATTTGGTACAAGCATTCATTTAGACTAACAGAAGAACTCATGAAATTCGGGTGGTCAAAGGTCAAAGGGCAAGGCCAAAAAACATGTTTTTGGCCTCTTGAACATGATATCTCAAGTCTGATTTTAGGGAATTTCTTCACATATTGACAATCTGGACTCAAAGATAAACTGATTAGATTCCAGTGGTCAAAGGTCAAAGGTTACAGTGACCTCATATTATTGTGAATGCAATATGTCAGGAACCTGGAGAGACTGACACTGCACTGGTTTGTGGTGGCGCACAAACGCAGGGTGATAATTCTAGTTTGACAAGAAAGAAGAATAATTGATATTTCCAGTTCTGCTTCTTCAGTGATTGTCTCCTCACACTGTGCTAAGTGTGCTAAGTCGGAAAAACGTTCCACCCTCATAGAAAGGCTGCACTAACAGTGTTGACCACTGCAACACCATGCTGCCCAAAAAAATAGGAAAAAGTTAATACAGTGGGTATTTGAAAAACGACTAATCTACACTGATCGAATGTGTTATTGATCATGTCTGGACTCACAGAGCTTTCTTGCAGTTCCTCACAGCTGGGATCAGTCTCTGTCGACCCTGTTCTGATGTGTTGAACTTCTTCAGGTCCAGCTCATCCAGAACCTCCTCTGACATCTGCAGCATGTAGGCCAGAGCTGAGCAGTGGATCTCAGAGAGTTCCTTTGATTTGTTCTTTGACGTCAGGAACTGTTGCATCTCCTGATTTACTGAGTGGTCTTTCATCTCAGTCAGACAGTGAAAGATGTTGATGCTTCTGTCAGGAGAAATGTCCTCACTCTGCATCTCCTTCAGGTTGTGGATGACTCTCTGATGATCTTTGGATTGTTCTCTGTCCGACCCAGCAGGCCTCCGAAGGCTCTCTGGAAGATCTTTGATTGTTCTCTGTCCAACCCAGCAGGCCCCCTAAGACTCTCTGGGTTGTGGCCTGACTTGAGGCCGTGAAGGAAGCGAACAAACAGGTCCAGATGACCATTTGTACTGGTGAGGGATTTTCCATGGTTCTCTTCAGAGGTCATCCAGAGAGAAGTTATCGCTTATGCTCCCATATGTTCCCAAGAAGTTTTTGAGGGCCCTTCTGTGTTCTTGGTGTAACAGTGGAACACATAGACTGCAGCCAGAAACTCCTGAACGCTCAGATGAACAAAGCAGTAGACAGATTTCTGAAGATCTCACACTCTTTTCTGAAGATCTCAGTACAAACTCCTGAGTACACTGAGGCCTCTGGTGACATTAAGACCACACCACTTCAGGTCTCTTCTTGGTAGAACATGATTCCTTCCCTCAGATGTTTAAGCGCTCAGCCTCCCCCAGCTTCAGAAGAACGCCTTGTGTCAAAGCCTCCGTCCGCTGCTGAGAGGAGTCGCCCATGTCCCTCACTGTACTTGTTTTTCTTCCTTTGTCTGAACCATCAGAAAGTGTGAGACAAGTCAGTCAGGGTCTTTTAGTGTTCTTCACTCTGGTCTTTGGGTCAACATGTGCTTCAGAACTGTAGCACTGATCCAGCAGAAGACTGTAGATCACGGCATGATGTGGGAGTGCTCCTGGACGTCTTGATGTGTGTGATGCATCTGCTACAGCATATCACTGAATTTCTTCCTGAAGTACTCCTCCTTCTGGGTGTCAGTGAAGCCTCGTACTTCTGTTACCCTGTCAACACATGTAGAAGGGATCTGATTGGCCGCCGCAGGTCTGGAGGTTATCCAGACGAGAGCCGAGGGAAGCAGATTCCCGTGGATGAGGTTTGTCAGCAGTGCGTTGACTGATGACTTCTGTGTGACATCAGACACAACCTTGTCGTTGAAGTCCAGAGAAAGTCTATTTTCATCCAGTCCGTCAAAGATGAACAAATGTTTACAGAGAGCGAGCATCTCTGCCGTGAGCTTCTGTAATGTTGGATGGAAAACACGGAGCAGCTTGAGAAGACTGTAATTCTTGTCTTTCACCAGGTTCAGCTCTCTGAACGAAAGCACAATCAGCAGGCCGACATCTTGGTTTTCTAAACCCTTTGCCCAGTCCAGAGTGAACTTCTGCACCGAGAAGCTTTTTCCAATACCAGCGACGCCGTTCGTCAGGACGACTCTGATGCTGCTCTGCTGGTCAGTTGCGGCTTTAAAGATGTCGTGGCAGTTGATCGGAGTGTCGTGGAGGGTCTTCGTCTTGAAGCCGTCTCAAGCTGCCTCACCTCATGTTGAGTATTAACCTCACTCTGTCCCTCTGTGATGTAGAGCTCAGTGTAGATCATGTTGAGGCAGGTTCTACTTGCTGTTTTATCAGTTCCTTCAGTCACGTGTTTACATGTCCTCTTCAGACTGATCTTATGTTCATTTAAAACCTTCTGCAGAACCCGATCTTCTGAAAGACAAGAAACAATGTCAGACTAAAGACAGAGAATCTGAGAATCTGCTGATTATTTTCATCAGATACAGAAAAACGACAGAAAATAAAAGCTTTTTAACTTTGTGGTTTTATACAAATGTTAAATGTTAATGCTGTATGAGGGAACCAAATAAAACAACATGTACTGTTGTCAAAAGTGAAGACATGAGCAGACAGATGTACAGTGCTGCTCTGACCGGCTGTCCGAGCTCCAGGTCCTGTTCTGGATCTTTGTCCACAGCTGGGACAGGAGGAGTCTCCTGAAGAACCAGACTGGACGACCTTCAGGACATCCTGACAGGAAGCACAGCAGGACGACTGCTCCTCCTCAGAAACATGACTCCTCTCCCTCTCTCTGTGAAGACATTTCCTGATAACTAAAATGTCACAGTCAAAGGTTGTCACTACTTCTGTCAAGGAGGTTTTGTTTTCACCCCTGTATGTTTGTGTGTTGGTTGGTTTGTTTGTTCGTTAGTGGGATTATAAAAAACGAATGAACAGATTACCAGTAAACTTGGTGGAAGGATGTGGTCTGTCAACCAGATCACTTTTACAGACATGTTCAGGGGACCGATGTTTATGTGTTTGTGAAATTTTGTGCAGATCCAAATAAAAATGAGTCTCTAGTGACGTTAAAGGGCCCATATTTTACATCTTTCTGGGATTTAATTTGAGGTATTGGTACCCCTAAGATGATATATCAGTGGTTTAAAGTCGAAAAAACTGCTGTAATGTAAACACATCTTCTTCTGCATCCCCACGCCATAGGTTTCTTCAGTCTTGTTTGTTGGGGTTAGCCTGTGCTAACAAGCTGCTAGCTCAGCAACATGTCTGCTTGGTGGCCTGCTCGGGTGTGGAGGTGGTGGTGGTGGGAGCGGGGGTGGTGGGTTCGGAGGCTGGACTGGTACCGGCGGGGTGGGGCTGAGAGACGAGTGAGATCCCAAATGAGATCATACGGGGAGGAAGTACGAAACAAGACTTTTCGATAACATATTTCTTAGAATGGACTAAGAGAGAAAAAGTCTGTTTTCAGACTTTGAGGGTCCCTACTGACCCCTTCAAGTAATTACGGATAGTGAAAGCCCAGGCAATGTATTTTACACAATATAGGCCCTTTAAAAGTGGTTTTATAAGTAGGGTGTTGGGCCTTGGTGGAGGTCTGAGCTCTTTGAGTGATTCTGAGAGATTAGTCACCAATTTCAATGAAGCTGTGTCCTAATGCAGGGGCCACACTAGTGGAAACTAAATCCTCTTCTGATCAGTTCACAGTAGAAACAGTCTCTTACTCTGCGTGTGAGGGTCCAGGTTCATTTCTGAAGTCGAGTATTTCATCTTTGGACATGTTACTTTCATAGACACACATCTGAACACTGGAGACTCCGCTCTGTCCTCTTCCTTCTCATAACCACTCATCTTCAGTCTGAGAGGAAAAACAATGACACTGACTGTTAGCTCAGACACACAAACAATGAAGCCAGATACCTAAATTCAGTGTTTCTTCAAATATAACAAAGTCGACCCTCCTACACAGTTTACCTGTTGTCATGGTAACCTGAGACAGTTGTAGGTTTAATGTGATCGACTCAGCCGATCATAGAATTGAGTCAAACTGTTGATTGACAGAAGTTCATCCTTGATCTTGTTCTCTCGACAGTTCACGTGTAGAAAAACTGACTCAGAGTCTCCGACAGTAAAATAATATTAATTAATAATTTTAATGTTGATATATATCTACCTATGTACCTGGCTCTGCAGGTCGATGTTTCTCACACAACCTCAGCCAGTGAGTCCAGAGCTGTACGGGGATCGATAGTGAAGACTGTCGACGAGTTGGTGACCACTGCTGTAATGTATGATTCTGAAAACACCATTCTGTTTTTAAACACTTGATTAACAGATGTGACGAAGATAAAAAGTGAAATTGTGAGTTAACTCTGTTAATTAGTCATTTGAAGGCACTTTGTTCCACACCTGGTGTTCACATCTGTCCCTGGTGATCCGATCACATGGAAACTATGTCTGTCACCAGGTGTGAACTGACAAACTTAGAGCTGTGTGAACCGCAGACGGATGTTAACACCAGGTGTGAGTGTGACAGTAAAACTTTCTGGCAAATGCGTTAACACTCTCACCTACTCACTTTTCTTCCTTCTGCTCATCCAAGTGAAAATGGAGTCTGACACGTCGCTGTTCTCATGCTCCTCCAGTGTTGAGCCTGTTCACACTTGACAAAAACAGGTTCAAAGTTCAGTTCATATAAATGATAAGGAACCAGTTTTCGTTGACAGTTCATTTTTTATTGGCATGATGATGTAGATTATAAACTTATGATCATGTATTTAGTTATTAATCGAGGTGTCGGATCACAAATCAAGATCCTCTGCTCACTTCAACACTGAGTCCTGACTGTGTGCGCCACGTGTTGTACTGAGCCGTAAAATGTTGGCTGGTCATTTTTCATGATGTCTAAATGCAGCCTCATAAACTCTGGAGTGAATCAAACAAACTCTGAGTAACTTCATGTACTGATCAGGTCCTGATAACTCGTGATGAGTGTTTATTAGTTAAAGTGAGAGCAGAGTGGAGGAGGACACAGAAACTCCAGGTACAAGCCAACCTTCTGATCATTGAGCAGCTGTGGACCAGAGAGAAACTAAAACACACTCTGCTCCTCTTATCTCGTCTCAATGTGTGAGTCACTGTGTGAGTGAGTGGGGACGGGGCCTGTGTGTGTGAAAACTCCTACTCGCTCTCAGTCTGAGGAGTCTGTGAGCACACACACACACACACACACACACACACACACACACACACACACACACACACACACACACACACACACACACACACAATGTTACACAACACACACCTAGATTAGCCTTCATAATTACACAGCAGTCTTCATCCACCTTTGTTGGTTGTGGCAGAGGCAGGTGGCGGAGACTCTGTGTATCTAATTGCCTGGTTTGGCTGCAGATGGATCTTCCTCCTCCCCGAGTCGCCCAGTGCTCTCCACCTGCTCTCACTGCGGCTCCAGGGTTCTAATGAAGTTACGCCACCCCTCATTCAGGCTTTTAAAAGCTCCCACTGTCGCCTCTGATGGCAGGTCAGAGTGCTCCCCAGCTCTCTTTGCCCTCCTATGCCCCACTAAACAGTCTGTCGCTTTCACATCAGCCAGCAGATTCATTGTTGCTGCTGTGTGTGTCCACAGCTCATGCACAAAGCTCTGTCTGTCTAATGTATTTTTTCATAGATCATATAGTTCCTCTGTTCTTTCTCTATTCCATGCATGTACAGTTTTCAGACTTTCAGCTGGTATGGGGTTTAGAATAAATCTATTATACTAGTGGGTGTAGAGGCTGCTTGATTTCTCACCTCCTTCTGGGTGTATCAGCAAGTGAAGAGTTTCTTTAAACCATGTAACATCACAGCTGATTGACTTAACAGATCTGAAAAGGGTCAAATTCTGTCCAAATACTTTTGATGCGAGTAAGTACTTTCACAAATCCTTCAACACTGCGAACCCACAGTCAACTGGGTCTCTGGGATGACGTTAGTTATCTGCAACACCTCTGCAGACACTGCTTGATGGAGTTAAGGGAACAAGATAAAATGTTCATTTATACAAATACAGCTTCCAGTGTAGGACATTTTCTCAGCTGATATATATTCTGTGGGACATATTGACTATATTTATTCCCCCAGTGCACAAACAGGATGTTGGAATTATTTTCTGGCACTGCTGACTACTTCACCTTCTTGCATTAGGGGCATTACACCTCGTATGATAATCACTTGTTTGTCAATGGAGAGCACTGTCCAACACAGCTGTGCTGACTAGATATTCATAGATATCTATAGTCCTCTAAATATGCCTTCTGTTCTCTCACTACATCTATGAATTATTCCCTGGGAAAATGTTATCTCCCAAACTTAAATAAAGTGAAATAAAACTGTAGAAAACCGGTAGAAAAATTCAATCAGAGTCTCCGGATAGTAAATAATATTAATTAATAATATTAATGTTAATATATATATATCTACCTATGTACTGTTCTGCAGGTCGGTGTTTCTCACAATAACCTCAGCCAGTGAGTCCAGAGCCGTAACGGGATCGATAGTGAAGACTGCCGACGAAGTTGGTGACCACTGCTGTAATGTATGATTCTGAAAAACACCATTCTGTTTTTAAAACACTTGATTAACAGATGACTTAACATAAAAAGTGAAAATTGTGAGTTAACTCTGTTACCTAGTCATTTGAAGGCACTTTGTTCCACACCTGGTGTTCACATCTGTCCCTGGTGATCCGATCACATGGAAACTATGTCTGTCACCAGGTGTGAACTGACAAACTTAGAGCCGTGTGAACCTAGACGGATGTGTTAACACCAGTTGTGAGAGTGTGACAGTAAAACTTTCATAAATGTGTTAACACTCACCTACTCACTTTTCTTCCTTCTGCTCATCCAAGTGAAAATTGAGTCTGACACGCCGCTGTTCTCATGTTCTCCAGTGTTGAGCCAGTTCACACTTGACACAAACAGGTTCAAAGTTCAGTCTATATAAATGATAAGGAACTAGTTTTCGTTGACAGTTCAATTATTAAGGCAAGATGATGTAGATGATAAACTTATGATCATGTATTAAGTTATTAATCGAGGGTGTCGGATCATGAATCAAGATCCCTCTGCTCACTTCAACACTGAGTCCTGACTGTGTGCGCCTAATGTAAATTGAGTTTCGTAAAATGTTATTGGTCATTTTTCATGATGTCTAAATGCAGCCTCATAAACTCTGAGTGAATCAACAAACTTTGAGTAACTTCATGTACTGATCAGCGTGAAAGTTAGACAAAAAGCACATATTTTCAATCCAGTGTAGTAAAAAATTGGTCACTAATAGTATTAGCATATAAATACTGAAAACCTAGTAGCCTGTAATACATTTTCAAAAAGAAAGGGTCCTCAAAAATAATTAAGAAGGTATGTGTGTTTGTGTTAATTAGAGACAATCTTTTAAATCTTCAGTTGTTCACTTTTATTTCTGTGCTACAGTCAGTCAGGCATTCTGTGATATTTTCTTGGGTCAGAGTCTAACCTCAGAAAATGTCACTGCATTAATCTGTCACTCTCCTCAAAGCACACAATCCATATACATAGAGCAGCACTAATGCAGTTATTGACCAATTACAGTGTTGTCTCAGCCTTAATGGTTTGTGTTTCCTGAATTATTATTAATAAACCTTTAAACCTTTAAAATATACTGGACAAATCACCTGTTTGCATGTGCAGTACAAGATGACGACTGTGAATATAGAGCAATTTGTGCAGTAAACCTCTTTGAGTCTTGTTTTGTTTTATGATTTCTATCATGTTTCTGTGCACTAAAATACATATCTGTTTTATTTAAATGATTTAATATATAATACTTTACTTAAGGAACCAACAGAGCCACAGTGAGCCACTAGATGCCGCTACAGGGCAAAACACACTGTGAGCTGTCCGTCTCCACAAACCACGCATTTCACACTTTTCTAAAGATTTTTTAATAATACTAATAATGAAACATTAAAATCAAGCCATGTACCTGGTTTGGACTGAAATGCAAACTGTCGTACTGCTGACCAATGTTATTTTATTTTATAAATTCAATAAAAATAATTTAGATAATTTATCACAATTATAATGTTTCATTCTAATTCACAAAATTTACTTTATTAAATTAAATGTATTTATTTGAATTCATAAAATTAATTATGTTAATTTATATAAATATGTTTTTTTGAATTAACAAAATAAAATGATGTGAACATAACATTACATATATATTTGATTGACACCATGCACTCTCAGATGAAGGATGTTTTGGTTGTGGATGACCAAGGTCACTTACTCAAGTTGTTCCTCCCTGAGTAGTTTTAGTTTTAACTTCTTCTGTTCATAAATTGCAACTCTTTTATTTCGATACACATCTCAAAACTAAGTGAATGTAGATTTTTTTGGTCTTTTAAAAACGAATGGATATTTTGTATTTATTACCTCTTATAGCAGCAAGGTCTTAATCAAACTGTTGCACTGTTGTTATAGCAACAAATAGGCAGTCATTCCATTTTTCCATTTCACGCACTTAAGTGTGCGTGTGTGTTTGCACGTGCACTCACAGTGTCCAGATCAATTTGTGCTCTCATTGGCCTCAATCTTCCCCAATTGCAGACAGTTGCCTGATGTGCTACTTGAAAAAAACACACATACACACTCACAAACACACACACACACACACACACACACTGGTTAGGCCTCAATTACCAAATAGCACCATTTGTCTGTCTAATGAATCCATCGTGTAAATGCGGGCTCGCCCCTTCGCCCTCGTTACACAACGCCGCCACAGCGTCCTCAGTGAGCCATGTGATGTCAAAGAAACTTCAATGAAGTGGAAAATGTTTATTTTCATGTAAAAATGAAGAAATGATTCATGTTAACAAAGCAGCCACAAGATTTTAGAAGTGAACAAAAAATAACTGAGATTTGAAAGAGACGTTTTCGTGACGATCAAACTGGATTTCCTGGTTTTCCTGCAGCAGTTGAATTAAATGAAGAATTGAAGCTGAGATTTTCGACCTACTACCATTAAACTGTGAAACATCGAAACTCAGAAACTCAAACAGATCATTCAATTAAACACTGTAAAATAATTTTGGTATAATTTAGACTGTAAATAAAGATGGAGGACATGATGGCTCTCAAAAGTGAGGCCAAATTATCTGGATCACACCCTGGTGGCTGGCTGCAGTAAAGGTCATAAACCCCGCCTCCTCCATGTGTCTGATCAACAGATTATAGAATCACAAATTCTCGGTGTGTTGTCGCTGTGAGAGGTGACAGATGACATGTCGCTCACCAACCAATCACCGCTTGACATTTCCATACAATATTACAATATTCTGGTATTCACCAGATTAAGACAATAATCAGAATAAGACACTGACATATAAACAATATGTTCTGATAAACTTAACCTGAATAAGATTGAACTCAGAATAACCAATAATCATTGATAAAACATTAAAACATCCTGTCGGAGTTAACACAACATTTTGACATATGACAGTTACAACTGATGACATCATGTCCTGGACGTAGTGAGGTCTGTGCATGAAGTACGATCATAGACTGTATATAAATGATTCATCTGAAGTTGATCATGTTGTGAATTGAAAAATGTCACTTTAAGGGATATTCCCTAATTTCCTTTTATTTCATGTACATTTGTGAATAATTGTCCGATGTTGTTTAAACGCTGTACATGAAAGAAAGTGAACTTATATAAAACTTTCTAACTCTTAGTACACGAGCAGGAACATGCAGATTAGTTATTAACACATGTGTGAAGAATCCAGAGAGAATACAAATCATGAAAATGTGAATTCACATGTTTTTCATGAAGTTATTGAACTGATTAGATATAATGAGTCCAGACGTTTTCATGCATTTCCTCAGTGACAGCAGAGCTGCAGGCTCCCTGCTTTAAACTAATTATCTCTGTGTTTCTAAACGTCTTTCACCCACAGACTCACACCACTTTAAATTTGAGTGATTAGGTGAAGCAGGTTATTAAACTATGTAGATGTCAAACTTTACTATTTGACAAATAACATGTTTCACATGATTAAATTAACTTTGAACAGAAAAACATTTTAGCTTCTCATTAGGTGAAAATATTTTTTTAATCTGAAGAAGTTCTTCACCTCGTCATTATCCTTTCTTCTTTAGTTACATCGACGCTTAGCAATCACTGTTGACTATACAATTTTATGTAATGACAATTTTATTTACAGCATGGTCTCATCAATCTGTGTTCAAATAACAAGACTTTACCCTTTCTGATTACCTGCAGTGCTAATCCACGTGTTTCCTTTAGTTTTCAACACAACATGCTAACATGCTTCCATCAGCAGGATCAGGGGTGAAATTGTTTTAAAATATAAGACGCTGGTCTGAACTCAGCAGTTATCTATTTGTAACACTGACTGCTCACAGCTTCGTGTCCCTACCAGTAAATATAATGTAACTTTTTAGATTTGAAAGTAAAATTTGCATTAAATTGGCACATTTTCCCACACATAATTTTGAAATATTTAGGGATTTGACTTTTCTGTGTCAAAGGACAGAGCAGCAGCAGAGCAGAGCAGATACACTGATGGTGCTGTGTCACATCCACAGGAGCACACAGGAAGGATGGTGGACTGGACACTGTGTGAGAGTGGACCTGATCTCAGAGCAGTCACAATTTCCTGATTCCTCTGAGCTCTGTCTCACTCTGCCTCCAGCAGCAAGGCCCAGTCAGAGCCGCTTATGAACAAGCTGCTGCTGCTTCAGCCTCTGTGGGATGACTGCACACAGCTCAGCTCCATCCACACACACTGTCCCTCTCTTCACACTCACCTTTACAAAGATGACTTCCTAAATCTGCTGGATAGAAGAACATATCAGTAAGCTTACAGAGACTCACTTCATCAGCTGTGAGTCAGTAATGCAGCAACATCCAGTATAAAGAGCAGCAGGACTTCTAGTCCCAGCCCAGAGGATGCACTTGTGACCCTGAGTGCATTTGGTATTTTGGTGACTGGATGAGTCTGGAGAGATTGAGATGTACTGGGTGTGTTAGCGGTAGAGATCGACTTAACCAACCAGACATTGTTTTAAACTTCCCCTGTCCTTCCTTTTAAGGAGAACAGCTAACCTGCTCCAGAGCAGGTTAGCTGTTCATCATAACTTACCATGGTGATTTACCCCGATAAGAAGTCAATGAGCTTCGTAAGACTGAAAAAACTAAACCTGAAGTTAACCTGATAACCACAAATCCTGTTTCGTAGTACAGACCCTGGATCTTTACTGTGATACTGACCATGTTTAGTAAAATACTGATGAAAGTGGTGTGGACTGACTCACCTCACAGTCTCCAGTCAACAGTCTGAGGGCTGCTTTAGATCAAGCAGCTCTTTCACTCGTGAGTCCTGCAGGTCGTTTAGTCTTAGATCCAGTTTTTTCAGATGAGAGGGGTTTGACCTCAGAGCTGAAGCCAGAGAAGAACAGCTTATCTCTGACAGACTGGAGCCCTTCAACCTGGATAAAGGTTCATTTGTGAAAATAACATAAAAATATTCACGTCAGTGCAGACTCATAACATGGAAGGTAAATATGAAATCAGGACGAAAAATGATTCCTGATTCAGTAAAAATATATTATTTGGACCCTGTCTCTGTCCTGCAGATCAGTTTAGGAAATCCAAAACTAAACACAGATGTGTTTGAACAAGTAGCTGACAATTTAGAATTCAAATGGATAAATTGGGTATAAATGCTGTATTATAGATATGCGATCTACAAAAACTCGGCCCGTGAACTGACCCCAGAGTCTCCAGTCGACAGGCTGGACTCTACAAAACCACACAGCTCCTTCACTCCTGAGTCCTGCAGGTTGTTTCTATTCAGCATTCAGTTTTCTGTGATGAGAGGGGTTTGACTCAGAGCTGAAGCCAGAGAACAGCTGACTCTTGACAGACTGCAGCCCTCCAACCTGAATAAAGGATAGTGATTATAATATAAAATTATGTTTATAGTAATTTTTAAAAACAGAGAGTTTTCAAAGTGGTTTGACAGCAAGCACTAAAAGTAAATAAAAACGTGATTATAAAAAGCAGTAATATGACAATAGAGATAAATGAACAAGTTAATAAAAAGGTGAAAATGATAAAAATAATAAAAACACAACATCACATAAAAGCTTATAAAAATTGGTTTTATGAAGTGGTTTAAAAGAAGTCATCGACCTGCCTTATCTCCCTCAGGTAGGCTGTTCCAAAGCCAAGGGGTCCTGATGGTGTGTGCCCAGTCACGGTTTGCTCTTCAACCCGACTTTGGGATGTTTCTGCAGGATCCACCTGAGGATCTAAGGCTGGGTGCAGGCACATAAGTGGTCAATAATTCTGTGATGTAGCTGGGGGCCAGATTCTTAAAAAGTGATCAGTAAAATCTTTAAATCAATTCTTAAACAGACAGGGAGCCAATGGAGAGAAGCAAGGATCGGGGTGATGTGATGTTGCCATTTAATACCAGTGAGAAGCCGAGCTGCTCTGTTCTGAACTAGTTGGAGGTGGGACTTTTGGCTGATGCCAGAGAGGATGGAGTTACAGTAGTCCAGTCTAGAGAAGACTAGTATAAAGTATAAAGGATTAAACTTAACTGTAAATTAAACTGAGTTCATGTGGTAAAATAAAGGACTTTGACTAAACATCACTGTCGTTGTTTTCAGACCTGCATTGAAGTCTGAGTCAAGTTGTTCTGGACATTTTCTGGAACTTTTCCTGCTAGCCTCCAAATAAAATTTCTGAGTGAGTCCATGTGAGAATAGAGCAGGTAAATGTCCCGAGGATTCACAGTGAGCGAGTGGAAGTGTTGATGACGGACACAAACACGCGAAGGACATGAAACTGCAAGAATACAAATATCTCAGGATGAAGAAGAGGAGCCATACACGTAGAAGACGAAGACGTCAACTTGGAAAGACGAGGAGATTCCAGAGCTTTTCAAAGCAGAATTTATACGCCATGCCCGGCCTCCTGCTGCTCGACCTGTTCTTCATATGTGAAAGTCAAACTCCAGAAAATGTCCAGACACTATTTTACAGAGTTCATGACTGAAAACAGCTTCAAAGTGTAAGTGTTCAGTTGTTTGTAATATGTAACTTCACCACTAGATGTCTCTAAATATATTGCTGGACATCTTCAGGAGTCCAGATGTGAACAAGTGGACTACGTTCACATGTACGACACCTGGTGACGTCACTAAATCTTTCACAGTGAGTCTGTAATTTAACATAACTCAATGTAACGATGATTTTCATGGAGATATGTGTTTTGGCTCCACCCCTTGTCTGAATGTTCCCAAATTTTCCTGTTGCTGTGAACAAGTCTGACCTGGACAATCTCCTGCTGCTTCTTCAGCTCCAGAAATGGTCTGCACCCAATTTTCGGAACATTTTCCACAGTTCATATTTGAAAAGGGCGAGCAGTTATATGATCATGGTTTCTTGAAGGGGCGATGATCTACAGCAGTTTTTTGACCAGTTAAATGTGGTGCAGGGAGGCCTGAGAAGGTCAGGTACAGGGTGGCATGTAGAAATCTAGTGTTGAAAAGATAAAGGCATGGACCCACCCAAGTCCTGATACCATAGGAAGGATTTCATGTTTCAATGAGCCCAGTTCGAGAACACGAACGCAGCACACTGTCATGTTGTCAGTCCACAGGACCACCAGGACAAATCCTAGTTAGCTTACAAAGAAGCATTACATGTACACATTGTCCAGCATTGGATTGTTTATCTCTCAGTAAAACTTCAGTCACATTTTACTCGATCCTCAACGCTCATTCTACAAACATCTCTCAGCTCAGTATCAGTGTTCTCTGTGAGGAACAGATGTTCTGCACTATGAACTTAAAGCTCTAGTGTGTAAGTTTTAGGTGAAAGGATCTACTGTTAGAAACTGAATATAAAATAGTAGTGATGTTTTAATTTCTTTATCTAAATTGTACGAATTTTTGTACTTACAGATAAAGCAAAAGTTTAGTTTGCTAAACTAAACGTTTGAGTTTCTAATATGACTGAAGCTACCACAGGTTCTCTTTCATGTTTGGAAGGGGAGGGGGAGGTGAGGCGTATTCAGCTGCAACATGATGCTTCACCACTAGATGTCACTAAAGTGTACACACTGAACCTTTAACATGAACACACGATGACTGACCTCAGAGTCTCCAGTCCACAGGTTGGACTCTCTAGAAAACCACAAAGCTCCTTCACTCCTGAGTCCTTCAGGTCGTTGTAGCTCAGATCCAGTTCTCTCAGATGAGAGGGGTTTGACCTCAGAGCTGAAGCCAGAGAAGAACAGCTGATCTTTGACAGACTGCAGCCCTTCAACCTGGATAAAGAAATATGAATATTTGAATTTGTCCTCCTGTTATTGTGGATCGTCATCATGTCAACACAGACTCTCAACATGCTGCTGGCCTCAGTCCAGTCTGTGACCTGAAGATAAATATCAAATCAACATTTTTGACCTTTATTTAATTCATCACATGACCTTCTTCTATGTGTGATTGGTCACTGAGTAGGTTTTCTGAATTAAACACTGTTTAAAGTAGGGATGGCTCCTGACAGTCGCTTCCTGTTTGTTTCTATATTTATCAACTGTCCGACGTGTTTCAATAAGAATGTGTCTTATTTTTGAAAACGTGAGGAGTACGAGTGCTCGGCCTCAGTCCACATTATTTACTGATACTTTATTACTGATCAGGAGCAGGTGTGTGCAAGTGAATGGAGTTGGGCTGATGAGGTGGACGTGACTGACAGCTGGGTGAGGACAGATTGAGGGACAGTGAGCAGACTGGAGAATCGCATAATCCATTTCAATTTAAATAAATAATGATGAAATAAGAAAAGTTGGAAAAGTGAACATTCAAGATTTTAAGGACCTGACCTCAGAGTCTCCAGTCGACAGTTTGAACTCTCCAGTCCAGCACACAGCAGCTTCACTCCTGAATCCTGCAGGCTGTTTCCACTCAGATTCAGTTCTTTCAGATGTGAGGGGTTTGACTTCAGAGCTGAGGCCACGACTTCACAGTGAGTCTCTGAGAGTTCACAATCAATGAGTCTGTAATTAGAGAAAATATAAAATCTGTTAGAATAAAATCTGAAAACACAACATTCACACAAAACATGATCATTTCACCCTCCCCGTGGTATATCCCCTTTTTGCCTCATGAACATGTTATCTTAAAAACACCTCAAGAGAATCCTTTCAAATTTGGTACAAGCATTAATTTAGACTAACAGAAGAACTCATGAGATTCTGGTGGTCAAAGGTCAAGGCCAAAAACCATGTTTTTGGCCTCTTGAACATGATATCTCAAGTCTGTCTTTAAGGAATTTCTTCACATATTGACAATCTGGACTCAAAGATAAACTGATTAGATTCCAGTGGTCAAAGGTCAGCGTTACAGGACCTTCATATTATTGTGAATGCAACATGTCAGAACTCCTGAAAGACTGACACTGCACTGGTTTGTGGTGGCGCACAAACGCAGGGTGATAATTCTAGTTTGACAAGAAAGAAGAATAATTGATATTTCCAGTTCTGCTTCTTCAGTGATTGTCTCCTCACACTGTGCTAAGTGTGCTAAGTCGGAAAAAAAAAACGTTACACCCTCATAGAAAGGCTGCACTAACAGTGTTGACCACTGCAACACCATGCTGCCCAAAAAAATTAGAAAAAGTTAATACAGTGGGTATTTGAAAAACGACTAATCTACACTGATCGAATGTGTTATTGATCATGTCTGGACTCACAGAGCTTTCTTGCAGTTCCTCACAGCTGGGATCAGTCTCTGTCGACCCTGTTCTGATGTGTTGAACTTCTTCAGGTCCAGCTCATCCAGAACCTCCTCTGACATCTGCAGCATGAGGCTGGGAGCTGAGCAGTGGATCTCAGATAGTTTCTCCTTGATTTGTTCTCTGGAAGTCAGGAACTGTTGCATCTCCTGATTTACTGGAGTGGTCGTCATTCTAGTCAGACAGTGAAAGATGTTGATGCTTCTGTCAGGAGAAATGTCCTCACTCTGCATCTCCTTCAGGTTGTTGGATGACTCTCTGGATGATCTGGATTGTTCTCTGTCCGACCCAGCAGGCCTCCTATGCCCCTCTGGAGGATCTTGGATTGTTCTGTCCAACCCAGCAGGCCTCCTAAAACTCTCTGGTTAGACTTCAGACTGAGGCAATGGATGAAGCGAATAAACAGGTCCAGATGACCATTTGTACTGGTGAGGGATTTCTCCATGGTTCTCTTCAGGAGGTCATCCAGAGAGAAGGTATCAGGTGCGCTCCTACATGTTCCCAAGAAGCTTTGAGTTCTTCTGTGTTCCTTTGCAACAGTGAACACGTAGACTGCAGCCAGAAACTCCTGAACGCTCAGATGAACAAAGCAGTAGACAGATTTCTGGAAGAATCCACACTTTTCTGAAGATCTCAGTATTAAACTCCTGAGTACACTGAGGCTTCTGTGACATTAAGACCACACCACTTCTGTTCTTCTTGCAGAACATGATGATTCCTTCCTCAGATGTTTAAGCGCCAGCCTCCCCCAGCTTCAGAAGAACGTCCCTGTCAGCCTCTGTCCACAGCTGAGGAGTCGTCTCGTCCTCACTGTACTTGTTTTTCCTCCTTGTCTGAACCATCAGAAAGTGAGTACAAGTCAGTCAGGTCTTTGGCAGCTCTCCACCTGGTCTTTGGTCAAATATGTGCTCCAGGAACTGTAGTGCACTGATCCAGAAGACTGGGACGATACATGATGGAGGCTCCTGGACGTCTTGATGTGTGAGATGATTCTGCTGCACAGCTGTTCATCACTGAATCTCTTCCTGAAGTACTCCTTCTTCTGGGTGTCAGTGAAGCCTCGTACTTCTGTTACCCTGTCAACACATGTAGAAGGGATCTGATTGGCCGCCGCAGGTCGTGAGGTTATCCAGACGAGAGCCGAGGGAAGCAGATTCCCCTGGATGAGGTTTGTCAGCAGTGCGTTGACTGATGACCTCTGTGTGACATCAGACACAACCTTGTCGTTGAAGTCCAGAGAAAGTCTACTTTCATCCAGTCCGTCAAAGATGAACAAAAGGTTGCAGATAGCGAGCATCTCTGCCGTAAGCTTGTGTAATGTTGGATGGAAAACACGGAGCAGCTCGAGAAGACTGTAATTCTCGTCTCTCACCAGGTTCAGCTCTCTGAACGAAAGCACAATCAGCAGGCCGACATCTTGGTTTTCTAAACCCTCTGCCCAGTCCAGAGTGACCTTCTGCACCGAGAAGCTTTTTCCAATACCAGCGACGCCGTTCGTCAGACGACTCTGATGCTGCTCTGCTGGTCAGTTGCGGCTTTAAAGATGTCGTGGCACTTGATCGGAGTGTCGGGAGGGTCTTCGTCTTGGAAGCCGCCTCTGCTGCCTCACCTCATGTTGAGTATTAACCTCTTCACTCTGTCCCTCTGTGATGTAGAGCTCAGTGTAGATCCTGTTGAGGCAGGTTGTACTTCCTGTTTCATCAGTTCCTTCAGTCACGTGTTCATATGTCTTCTTCAGACTGATCTTATGTTCATTTAAAACCTTCTGCAGAACCCGATCTTCTGAAAGACAAGAAACAATGTCAGACTAAAGACAGAGAATCTGAGAATCTGCTGATTATTTTCATCAAATACAGAAAAACTACAGAAAATAAAAGGTTTTTAACTTCGTGGTTTTATAACTTACGTTAAATGTTAATGCTGTATGAGGGAACCAAATAAACAACATGCCGTTGTCAAAGTGAAGACATCAGCAGACAGATGTACAAAGTTGCCTGACCGCTGGTCCGAGTTCCAGGTCCTGTTCTGGATCTTTGTCTCACAGCTGGGACAGGAGGAGTCTCCTGAAGAACCAGACTGGACGACCTTCAGGACATCCTGACAGGAAGCACAGCAGGACGACTGCTCCTCCTCAGAAACATGACTCCTCTCCCTCTCTCTGTGAAGACATTTCCTGATAACTAAAATGTCACAGTCAAAGGTTGTCACTACTTCTGTCAAGGAGGTTTTGTTTTCACCCCTGTATGTTTGTGTGTTGGTTGGTTTGTTTGTTCGTTAGTGGGATTATAAAAAAACGATGTTTATGTGTTTGTGAAATTTGGTGCAGATCCAAATAAAAATGAGTCTCAAGTATTTTACATCTTTCTTGGATTTAATTTGAGGTATTGGTACCCCTAAGATGATATATCAGTGGTTTAAAGTCGAAAAAACTGCTGTAATGTAAATACATTCTCTTCCTTGCATCCCTCCACGCTGCAGTGTTTCTTCAGTCTTGTTTGTTAAGTGCTAGCCTGTGCTAACAAGCTGCTAGCTCAGCAACATGTCTGCTTGGTGTCGCGTTCGGGTGTGGAGGGGTGGTGGGTGGTGGGGAGCCGGGTGCGGCCCGGGAGGCTGGACTGGTACCGGCGGTGGGCTGAGAGACGAGTGAGATCCCAAATGAGATCATACTGAGTGAAGTACGTAAATACACTTTTCGATAACATACTTCTAGAATGGATCTCAAGAGAGAAAGTCTGTTTTCAGACTTTGAGGGTCCCTACTGACCCCTGCAATTACGGATAGTGGTGCCCAGGCAATGTATTTTACACAAATATAGGCCCTTTAAAAGTGGTTTTATAAGTAGGGTGTTGGGCCTTGGTGGAGATTCTGAGCTCTTTGAGTGATTCTGAGAGATTAGTCACCAATTTCAATGAAGCTGTGTCCTAATGCAGGGGCCACACTAGTGGAAACTAAATCCTCTTCTGATCAGTTCACAGTAGAAACAGTCTCTTACTCTGCGTGTGAGGGTCCAGGTTCATTTTTGAAGTCTTGGTATATACTTTTGGACATGTTACTCTTCATAGACACACAGCTGAACACTGGAGACTCCGCTCTGTCCTCTTCCTCCTCATAACCACTCATCTTCAGTCTGAGAGGAAAAACAATGACACTGACTGTTAGCTCAAACACACACACAATGAAGCCAGGTACCTAAATTCTGTGTTTCTTCAAATATAACAACAGTCTCTTACTCTGCGTGTGAGGGTCCAGGTTCATTTCTGAAGTCTAGGGGTATTCCTTTGGACCTGTTACTCTTCACAGACACACAGCTGAACACTGGAGACTCCGCTCTGTCCTCTTCCTTCTCATAACCACTCATCTTCAGTCTGAGAGGAAAAACAATGACACTGACTGTTAGCTCAAACACACACACAATGAAACCAGGTACCTAAATTCAGTGTTTCTTCAAATATAACAAAGTCAACCCTCCTACACAGTTTCCCTGTTGTCACGGTAACCTGAGACAGTTGTAGGTTTAATGTGTTCTATTCAGCCGATCATAGAATTGAGTCAAACTGTTGATTGACAGAAGTTCATCCTTGATCTTGTTCTCTCGACAGTTCACGTGTAGAAAAACTGACTCAGAGTCTCCGACAGTAAAATAATATTAATTAATAATATTAATGTTGATATATATCTACCTATGTACCTGGCTCTGCAGGTCGATGTTTCTCAAACAACCTCAGCCAGTGAGTCCAGAGCTTTACGGGGATCGATAGTGAAGACTGTCGACGAGTTGGTGACCACTGCTGTAATGTATGATTCTGAAAACACCATTCTGTTTTTAAACACTTGATTAACAGATGTGACGAAGATAAAAAGTGAAATTGTGAGTTAACTCTGTTAATTAGTCATTTGAAGGCACTTTGTTCCACACCTGGTGTTCACATCTGTCTCTGTGATCCGATCACATGGAAACTATGTCTGTCACCAGGTGTGAACTGACAAACTTAGAGCTGTGTGAACCGCAGACGGTTGTTAACACAGATGTGAGAGTGTGACAGTAAAACTTTCATAAATGTGTGTTAACACTAACCTACTCACTTTTCTTCCCCCTACTCATCCAAGTGAAAATGGAGTCTGACACGTCGCTGTTCTAATGCTCCTCCAGTGTTGAGCCTGTTCACACTTGACAAAAACAGGTTCAAAGTTGAGTTCATATAAATGATAAGGAACCAGTTTTCGTTGACAGTTCATTTTTTATTGGCATGATGATGTAGATGATAAACTTATGATCATGTATTTAGTTATTAATCAATGGTGTCGGATCACGAATCAAGATCCTCTGCTCACTTCAACACTGAGTCCTGACTGTGTGCGCCACGTGTTGTACTGAGCCGTAAAATGTTGGCTGGTCATTTTTCATGATGTCTAAATGCAGCCTCATAAACTCTGGAGTGAATCAAACCAACTTTGAGTAACTTCATGTACTGATCAGGTCCTGATAACTCGTGATGAGTGTTTATTAGTTAAAGTTAGAGCAGAGTGGAGGAGGACACAGAAACTCCAGGTACAAGCCAACCTTCTGATCATTGAGCAGCTGTGGACCAGAGAGAAACTAAAACACACTCTGCTCCTCTTATCTCGTCTCAATGTGTGAGTCACTGTGTGAGTGAGTGGGGGCCTGTGTGCAGAAAC